>NW_027362653.1:631666-947500 GCF_042186555.1 Aquarana catesbeiana | reverse complement strand
TCAGTCACCATATATATATTACATATAAGGAAGAACATAGCGTGGCATCTTCTTTTATTAACCACTTCACCCCCAGAAGGTTTTACCCCCTTAATGACCAAGCCATTTTTTGTGATACGGCACTGCGTTACTTCAACCAACGATTGCGCAGGTGTGCGACGCTGTACCCAAATAAAATGTATGTCCTTTTTTTCCCACAAACAGAGATTTCTTTTGCTGGTATTTGATCACCTCTGTGTTTTTTAAATTTTTTTTATGCTATAAAAAAAAAAAAAACGACAATTTTGCAAAAAAAAAAAAACAAACAATATTTTTTTTTTCTACTATAAAATACACCCAATATTGTGTATTTTAAAAATCTAATATCTTTATCAATTTAGGCCAATTTGTATTCTGCTACATATTTTTGGTAAAAAAAAACCCCAATGAGTGTATATTGATTGGTTTGTGCAAAAGTTATAGCATCTACAAAATAGGCATTTTTATTATTATTATTTTTTTTTACTAGTAATGGCTGTGATCTGCGATTTTTAGCGTGACTGCGACATTGCAGTGGACAGATCACCTAACTGACATTTTCGACACTTTTTTGAGAACCAGTGACATTATTAGAGTAATCAGTTCTAAAAATATGCACTGACATTGTACTAATGACACTGGCAGGGAAGGGGTTAACATCAGGGGCGATCAAAGGATTAACTGTGTTCCCTCAGTGTGTTTACTAACTGTATGGGGGGATGGGCTGCCTGGGACAACACACAGATCCATCTTCCTGCATAGCAGAACAACAGGATCTCTGTGTAATCCCCTGACAGAACGGAGATCTGCCTTGTTTACTTTGGCAGATCCCCATTCTGTCCCTGTGGGGAACGAATGCAGGCAACCGGTGGACATCGAGTCTACCGGACCTGCTAATTGGCCCCCCCGCTGGCCAATCGGCACGTACCCATGGATTGTCATGTACGAGCCCGGCGTACACCTATGGCGATTTGAGCAGCCGAGCCAACCTGCCGCGGCTGGTCGGCAAGCAGTTAAAACATCAAAAATGCGCTTACATATGTCAGGGAACAGGTATGCGGTAAAACAAAGTATGGCCACGGGACCATCTAGCAAGTTCATGCATGATGACGTCATCCTCTAACTCCGTCTGACGCGTTTCCCCATAAATGGCGTCTTCTGGGATTAGAGGATCTTTCTGTTTCTCTCTGTCTTGTTCTGTCTCCCCTCTTGCGCTCCACAAATCACAAAGCAGAAGCCCCATCCCATCCTCTAAACTGCAGTACACATTCTCTTTCTCCTGGTCAAATTACACAGACGAAACTGGAAGGGCGGAGCAGATCTCCTTCCACAGCCTATCAATCAACACAGAAGAGAAGGGCCATCGCCATTCTTTTTTCTGGTGTCGGCTTTACTCTGCTCAGAACACCGGGGAGGATTGCTACTGACAGGAAGTGCAGACAGTTGTCAAACTAAGCTCAAATGCTTTCTACTGGTGATCTTCATTCATCCTACAGATCACATTGCTTTTAGTTTTTCAGGTTTACAACCAATTTAACAACTCCCTGGATAAACAGTCGGTTTGGGAGTTCAGGGACTACCTGGAAAATCCCCCTCTCTGATCACTCCTTTGTCCCCCTAGGACCTCGTTTAGGTTCCATCACGTGGAGAAAGATAGACCCGGCTCGGACTGGCTGTCTGGTCATCTGGACTCTTTCTTTACCCTCATTCTCTCCCACTTTCTTTTTTTTCCTTTATTTTTGATATTCATCACAGATATCGATGTTTGGCGATGTATACTGGGTAACACATTATTGTTGATTGTGCTAGGACTCTCTTCTTTGGCTAACACTGTGATTTGTTTAGTTGCCATGTACGGCTCTTCACTGTGATCCTGCGACGATTCCTAGTGGCGAAAGGGTGGGAGGAATGTAAACACAAACTTTGTGTGTGCCTACAGTGAGGGGAAAAAAGTATTTGATCCCCTGCTGATTTTGTACGTTTGCCCACTGACAAAGAAATGATCAGTCTGTAATTTTAATGGGCGATTTATTTTAACAGTGAGAGACAGAATAACAACCTACAAATCCAGAATAACGCATTTCAAAAAAGGTATACATTGATATGCATTTTAATGAGTGAAATAAGTGTTTGGCCCCTTCGCAAAACATGACTTAGTACTTAGTGGCAAAACATTGGCCATCACAGAGGTCAGTTGTTTCTTGTAGTTGGCCACCAGGTTTGCACACATCTCAGGAGTAGGGATGAGCTTCGAGTTCGAGTCGAACTCATGTTCGACTCGAACATTGGCTGTTCGCAAGTTCACCGAACAGCGAACAATTTGGGGTGTTCGCGGCAAATTCGAATGCCGCGGAACACCCTTTAAAAGTCTATGGGAGAAATCAAAAGTGCTAATTTTAAAGGCTAATATGCAAGTTACTGTCATAAAAAGTGTTTGGGGACCTGGGTCCTGCCCCAGGGGACATGGATCAATGCAAAAAAAAGTTTTAAAAACGGCCGTTTTTTCAGGAGCAGTGATTTTAATAATGCTTAAAGTCAATCAATAAAAGTGTAATATCCCTTTAAATTTCGTACCTGGGGGGTGTCTATAGTGTGTCTGTAAAGGGGCGCATGTTTCCTGTGTTTAGAATAGGGATGAGCTTCGAGTTCGAGTCGAACTCATGTTCTACTCGAACATTGGCTGTTCGCAAGTTCGCCGAACAGCGAACAATTTGGGGTGTTCGCGGCAAATTCGAATGCCGCAGAACACCCTTTAAAAGTCTATGGGAGAAATCAAAAGTGCTAATTTTAAAGGCTTATATGCAAGTTATTGTCATAAAAAGTGTTTGGGGACCTGGGTCCTGCCCCAGGGGACATGGATCAATGCAAAAAAAAGTTTTAAAAACGGACGTTTTTTCAGGAGCAGTGATTTTATTAATGCTTAAAGTCAAACAATAAAAGTGTAATATCCCTTTAAATTTCGTACCTGGGGGGTGTCTATAGTATGCCTGTAAAGGGGCGCATGTTTCCCGTGTTTAGAACAGTCTGACAGCAAAATGACATTTTGAAGGAAAAAACTCATTTAAAACTACTGCGGCTATTGCATTGCCGACAATACACATAGAAGTTCATTGATAAAAACGGCATGGGAATTCCCCACAGGGCAACCCCGAACCAAAATTAAAAAAAAAAAATGATGTGGGGGTCCCCCTAAATTCCATACAAGGCCCTTCGGGTCTGGTATGGATATTAAGGGGAACCCCAGCCAAAATTTAAAAAAAAAATTGACGTGGGGTTCCCCCTAAATTCCATACCAGACCCTTCAGGTCTGGTATGGATTTTAAGGGGAACCCCGCGCCAAAAAAAAAAAAAAAAAACGGCGTGGGGTCCCCCTAAAAATCCATACCAGACCCTTATCCGAGCACGCAACCTGGCAGGCCGCAGGAAAAGAGGGGGGGACGAGAGTGCGGCCCCCCCCCCCCTCCTGAACCGTACCAGGCCACATGCCCTCAACATTGGGAGGGTGCTTTGGGGTAGCCCCCCAAAGCACCTTGTCCCCATGTTGATGAAGACAAGGGCCTCATCCCCACAACCGTGGCCGGTGGTTGTGGGGGTCTGCGGGCGGGGGGCTTATCGGAATCTGGAAGCCCCCTTTACCAAGGGGACCCCCAGATCCCGGCCCCCCCCCTGTGTGAAATGGTAAGGGGTTACTTACCCCTACCATTTCACTAAAAAACTGTCAAAAATGTTAAAAATGACAAGAGACAGTTTTTGACAATTCCTTTATTTAAATGCTTCTTCTTTCTTCCTTCATCTTCTTCTTCTTCTGGTTCTTCTGGCTCTTCTGGTTCTTCCTCCGGCGTTCTCGTCCAGCATCTCCTCCGCGGCGTCTTCTATCTTCTTCTCCTCGGGCCGCTCCGCACCCATGGCATGAGGGGGGAGGCTCCCGCTCTTCTCTTCATCTTCTTCTTCATCTTCATCTTCTTCTTCATCTTCTTCTTCTTCTTCTTCTTCTCTTCTTCATCTCTTCTTCCTTCTTCATTTCTTCTGCGGGCCGCTCCGCATCCATGCATGGAGGGAGGCTCCCGCTGTGTGACGGCGTCTCTTCGTCTGACGGTTCTTAAATAACGGGGGGCGGGGCCATCCGGTGACCCCGCCCCCCCTCTGACGCACGGTGAATTGACGGGACTTCCCTGTGACGTCACGGGGAATGCCACAGGGAAGTCCCGTCATGTCCCGTGCGTCAGAGGGGGGCGGGGTCACCGGGTGGCCCCGCCCCCCGTTATTTAAGAACCGTCAGACGAAGAGACGCCGTCACACAGCGGGAGCCTCCCTCCATGCATGGATGCGGAGCGGCCCGCAGAAGAAATGAAGAAGGAAGAAGAGATGAAGAAGAGAAGAAGAAGAAGAAGAAGAAGATGAAGAAGAAGATGAAGATGAAGAAGAAGATGAAGAGAAGAGCGGGAGCCTCCCCCCTCATGCCATGGGTGCGGAGCGGCCCGAGGAGAAGAAGATAGAAGACGCTGCGGAGGAGATGCTGGACGAGAACGCCGGAGGAAGAACCAGAAGAGCCAGAAGAACCAGAAGAAGAAGAAGATGAAGGAAGAAAGAAGAAGCATTTAAATAAAGGAATTGTCAAAAACTGTCTCTTGTCATTTTTAACATTTTTGACAGTTTTTTAGTGAAATGGTAGGGGTAAGTAACCCCTTACCATTTCACACAGGGGGGGGGGCCGGGATCTGGGGGTCCCCTTGGTAAAGGGGGCTTCCAGATTCCGATAAGCCCCCCGCCCGCAGACCCCCACAACCACCGGCCACGGTTGTGAGGATGAGGCCCTTGTCTTCATCAACATGGGGACAAGGTGCTTTGGGGGGCTACCCCAAAGCACCCTCCCAATGTTGAGGGCATGTGGCCTGGTACGGTTCAGGAGGGGGGGGGGCCGCACTCTCGTCCCCCCCTCTTTTCCTGCGGCCTGCCAGGTTGCGTGCTCGGATAAGGGTCTGGTATGGATTTTTAGGGGGACCCCACGCCGTTTTTTTTTTTTTTTTTTGGCGCGGGGTTCCCCTTAAAATCCATACCAGACCTGAAGGGTCTGGTATGGAATTTAGGGGGAACCCCACGTCAATTTTTTTTTAAAATTTTGGCTGGGGTTCCCCTTAATATCCATACCAGACCTGAAGGGCCTTGTATGGAATTTAGGGGGACCCCCACATCATTTTTTTTTTTTAATTTTGGTTCGGGGTTGCCCTGTGGGGAATTCCCATGCCGTTTTTATCAATGAACTTCTATGTGTATTGTCGGCAATGCAATAGCCGCGGTAGTTTTAAATGAGTTTTTTCCTTCAAAATGTCATTTTGCTGTCAGACTGTTCTAAACACGGGAAACATGCGCCCCTTTACAGGCATACTATAGACACCCCCCAGGTATGAAATTTAAAGGGATATTACACTTTTATTGTTTGACTTTAAGCATTTTTAAAATCACTGCTCCTGAAAAAACGGCCGTTTTTAAAACTTTTTTTTGCATTGATCCATGTCCCCTGGGGCAGGACCCAGGTCCCCAAACACTTTTATTGACAATAACTTGCATATTAGCCTTTAAAATTAGCACTTTTGATTATTCATGTTCGTGTCCCATAGACTTTAACGGTGTTCGCGTGTTCGAACGAATTTTTTTCCTGTTCGCATGTTCTGGTGCGAACCGAACAGGGGGGTGTTCGGCTCATCCCTAGTTTAGAACAGTCTGACAGCAAAATGACATTTTGAAGGAAAAAACTCATTTAAAACTACCCGCGGCTATTGCATTGCCGACAATACACATAGAAGTTCATTGATAAAAACGGCATGGGAATTCCCCAAAGGGGAACCCCGAACCAAAATTTAAAAAAAAAAATGACGTGGGAGTCCCCCTAAATTCCATACCAGGCCCTTCAGGTCTGGTATGGATATTAAGGGGAACCCCGGCCAAAATTTAAAAAAAAAAATGACGTGGGGTTCCCCCTAAATTCCATACCAGACCCTTCAGGTCTGGTATGGATTTTAAGGGGAACCCCGCGCCAAAAAAAAAAAAAAAAACGGCGTGGGGTCCCCCCAAAAATCCATACCCATGTTGATGAGGACAAGGGCCTCATCCCCACAACCCTGGCCGGTGGTTGTGGGGGTCTGCGGGCGGGGGGCTTATCGGAATCTGGAAGCCCCCTTTAACAAGGTGACCCCCAGATCCCGGCCCCCCCCTGTGTGAAATGGTAAGGGGGTACATAAGTACCCCTACCATTTCACGAAAAAAGTGTCAAAAATGTTAAAAATGACAAGAGACAGTTTTTGACAATTCCTTTATTTAAATGCTTCTTCTTTCTTCTATCTTCCTTCATCTTCTGGTTCTTCTGGTTCTTCTGGCTCTTCTGGTTCTTCCTCCGGCGTTCTCGTCCAGCATCTCCTCCGCGGCGTCTTCTATCTTCTTCTCCTCGGGCCGCTCCGCACCCATGGCATAGGGGGAGGCTCCCGCTCTTCTCTTCTTCTTTTCTTCTCTTCTGTTCTTCTTCATTTTCTTCTCCGGGCCGCTCCGCAATCCATGCTGGCATGGAGGGAGGCTCCCGCTGTGTGACGGCGCTCCTCGTCTGACAGTTCTTAAATAACGGGGGGCGGGGCCACCCGGTGACCCCGCCCCCCTCTGACGCACGGTGACTTGACGGGACTTCCCTGTGGCATTCCCCGTGACGTCACAGGGAAGTCCCGTCAAGTCACCGTGCGTCAGAGGGGGGCGGGGTTCACCGGGTGGCCCCGCCCACCCGGTTATTTAAGAACTGTCAGACGAGGAGCGCCGTCACACAGCGGGAGCCTCCCTCCATGCCAGCATGGATTGCGGAGCGGCCCGGAGAAGAAAATGAAGAAGAAAAGAAGAGAAGAAAAGAAGAAGAGAAGAGCGGGAGCCTCCCCCCTATGCCATGGGTGCGGAGCGGCCCGAGGAGAAGAAGATAGAAGACGCCGCGGAGGAGATGCTGGACGAGAACGCCGGAGGAAGAACCAGAAGAACCAGAAGATGAAGGAAGATAGAAGAAAGAAGAAGCATTTAAATAAAGGAATTGTCAAAAACTGTCTCTTGTCATTTTTAACATTTTTGACACTTTTTTCGTGAAATGGTAGGGGTACTTATGTACCCCCTTACCATTTCACACAGGGGGGGGGCCGGGATCTGGGGGTCACCTTGTTAAAGGGGACTTCCAGATTCCGATAAGCCCCCCGCCCGCAGACCCCCACAACCACCGGCCAGGGTTGTGGGGATGAGGCCCTTGTCCTCATCAACATGGGGACAAGGTGTTTTGGGGGGCTACCCCAAAGCACCCTCCCAATGTTGAGGGCATGTGGCCTGGTACGGTTCAGGAGGGAGGGGGGGCCGCACTCTCGTCCCCCCCTCTTTTCCTGCGGCCTGCCAGGTTGCGTGCTCGGATAAGGGTCTGGTATGGATTTTTGGGGGGACCCCACACCGGTTTTTTTTTTTTTTTTGGCGCGGGGTTCCCCTTAAAATCCATACCAGACCTGAAGGGTCTGGTATGGAATTTAGGGGGAACCCCACGTCATTTTTTTTTTTTAATTTTGGCCGGGGTTCCCCTTAATATCCATACCAGACCTGAAGGGCCTGGTATGGAATTTAGGAGGACTCCCACGTCATATTTTTTTTTTAATTTTGGTTCGGGGTTCCCCTTTGGGGAATTCCCATGCCGTTTTTATCAATGAACTTCTATGTGTATTGTCGGCAATGCAATAGCCGCGGGTAGTTTTAAATGAGTTTTTTCCTTCAAAATGTCATTTTGCTGTCAGACTGTTCTAAACACAGGAAACATGCGCCCCTTTACAGGCATACTATAGACACCCCCCAGGTACGAAATTTAAAGGGATATTACACTTTTATTGTTTGACTTTAAGCATTATTAAAATCACTGCTCCTGAAAAAACGGCCGTTTTTAAAACTTTTTTTTGCATTGATCCATGTCCCCTGGGGCAGGACCCAGGTCCCCAAACACTTTTTATGACAATAACTTGCATATAAGCCTTTAAAATTAGCACTTTTGATTATTCATGTTCGTGTCCCATAGACTTTAACGGTGTTCGCGTGTTCGAACGAACTTTTTTCCTGTTCGCATGTTCTGGTGCGAACCGAACAGGGGGGTGTTCGGCTCATCCCTACTCAGGAGGGATTTTGTCCCACTCCTCTTTGCAGATCCTCTCCAAGTGTCAGGGATGGGCTCAGCCCTTCCTTCTCTGAGCTGGCCGCTCAGCTGTCGGCTAATTGCCAACTCCTATCTCTCCACAGTTACTCAGCTTTTGATGATTTCCTGCTCGTCAGTCCTGCCTACTTAAGCCGTCCAGCCCAAAGGATCTCTGCCTTCTCCTTGGTCAACATCACAGAGCCTATCTCCTGCATTCCTGTTTAAAGACTTGCTTTGCTGACATGCCTTCTGGCTCCAGATCCTACTTGCTGTAACACTACATTGATCCCTGACTTCTGGCTTGGCTGACTATCCATTCCGGTTACTGAACTTTTGACTACGTTTGTTCTTTTTACTTTTATTATTAAACAAGTGTGATTTAACTGTACTTGTGTCTCGGTCTGATTTCATGGTTTCTGACTCCAAGTCATTAAGGTTTTGAGGCTCCCTCCACATATTTTCTATGGGATTAGGTTCTGGAGGCTGGCTAGGCCACTCCAGGACCTTAATGTGCTTCTTCTTGAGCCACTCCTTTGCTGCCTTGGCCACGTGTTTTGGGTCATTGTCATGCTGGAATACCCATCCACGACCCATTTTCAATGCCCTACCTGAGAGAAGGAGGTTCTCACCCAAGATTTGATGGTATGTGGCCCCGTCCATTGTCCCTTTGATGCGGTGAAGTTGTCCTGTACCCTTAGCAGAAAAACACCCCCAAAGCATAATGTTTCCACCTCCATGTTTGATGGTGGGGATGGTGTTCTTGGGGGCAGCATTCCTTCTCCTCCAAACATGGCGAGTTAAGCTGATGCCAAAGAGCTCAATTTGGGTCTCATCTGACCACAACACCTTCACCCAGTTCTCCTCTGAATCATTCAGGTGTTCATTAGAAAACCTCAGACGGGTCTGTACATGTGCTTTCTTGAGCAGGGGGGCTGCAGGATTTCAGTTCTTCACGGCGTAGTGTGGTACCAACTGTTTTCTTTTTGACTATTGTCCTAGCGAGACAACACTCGCAAACCGAGTCAGAATTTAAAAATATTTGCTCGTCTTTCAAAACGCTTGTTAACCACGTTACTCATTAACCAAGGTTCAACTGTATACGAAAATATACACACTGGTGTGAGATCAATAATTCTAAACCAGTTACTTACAGTTAACTTTAAATGGATGACCTGTAGGGCTTCTGACGCGTCACCTATGATCAATTTTTGGGTACCAAAGTTTTTGGTCTTTGCACTGACACATATAATTTTAATGCTTGACATACTGGGTCTCTGTTTACTTCCTCAAAAAAGAGTGATGTATTGCATTTTTCTGCACTTAAAATATATTTGGTGAATTTTTTTACTAATATTTACCCTTGATAAACCATTGGGCTAACATCATCTGATATAAAGAAAAATGGAACTACCACCATTTTATTCTCCAGGGCCTCCGCTTTCAGAAAATATATGTTTGGGGGGTTTGAACTAATCTTCAAGACTAAAATGTGCATTTTTAACAGATGGAAGAGAGCTAGGTGGAATCACTATGCTGTGGTCACACGCTAAACAGTAGAGCTCCCCCTAGCTGCAGCCTGGTAATAACAATACTAGCAGGGCTATTTATTTACCTGCTTCTTTATAAACATCTCCAGAGATATAGAGTCTATTTACAAAAATGTATCACATGCCTGACGAAGGGGTCCTGCTTGACTCCGAAACGTTGCACTCTCCTTGTGTTGTGATCATGCAATAAATGACACGTTTGGACGCTATCTATGTCGTTCCATGGTGTGCTGGCAAATATCTTCATTATTTACAAAAATGTACACAGCAATTCACTTGGTGAACGTGCGTGTACATTCCTTATATGTGAATGTGGAGTAAAAAACAAATGTTATTAGGATATTTTGCTGTGCTGGTTGGATGTTTTCCATTCATTTGACATGTAAAGTACCACATGTATCCACTAGATGGTGCTAATTTGTAAAATACTTAGTGCCATCTAATGGCCAAACGCGATATTTTCCATTTTAAAACAATGATGGTCTCTTTAATACTATTGGTTTATTTAGCTTATGTTCTTCAATGTCTGCTTTATTCATAAGTGATTGAGTATGATCTCAGTAATTTATATGAGCCCATGGAAAAGACTAGAGATTGCAAAAATGGACTTTGTAGGCACACACATAATGTGTGTGCCTACAAAGTCCATTTTTGCACTTTCAAGTCTTTTCCATTCCATATCGGGACGTTTGGCATATTTCTATTAGTGCATCCACAGTGCCACCCTGCGAGGATACACACGTTAAATTCCATTTTTTTTACTTTATATGAGCCTGTGCCTAACAAATTAAAATAAGGGATCTATTCATTACAAAATTAGTTGGACGAATGTGACAAGCACTTGCCCAGCCATTACAAATTCTGTCCGCAAATTAAATAACACATTGATTTTCTGGGATCATGAGCTCCATCTATCAGCAACAATGCGGTATTTTTCCTGAAATACCTCCATACAAAAAGAAATACGGCATTATGGCCACTAGATGGAGCCAATGACCATAGGAAATCAGTGAATGAAACAAAATACGGACAATTTTTGTCACGGCTGGGCCAAATGTTGGTCATGGTCACATTCCTTTAACAAATTTCTAAAAAAAATAGATCTCTAAGTGTTTGTGAAATCTTACACCACAAAATGTACTCAGCCAAGGAAAGGTAATGACTCCATTTTTATTTTTCTACTGCTATCAATGGCCAACACGGTACAACACTTCATCCATGTCTTTGGTGATCTCTGATCTCCTTATGAACTGTTTCTTACATGATGAAGATCAGCCATGAAGTATATCTGAGGTGTATATCAGGGTGTGCTTCTTCCCCACATGAGAGCTGTGATGTCCAGCAACATTCATAGAGAAGACATTTCCCGCACTCAAGGCACTAATACACCTTGAGGGTTGTGTGGGATCCATGATGTACAGGAAGACAGGACTTCAGTGAGGAACAATTCCCTCACTCAGGACAGGAATACGGCTTCTCCCCCATGTGAGATCTCAGGTGTCTGTAAAGATTAGACTTCAATGAAAAGCATTTCCCACACTCAGAACATGAATACAGCCTCTCCCACATGTGTGAAGTTCAGATGTCAATGTAAAACATGTCCCACACCCAGGACAAGAATACTACTTGTCCCCTGTGTGAAACAAGATGTGATTTATTTGAAAAAATTTCCAGCACTCAGAACAGGAATATGGCTTTTCATCTGTGTGCAATATCTGATGTCTGTAAAGAGAGGGCTTGTCTGAAAAACATTTCCCACACTAAGGACAGGAAAACGGATTCTCCCCTGTGTGAGACCTTTGATGTCTGACAAGATGTGATTTACTTACAAAACATTTCCCGCACTCTGTACAGGAATACGGCTTTTCCCCTGTGTGAGATCTCAAATGTACGTTAAGAGTGGATTTCCTTGAAAAACCTTTCCCGCACTCAGGACAGGAATGTGGCTTCTCACCCGTGTGCCCTTTCTGATGATCATAAAGATGTGCCCTCTCTGTAAAACATTTCCCGCACTCAGGACAGGAAAATGGCTTCTCCCCTGTGTGAGATCTTTGGTGGGAGATCAGATGTGAGTTGCTTGCAAAAGATTTTCCGCACTCAGGACAGGAATACGGCTTCTCCCCTCTGTGAGATCTCTGATGTCTGTAGAGATTGGATGTCTGTGAAAAACATTTCCCGCACTCAGGACAGGAATGTGGCTTCTCACCTGTGTGAGATCTTTTATGCACATAAAGACGGTGTTTAAAAAAGAAACACTTCCCGCACTCGGTACAGGAAAACCTCTTCTCTGTTGGAAGGACGGCACCGTCCCTCACAGTCTGAGGTTCCTCAGGATAAGAGGAATACGATGGTCCATCTACACTGTGTGGTGCCGGATGGACATTTGAGGTAGTCGGGTTTTCTCCTGGACTATACTGTGTGATGTCCTCATCTTCTACTTTACAGTCTGGAGACAAAGTGAGACAATCCTCTGAGGTTTTCCTCATCTCCCGTCCATGTACTAAAACAGAAATAAAAAGATTATTACTAGACATGAGCAGATTGGTTCCCCTAAACAAGGACTCCACCCACATCAGGCAGCTTTGTCTCTGAGGATCTTACAATTCCACCCTCAAGGTAACTAGTAAATGGGTCCTCTGATCTCCTACCAGTTCATGTCTTTATTCATGGACCTTAGTCAGAGAGTGAGGAAACAACGAGAACTGTCTTTTATAGGAGTGACAGTGATGAGGGGATTATAGGACGAATGTCCCCACCCCCTCTATCACTCATTGCCATCTTCCCAACACAAGAAGTCCTGCACTTCCTTACTTAGTCCATGATTTAGTCATGAATAACATCGGGGCTGAGCCCCACCAGAGGTCAGAGAGTGAGGATGGGGGGAGAACAACCAAGATGAAGACTGGACTGATCCTGAAGACCACCATCATTGGGTTATTGACTCCTCCCTCATTATCACTTTCTGTTTAAGGTTCCAAATTTTGAGAATGTTATCACATTATTATCAACATGTAAAAGTCTGTGCTCCAATCAGATATACAATTTCCAGCTGGTAGGAAATGGGTGTAACAAAAGAGAATACATATTATGTTTATATACAGCAGTGGGGAGATGGTGGAGTGCAGAAGTCAGGTGTATGAAACATACTACATATTGTATCAGAGTCAACAAATAGGACCGTAAACTATCAGAATTATGTGATGTATAACAATGTATGTATATAGTGCAGGGGTCAGGAGTATGTAATATACAATATAAATCAGGACTCATAATATTGGTATTCTGCAGTCAGCGGAAGCTCAAATGTTTACATGAGACAAGTTGTAGAGGTCCCACACCACTGCCTTCCATCTCCTGAGACTGCACTCAGAGACTTGGGTCGGAGATTATACAGACATATCCCTCCACCGGGCACAGCCAGCAAACAGAACAAGTAACCCTGGGAGAACTGTTCTGTCAGAGATCTTGCTAGACCCAGACATGGGGCAGAACACCCAAGGCACATGCCCCAACTGCCTAGGTGGAGCAACGTCTATGGTGAAAATCAACATTTTGCTGCCAGCTGAACCCAAGAATCTCCAGAAATCCAGTCTAGATACATAAATTGTGTCTGCAATACAAAGAAGGAAGATTATCCAAGAGAAATAAAGGAATACAGGACGGGGAACACAGCTCAGGAAAGTGACCAGGGGATTACAGGCTGATATCACCCAGTCCCCACCCTACTCTGGACCAATCAGTGAGCAGTATGGATTGAGGAATGTATTTAGTGTTAATGACCCACCTGTGCTGATCTCTGTAGGAGTGTCCTCCTCTATAAATGTCCCCGTTATTCCATCCTCCTCCATAGACTGCTGATCATCCCTCACATACCTCTCTTCTTCTTCTGCTTTAACCTCAACTTTTATATCTATCAGATCTTCACTCTAAATCAAGAGGAGGATCAAAAATAATATCTGTAAAATATAAGCTTTAAAATTGTGACATCACATTAAAGAAAATTCATGCCATCTTCACAAGTCCCATGTTCTAGATGCTTCGTCCCACCAACCTTGTAATGGTGAGGGATGGTGTGATCTTCCTGTGTGGAATCCTGGGAATACAGAGGATGAGGACATCTCTCTGGAGGGTTCCTGGTATTAGGTGGCTCCATCATATTCTTGTGACCTTCTGCAAACTCCTCCATCACTCCATACTCCTCATCCTCCTCTTTATACTCTTCTTTAACAACAATATTATAATCCCCGAGGTTTATACTCTAAAATTATAAAAAGAAAATCAATTGTAACAAACATACTTGTGTATAAATCATAGCTACCAGTGATTGTCAATCATCTACCTGATCATGTTGAGGGATGGTGTGACCTTCCTGTGTGTAATCCCAAGAATACAGAGGACGGGGACATCTCTCTGGTGGGTTCCCATTACTGGATCCATCTGTATGAAACACACACACTGACTGAATATTATTATACAGGATTTATATAATGCCAACAGTTTGCACATAGCGCTTTACAGCATGAGGGCAGAGAGTACAGTTACAAAACTTGTTTAATACAGGAGGAGTCAGAAGGCCCTGCTCATTAGAGATTACAGTCTAAGAGAGAGGGTCAAAAGGTAATAACTGTGGGGGATGAGCTGATGGAGAGTAAATTTGCAAGGTGGAGGCAGGATAGGCTTCTCTAAAGAGAAGGGTTCTAATGGATCGCCTAAAAGTGGACAGAGTAGGAGACCGTGGGTTAGATTGGGGTAGCGAGTTCCAGAGGATGGGAGAGGCTCAGGAGAAGTCCTGGAGGTGAACATGGGAAAATGTGATGAGGGAGCTGGAGAGCAGGATGTCTTGGGAGGTTCGAAGAGAACGATTAGGTTGGTATTTTGAGACTAGGTTAGTGATGTAGCTGGGGGCAGAGTTATGGATGGCTTTGCAAGTTATTGTTAGTATTTTCAATTGAATTCGTTGGATGAGTGGAAGCCAATGGATAGATTGGCAGAGAGGGGTAGCAGACACTAAATGGTTGGTAAAATGGATAAATCTGGCAGCAACATAGATGATGGACTGAAGGGGGGTTAGCCTATGTAAAGGCAAGCCAGTCGAGGTGAGAGATCACCAGAGAGTGGATTAGAAGCTTTGTGGTGTCATTGGTTAGGAAGGGGCATTGTTTGGAGATGTTGTGGAGGTTGAGGCGGCAAGATTTGGACAGTAATTGGATGTGGGGCCGATAGGATAGTTCAGAGTCCAAGATAACACCTAGAACCTTGGTGTGCAGGGACAGGTTGATAGTTAAGCCATTAACCACTTCAGCCCTGGAAGGATTTACCCCCTTAATGACCGAGCCATTTTTTGCGTTATTTTAGCTGACAATTACACGCTCTTGCGGCGTTGTACCCAAACAAAATTGATGTCCTTTATTTCCACAAATAGAGCTTTCTTTTGGTGGTATTTGATCACCTCTGCGGTTTTTATTTTTTGCGCTATAAACAAAAAAAAGAACGACAATTTTGAAAGAAAAAAAAAAAAACCATATATTTTTTACTCTCTGCTATAAAACACACCCCAAGTTTTTTTTAAAAAAATCGAATTTCTTCATCAATTTAGGCCACTTTGTATTCTGCTACATATTTTTGGTAAAAAAAACCCAATAAGCATATTTTGACTGGTTTGCGCAAAAGTTATAGCGTCTACAAAATAGGGGATAGATTTATGGCATTTTTATTATTTTACTAGTAATAGCGGTGATCTGCGATTTTTAGCGGGACTGCGACATTGTGGCGGACAGATCGGACACCTAACTGATATTTCTGACACTTTTTTGGGAACCAGTGGCATTATTACAGTGATCAGTGCTAAAAAATATGCACTGACATTGTACTTATGGCACTGGCAGGGAAGGGGTTAACATCAGGGGCGATCAAAAGGGTTCACGGTGTTCCCTCAGTGTGTTTACCAACTGTATGGGGGGGGATGGGCTGCCAAGGACAACACACAGATCCGTCTTCCTGCATAGCAGAAAGACAGGATCTGTGTGTCATCCCTGACAGAACAGAGATCTACGTAATCTACGTTCTGTCTCTGTGGGGAATGATTGCAGGCGACCGGGGGGCATAAAGTGCGCCGGACCCGCTGATTGGCTCCCCCCGCTGGCCAATCGGTGTGCACGCACAAAACGTCATGTACGAGCCCAATGTACACCTACGGCGATTCCCGCAGCGGCTGGTCAGCAAGCGGTTAATCTTGACAGAGAGATCAGGGGACGAGGCACATGGGGGGAGGAAATATCATGAGCTCGGTTTTGGATAGGTTAAGTTTGAGGAAGTGGTGTGACATCCAGGCTGATATGTCGGTTAGTAAATTAGTGATGCGTGAGGAGACTGAAGGAGTGAGCTGAGGAGTAGACAGATAGATTTGGGTGTCATCAGCATAAAAATTATATTAAAAGCCATGGAAGGCAATCAACTGACCCAGGGAGGTGGTGTAGATCGAGAATAGGAGAGGTCAAAGAAAAGAACCTTGGGGGACCCCGATGGAGAAAGGAAGAGGAGAGGAGGAAGTAGAATTGTAAATGATACTGAAGGTGCTGTGGGATAGATAGGATGAGAACTAGTGAAGAGTACACGGAGACCAAAGCAGTAATGTTTTTTGAGGAGGAAGGGGTGATCCACCATGCCAAAGGCAGCAGAGGTCCAGGAGTACAGAATAGTGTCCATTGGTTTTGGCCGTTAGTAAATTGTGAGTTTTACAACAGCGGTTTCTGTGGAGTGTTGAGGGCAAAATCCGTATTGAAGGGGATCAAGAGGGTTATTCTCAGTGAGGTGGTCCCTCAGTTAGTTGTAGACCAGATGTTCAAGGATTTTGGAGGAAAAGGGGAGCAAGGAAAGGGGGAGTAGGTTGTTAAGATTGGAGGAGTCCAGGGAAGGCTTTTTAAGTATGGGGGTGACAAATGCATGTTTAAGAGAGTTGGAGAAGATGCCAGAAGAGAGGGAGAGATTGAAGATGTTAGTTAGTGAATGTAGAATAGAGTCAGAGGGTGAGCGCAGTATTTGCGAGGGAACAGGGTCCAGAGGGTAGGTGGTTGGGTGAGCTTAGAAAAAAGTTTAGCAACCTCGTTATAGTAGCCGGGTTGAATGTGGGAAGCGTTAAGTGAGGGAGGTATCTGTACCATCCGTACAGTGGAGATCTCATCATGAATTGTATCAATCTTATTTTTGAAGTGATTGGCGATCTCTTGGGCAGTGAGTGATTTAGTGGGTGGCGACAGTGGAGCACAAAGTAGAGAGTAGAGTTGATGGGGATTGTATGAGAAGTTGTTAACGAAAGTGATAAAATAGGACTGCTTGGCGGTGAGGAGGCAGGAATTGTATTTTTGGAGGGCAGATTTATATTGGTTGAAGTCTTTATGAGACTTAGTCTCACAGACGCTTAAGAGTACAACTATGTTTTTTGAGACTTCTGGTGTCATCCAGGGTGGAGGACAGGGATCTATTGTAGAATGACTGTGGTAATTTCAGAAGGGAGAAAGCAGGGTAGCTAAGAAGAGAAGACATCAGAGAAAGTCGATACTGGTCTTGGGGGGGGTGGTAGATCACAGCAATTCTTAAAGAAATTGGAGAAAATAGACATATTCAGTAAGCTTTAAACAATGAGGGAAAGAGAAGGTGCTCTGTGGGGATAGGAGGATTCCCAATCCACCTCCCTTCTGTCCACTGGGTCTGTCGTGAGTCGAGAGAAGGCCACCATGGGAAAGGGAAACAGGAGAAGCAGAGTCAGATTCATGAAGCCAGGTTTTGGTAACAGCAAGTAGATTAATGGACATACTGATAAAGAGGTCTTGGACAGAGGTGAGTTTGTTGCAGGCAGAGCGGGCGTTCCAAAGGGCGCAGGAGAAGGGGAGGCTGGTTTTGGGAAGAAGAGGAATGGAGACTAAAATTATGTGGATTGCAGCTGCTGCCAGAAGTTGCAAGGTGATTGGTGCAATGGGTACAGATAATGATGGAGGTTTGGGAATATATCATCAGTGGTTAGGAGAAGCAGGAGGGAGAGGGAAGGTAATATAAGAGTGAGATTTTTATGAGGAGACATGCCTCAGCATCTTGTTTTTTTTTAGCATGTGGGATTATAATTAGCAGGAAGTGATGAGTGCAGTGAATACATTGTTTCTATGTGTTTATCAGATGATGGGGGATCTAGGTGGACCCTCCGTACTGCTCTCTCCTTTACAATAAAGTCTCCTCTTACCCGGTGATGTGAGGGGCGGCTGATTGTCCATCATGACGTCCTTGTAGAGATCCTTGTGTCCTTCTAAATACTCCCACTCCTCCATGGAGAAATAGACAGTGACATCCTGACACCTTATAGGAACCTGACACACACAATGATACAGTCACCATCCAGACACATCCCTTGTCTGTTACTGGATAATGTCCCAGAATTCCCAGCACCGCTCACCTCTCCTCCATGATCTCTCTGGTGACTTCTAGAATCTTCTTTTTATTTCTCTATTTCATCATGGAGAGGGGTGGAGGCAATGTGATGGTGATATGATCACCAGACTTCACAAGAGGAAAACTCTAAATTTGAACACAAATAGTAAAATCAAATGGCAACCCCAGAATCCTCCTCACTTCACTATTCGGGTCTCCATTTTATTAAAGTTTCACTTCAGGCTGAGGTTTAATTTACTCACACAGGGCCCCTAGCTCTGTAGGTTAAAAGTAAGGATGAGCTCCGGCGTGTTCGCACAGCCCACATGCACAGCCCACCAGGAAGTCGGCACGGCGCTGCGCTAATCACAGGCAGTGAGACATTGTCCCGATACGCGGCTGAAGAGATCGGGACAATGTCTCACTGTCTGTGATTAGCGCCGTGCCGACTTCCTGGTGGGCTCTGCACGTGGAGTGTGCGAACACGCCGGAGCTCATCCTTAGTTTTAAAGCCTGTCACCGGCATTCTGACATCATTACATACAACACGGGTCCAACAGTCCTGTTTTGCATGCGAGGATTCCAAGGGTCTGGCCACATCCTAAGAGCATCAGAAAAAAAGCCGGCTGGAGGTCAGTGTGATGTCATAACATTCTCTGACTCTGATTGGAGGGACATTGGGAGGAGGAGCTGTGGGGGGCGCTCTGTGAGGTTTCTGTACACACAGAATAATGAGAAGGTGATTGGTGGAGAAGGTGACACATCTCCAAAATGAAGAGAAGGTTCCGTCCACATGACTGGGGAAATGTTCTGCCCCTGAAGGGGTTAATCTAGGTTTCCACACTATATATGTGTGTATCATCATCTGCTGGAGATAAAAGACATCACAGTGACTATGGAGGAAGAGGGCGGACATGACGGGGGGTTACTGGGTGTAAATAACTCCAAAGACATGCTTGTAGGTCAATTGGATCCTGTCTAAATTGTCCCTAGTATGTATGAATGTAAGTTGGGGACCTTAGGTTGTAAGCTCCTTGAGGGTAGGGACTGATGTGAATGTACAATGTATATGTAAAGCGATGCGTAAATTGACGGCGCTATATGAGTACCTGAAATAAATAAAATAAATAAATAGTAAATAAGATCTTATTACCTCCTCTGCTGCCACTTCCAGCGATGTTTCCTCTCTACTTCCTCCCGACTTACCTCTCACCTGGAACTTCCTGTCTGTACCTGACATGACTTCCTGTCTGTATTCCATAGAGAGGTCCTGTCTGGATAGAAGTGAGATCACCATCTTGTGGAGTTCAAAGGAACTGCAGCCCAGAGAAACATCTTATAGTGTGCTGGGTGTGTATGTACTGTATATGTAGATTTATAGTTGCTAGCTGTTTCGGATTTGCCAGGTCGGTCACACTATTTAGCTATTTCTCCTTTGATGTTTGCTTCCTGCATGGGCTGTGTCCTGACAAGCACACCATAAAGTGTAAAATGTGGTTGGGGTCAGGCAATAGGAGACCAATAAGCATCTAGAGTGGGACTATAAGCAGACAATTAAGCATTTTTTAAGATCAGCGGTGAGCGGGTATCAGAGAATGGTCAGGCAGAGGTTATCCTGCTCTCCGGAATCTTCAGGATGCTGTGCAGTGTGTGGAATGGGCTGTGCTTTGGATGCTCCCCTGCAGTGTGTCCATATCCCAGTCCTCTGAGAGGTGGTAGTACCCGGAGGAGGGGAGTGGAGGGCACTGTGGGTGGGGGGTGGGGGTGGGGGTTGTATGAGAGTCATCAGGGGCCCTGTGTGGTGAAAGAGGGGGACTCTGAGGGTGCTATGTGGTGTCCTGGTGAAAGAGGAAGGGGTGGCCTTGTCTATGTCCCACCACCTTGCTGGGGAACAGCTCTGACCTTCCTTTCTGCACTGAGCATGTGACATCACTGCCAGGTGTCCATGTCTAGGAGCAAATACCCCCATGTACCCTACTTAACCTACCCCCCATCATGCCCCATGTCCTCCTCCTCACCCTACTCTTTATCCCTCTTCTGACCTTCTTCACCCCCCCTTCATTGCCATGTCTCTCTCTTCCTCAACCACAACTTCCCCTTTCTGCCCCCCTCTACCATCCTTCCCCATCTTCCCTGCCCTTTGCCCCTCTTTACTTCTCCATCTTACTCTTCACCTCACTGCCCCTCTTCACTGCACTGTTTCCCTCTTCATCCCCTTCCCTCTCTTCACCCCCTGTCCCCCTCTTCATCTCCCCTTCCCCCTATTCCTCCCCCAACCCCTCTTCACCCCCATTTCCCATCTTCACTTTTCCACCCCCATCTTCCCCTATTTTACTGCACTGCCCCCTCCTCACCCCCCCTTTACTGTCCCCCCCACCTTCTTTTCTCCCTATCCATGGTCACCAATTTAAGGGACCAATACACCGATCATTGATATAAGGGAGTTCTTCTCTCATTGGCCACCAATGTAAGGGACCACTACATGGACCAGTGATATCAGGGGACCCTTCTCCCATTGGTCACTAATGTAAGGAAAAACTACACTGACCACTGCTATAAGGGGGTCTTTCTCCCATTGGCCACCAATGTAAGGGACCACTACACTGACCAATGCTATAAGGGAGTCCTTTTCCCATTGGCCACCAATGTAAGGGACCACTACACTGACCAATGCTATAAGGGAGTCCTTCTCCCATTGGTCACCAATATAAGGGAACTAACAAAAGTTGGCCATCTGAGACCAGTGCTGGAGATAGGTGTTACCTACTAAATTTAGAGAACGAAGACACCACTTTGAAGCTACTGGGCAACCTAAATAAAAGGTAATTTTATTAAACATACATAATACACAACTGAGAGATGTTGGAAAAACACCAAAGCAATATATGCAATCCGCCTACATCTATAACCCCACAACCCTAAAAAAAGAGCAACGTTGTTTAACACATACCCCCGCCACAAAACTGATCCTTCCAAGCTGGTACCAGACCAGGAGACTTATAAGCAATATGATGATATAGTGAAATAAATGAAAACACGATATAGTGCAACAATCAAAATGATTATAAAAATGTCCCTTTGTAGGAAAAAATGGTTAGGCCAGCAGCTGATAAACATAAGGATGTGATGCAAAGCCAGGCAGCACCAAATACTACACATTGAAGCCAGGAAACCAGTAAGGGCCCCAATGAGGAGAAGATTGCAGAGCCAGAATGTGAGAGGACATGGAGTCATGACGTAGAACGTAGCTTAAAGAGGAGCTCCAGTTATTTTGTAACTAGAAAAAGATTTGTAAAGGGCATTAACATCCTAAACATACCCAGGCGCAAAAAAGGAGGTTTGGTAAAGGGGGCCATACTCCGAAATGCATGACCACGCCCATTATTATCACACATTACATTATTACGGCCATTTTGTGAGCCTGCCACACTTCCTTGCTGTTGACAGTGATTCTTATCTATGGTCAGAGGGGTTTGCTCACTATTGACCACCTGGAAGGTTGCCACCTGCTGAAGACCTATTGATAAGCTTTTTAATGTCTTTTAAACATGAGTGCATATTTATTGTTTTTTTCATTTTACCAATATGTTTTAATAAATGCTACACTTTTCTCCCCTCTTTTTTTCTGTTTATCCAGTTATTTTGTGTTTATTAACAGTCAGCAGCTACAAAAAAGTGTAGCTGCTGACTTTTAATAAACACACACTCACCTCTCCCAGGATCCAGCAATGTGCTTACTCAAGCCGACCCCTTTCTCCGTCTTCTCTCCCCCGAACCAAAATTTAAATTAAAAAAAAAAAAAAATTGTGTGGGGGTCCCCCAAAATACATACCAGGCCAAATTTAAAAACAAAAAGGTATAGGGGTCCCCCTAGACCCCCCCTTTCCGGTGGTTGTGGGGGTCTGTGGGTGGGGGGCTTATCGGAATCTGGAAGCCCCCTTTAACAAGGGGACCCCCAGATCCCGGCCCTCCCTATCTGAATTGGTAACGGGTACATTGTACACCTACCTATTCACAATAAAAGTGTCAAAAATAGTAAAAAAAGACAGGAGACACTTTGGGACAAGTGTCCTGAGTGACTCCAAAGCATCCCCCCATGTGGAGGGCATGCAGCCTGGTACGGTTCAAGAGGGGGGGCGCTCTCTCATCCTCCCTCTTTTCCTGCTGCCTGCCAGGCTGCGTGCACTGGTCTGGTATGGATTTTGGGGGGCTCCTACGCCATTTTTTTTCATTTTGGTGCATGGTTCCCCTTAAAATCCATACCAGACCTGAAGGATCTGGTAAGGATTTTAGGGGGACCCCTATGCCATTTAAAAAAAATTTGGCACAGGGTTCCCCTTAATATCCATACCAGACCTGAAGGGCCTGGTATGGATTTTGGGGGGACCCCCGCGCAATTTTTAAAATTTTGGTTTGGGGTTCCTCTTAATACTCATAACAGAACCAAAGGGCCTGGTAATGGATTGGGGGGGAACCCATGCCCTTTTTTTCAATGAGTTTTATTTATATTGCCGGGACCCGACAATTCATTACAGCCGCGATCAGTTTTAAATTACTTTTTTGCTTTAGGAATGTCATTTTGCTGTGGTATTGTTCTAAACACGGGAAAACTGCACCACTTTGCAGGCATAATATAGACACCCCCCAGGCATGATATTTAAATGAATATTTAATTTTTTTGTTTCACTTTAAGCATTATTTAAAACCACTGCTCCTGAAAAAAACAGTTTTTATAACTTTTTTTTTGCATTGATACATGTCCCCTGGGGCAGGACCCGGGTCCCCAAACACTTTTTATGGCAATAAATTGCATATAAGCCTCTAAAATGAAACTTTTGGTTTTTCATGTTAATGTCCCATAGATTTTAACAGTGTTCCACGGCTTTCAAATTTGCCGCGAACACTGCATAATGTTAGCTGTTCAGCGAACACCCGATGTTCAAGTCGAACTTACGTTCAACTCGAACATAGAGCTCATCCCTATTCAACAGTTGTCTGATTATTAAGACCTGAGCGTGGGGAACAAGAGATCCAAAGTTACAGAAATGGTTGCAACTGTAATTCACTATTGAGTCCCAATGGGGGAAGCAAATTGAGCTGATATATCCATTTTGTTTCTTTGTGAAAAAGAATATATGTAATAAAGTGTATCTTTTAGATAAAATATATATTTTTGTATTGGTTGCCTTCAAAATCCCATTACAGATAAAAAACTGCATCACTTCGACTATTGGAAATTTTAAGTTGGTAGATGCCACGGAACTCTAGCTCCCTCGCTGAGGATCTATGGTATCTTTTGAAATGTTCAGCAAAAGGGTCTCATCACCTTCAGTCACAATACTAGAATCATATTCTCCAATTCGCTTTCCAAGCTCCCTTTTGGTTTTTGCCAACATATGTATCTTTTGGCAGGGGCACATGATCATATAAACTACCCAACCTAGAGAAGTAGTTTATGAAAGAACAAGTAAAGCATTTCATGCATAAAGTCCCAAAATACCTTAATTTTACTGACATATTTTTCACATTGTTTCCACATCTGAACATAATGGATGAGGGACTACCAAGGGAAGAGTGCTGTAGGCTCACAGGGGAGTACTCACCATGTACCAAAACACACAAGAAATAAGATCTTAGGAGTGCAGGTAGGTTACATTGCCCAAACCCTAAATATGGGGAGATGCATCCTGTATAACAAAAAAACACCACAAAGGATAAAACATCTACCAAGGCTACTGCATGCCTTTTATTGAAAATGAGATGTATACATATAAATAAAACATGCTGGTGATAATATTGCCAAAACCCATAGGTCACCTTCCTCCCTCTCCTCGCCCCCCCCCCCCCCAGAACCTGAGCCCGCCCCCACTCTCCCCCAAATACCCAACACTCACCATGTATGAGGGGTCTAATGGAACCTTAATGTCTCAATGAAGATAACCTGTCACAACAAAATGCTGTCACATGGGGGGGGGGGGGGGGGGCTATTGGTCCCTTATGTGATAGCGATAAAATTTTGTGAAAAAAAAGTTACACACAAACAATTCTACTCCCTCCCCCAAAATTTTTGAGCCCCCATGTACATAAAAAAAATAAACATGTCATGGCCTCTTACATACATATATATTAATTGCACTACATGTTACACAGTGCCATGAACAATGGAGTGAGAGCAACAATTCTAGGCCACGGTCAACTCTAAACTGATGACCTATAAAGACTTTTAAAGCATTACCATTGGGCAATATTTGGGTAACAAAGTTTGTCATTAGCGCACCGACACACACAATTTTAAGACTGGAAATTTTGGGTATCTATTTACACATGGCAACTGAACTTCCTCTCCCATGATTCAGTGCTTCCAACCATAAAGTCTTTTGAACTCCTTCTGCTTGTAGGCTCCCCCAGTGGCAAAGTGGTTCTAAAGCCTTGAGGTTTTTTTTAACTCAGTTCATACTACGTATTAAGGTATAAAACCCTCTGTTGCAGAGGATCCCCCTACAAGCTCCTCTTATAGTTACCTGTGCCTGATCTTGATCCAGTGATGTGCATGAGAGCAGCGCCTCTCCTGGAACTGTCCCTCCTTACTGGAAAGATTGGTAGCTGTGGGAACCATTGGCTTCTGCTCCTGTCAATCAAATCCTATGAGAAGGGAGTAAGGGGCAGGGCCGAGCCCTGCTGTCTGTGTCAATAGACAAAAACAGCGGGGCACGGGAGCTAGCCTGCATGTGTGCCACCCTAGGAAGCGGCACAAAAAAAAACTGAAGGACCCAAGAGCGCCAGCAGGGGACTCCAGAAGAGGAGGAACGGGGCACACACAGAGCAGGTAAGTATGAAGTGTTTGTTGTTTTAATTAAAAAAAAAATGGAAGCTTTAATACTATTATTATTATACAGGATTTATATCACTATAACTCATTGAGGTGAAGTCTATTGGGAGCCCAGAGAGCGCTGCAGCAGTGTCCTAAATCGCTTTCTGTCTCTAGCCAAGCACCTGTTTTTCCTTAAAGTGGTTGTAAACCTGAAAAAAACAAAACAAAAAAAAACCCTATAAGACAAAGGCAACATGAGCTAGTATGCATGGCATACTAGCTCATTATGAAATACTCACCTTAGATCGAAGCTGTTGCAGCGATCCCCACACACTGCTGTGACCAGCGACATGTCTCCTGGAGTTATTCCTGGGTTCACAGGCTCCGGCCAATCCCAGGTGCATCTGTCTGTGAATTTATACAGTCATTGTTAGGTCTATCTGAACGAACCAGTGTCTAAGGGCCTTTTTAAGTTTATTTCACTGCCTGTACCACTGTCCAGTTCAATATACCGTACTAGAAAAACTAGTAGTATCTACCCTTTACACCTCCACTTGATTCCCCAACTCCACAAAATTGCCAATTTTAGTGTCACGGTGCCCGGGGTTATCGATGTGGTTTCTCCGATAATATACTTCTCTTGGATCAAACTCCTGAAGAAGCAGGTTTGCCACGAACCATGTAGAGTGTGAGAATGGAATTGAACTGGAGGTCACTTTTGACTGGAATGATATCCATATAAATGTCCAATCTCTATCAGAGGAATCAATGTCCTATTAGAATTGTTTGGTTGTCCTTTATCTGACTTTTGTACTATTACCCTCCCTCTTCTCTCCCTTTGTGGGTGCATTTTTAATATTGACATAATTAATTTGTATATTTCTTTTAAAAACCATTGCATTGTGAGTTCACCGTACCGTACCATGAAAGTGCTCATTGCCTCAACTCAATTTGCTATGCTTTATCTGAATTTATAGGACAGAGGTTCTCTATATTGCTGTACATTTTTTGTAGCACTTACCTTCTATTCATCACAGATCTGGCTAAATCACGTCACTGTAGGGTGTGTTATTGAGTACCTTTTCCCTGATCACAGCATCCTCAGGAGCCTGCTTCAGGACCTTCCCGCCATTCTTTTGAGTCTGGTATCGTCTGGATTGATGAGCCAGCAGAAGCCCACCCTCCTTACACACCCAAACTCGCTCATCCATGTCTTTATGGACCTTGCTTTGTGCACTGGTACGCAGTCATGTTGGACCAGGAAGGGGCCATCCCAAAACTGTTCTCACAAAGTTGGGAGCATGAAATTGTCCAAAATGTCTTGGTATGTTGACACCATAAGATTTTCCATCGTTGGAACTAAGGGGCCAAGCCCAACTCCGGAAAAACAACCCCACACTATAATCCTCCCTCCACCAAATGATTTGGAGGGGTGGTCAAATTTTATTTCCCATATAGTGTGGTTGAGCGAGTTTGGGGTGGTGGAGCCTAACTGGCCTGCACAGAGTCCTGACCTCAACCTGATAGAACACCTTTGGGATGAATTAGGGCCAGACTGAAAGCCAGGCCTTCTCTTCCAACATCAGTGCCTGACCTCACAAATGCACCTCTGGAAGAATGGTCAAACATTCCCATAGACACACTCCTTAACTTTGTGGACGGCCTTCCCAGAAGAGTTGAAGCTGTTATAGCTGCAAAGGGTGGGCCAACTCAATGTTGAACCCAACGGACTAAGACTGGGATACTATTAAAGTAAAAGATTTACTTGATTACTGTGTCATAATCTCGTGTCTGTGTTATCGCATTGCTATTCAGAAATGTCCTAACCCAGGGTGTGTGGGATCCCTGATGTTCATGAAGACAGGACTTTAATGAATAACAATTCCCTCACTCAGAACAGGAAAGTGGTTTCTCCCCCATGTGCGATCTCTCATGTGTGTAAAGGGAGGACTTCTGTGTAAAACATTTCCCGCACTCAGGACAGGAATACGGCTTCTCCCCCATGTGAGATCTCTGATGTCTGTAAAGATTGCACTTCAAAGAAAAACCTTTCCCACACTCAAGACAGGAATATGGCTTCTCACCTGTGTGCAGTCTCTGATGAGTGTACAGATTTGACTTCACTGAAAAACATTTCCCACACTCAGGACAGGAATACTGCTTTTCCCCTGTGTGAGATCTCTGATGTCTGTAAAGATGTGATTTAACTAAAAAACATTTTCCACACTCAAGACAGGAATATGGCCTTTCCCCCGTGTGAGATCTCTTATGTGTGACAAGACTTGAAGCTTTTGCAAAACATTTCCCACACTCAGAACAGGAATAAGGCTTCTCACCTGTGTGAGATCTCTGATGTATGATAAGACTGGTCTTCTGTGAAAAAAATTTCACACACTCAGTACAGGAATATGGCTTCTCACCTGTGTGAGATCTCTGATGTATGGCGAGATTGTACTTCTTTGAAAAACATTTCCCGCACTCAGGACAGGAATATGGCTTTTCACTTGTGTGAAACCATTGATGTGCGACAAGTTCTGATTTTTGTACAAAACATTTGCTGCACTCAGAACATGAATACGGCTTCTCCTCCATGTGCAATCTCTGATGTCTGTAAAGATGGGACTTCCTTGAAAAACATTTCCAGCACTCAGGACAGGTAAATGGCTTCTCACCTGTGTGAGATCTTTTATGAACATTAAGACTGGATTTAGAATGGAAACACTTCCCGCACTCAGTACAGGAAAACCTCTTATCTGTTGGAAGGACGGCACCGTCCCTCACAGTCTGAGGTTCCTCAGGATAAGAGGAATACGATGGTCCATCTACACTGTGTGGTGCCGGATGGACATTTGAGGTAGTCGGGTTTTCTCCTGGACTATACTGTGTGATGTCCTCATCTTCTACTTTACAGTCTGGAGACAAAGTGAGACAATCCTCTGAGGTTTTCCTCATCTCCCATCCATCTACTAAAATAGAAATAAAAAGATTATTACTAGACAAGAGCAGATTGGTTCCCCTAATCCAGGACTCCGCCCACATCACACAGCTTTGTCTCTGAGGATCTTAAAATTCCACCCTCAAGGTAACTTGTAAATTGGTCCTCTGAATCTCCTACCAGTCATAACTCTTATAGAAGAAAAATTATATTTTATCACATTTCTCCCATTTTACACTATGGAAAATTGAAAGACTAGGTTCACGTGAAAACCTCTTCTAGTTAATGATACAATGCCTTATGCCGCGTACACACGGTCGGACTTTACGGCAGACTTTGCCCGGCAGACTTTTCGACGTACTTTCTGAATGAACGGACTTGCCTACACACAATCCACCAAAGTCTGTCAAATTCGTACGTGATGACGTACGACCGGACAAAGATAAGGAAGTTCATAGCCAGTAGCCAATAGCTGCCCTAGCGTAGCTTTTTGTCCGTCGAACTAGCATACAGACGAGCAAACTTTTCAACCGGACTCGAGTTCGACGGATAGATTTAAAACATGTTTCAAATCTAAGTCCGTCCAACTTTTGAGCAAACAAAGTCCGCTGGAGCCCACACACGATCGAATTGTCCAACAAAATCCCGTCCGCCAGGCAAAGTCTGCCGTAAAGTCCGCTCGTGTGTACGCGGCATTAGAAGGACTGTTTGTCAAGGTAAGGAGACACTGTTGACTTCCAGTTTCCCAGAACAATTGAGATTAATGTCTAATGCCGCGTACACAGGAGCGGACTTTACGGCTGACTTTGCCCGGCGGACTGGATTTCGTCGGACAATTCGATCGTGTGTGGGCTCCAGCGGACTTTGTTTTCTCAAAAGTTGGACGGACTTAGATTTGAAACATGTTTTAAATCTATCCGTCGAACTCGAGTCCGGTCGAAAAGTCCGCTCGTCTGTATGTTAGTTCGACGGACAAAAAGCCACGCTAGGGCAGCTATTGGCTACTGGCTATGAACTTCCTTATTTTAGTCCGGTCGTACGTCATCACGTACAAATTCGACAGACTTTGGTGGATTGTGTGTAGGCAAGTATGTTCATTCGGAAAGTCCGTCGTAAAGTACGTTGAAAAGTCCGCAGGGCAAAGTCTGCCGTAAAGTCCGACCGTGTGTACGCGGCATAATAAATAGTTCTGATGAAGTAGGGAAACCACAAGTTAGCTGAAAGAGTTTCAATCAAATTACACAAAGTTTTCTTTTCCCATAGACAGGACCAGAAATTAAATAGAACTTCCCCTCTATGTTTACAGTACGAGAACTTCAGAACTCACAAACGTGATACTGTTAAGACACATAGTATGTTTTTCCAGGTGGAGGAGAACAAACAATTTGGTTTCCCTGTCAAGGATAGCTCCTCCATTGTTCATTGAAATGAAGGACATTAGGTGAGAAACTGTTAACCATTAAGTCAGCTTGCGAGAAACTTTTTTATACGGGCTTGAAACCAAAGTAAAAAAAAAGGAATGTTATTTTTCAGAATTGTAAAAAAATAAAACTTGATACTTCTGGAACATTTCAGGAAAAGGCTAAAAGAGAATGAAGTATTCAGATGTTTGTCCATTCAGATGGGTATATAAATCAGGGTGAAATAGCATATTAGCTTAAAATGATTTGTTAAGCTTATTATGGTTATCATTGTTTATTTGTATTCATTATTGTAGAAATGCGTGCTTTATAATGTAGCCATATTCAAATAATAGTTTATAATGTGGGAATTTTATGTATATCATTAACATTTGATTATGAAATCATGCCATCTCTGTAGTTAGAAGTTTACATTTGAATACTGCTACACTAAAATAGTCATGATCATACATTAGAAATCACCAGACTCACCTTGGCATTCTATATATTTTAGATAGAATCACCTAGTCTTACTTTTTTATAGTAAAATATGAAATTGTGAAATGAAAGGAAAATGATAAATGGTTTTCCAAATTTTTTACAAATAAATATGTGAAAAGTGTGGCGTGCATTTGTATTCATCCCCCTTTACTCTGATACCCCTAACTAAAATCTAGTGGAACCAATTGCCTTCAGAAGTCACCTAATTAGTAATAAATAGTCCACCTGTGTGTGATTCAATCTCAGTATAAATATAGCTGATCTGTGAAGCCCTCAGAGGGGTGTTAGAGAACGTTAGTGGACAAACAGCATCATGAAGGCCAAGGAACACTCCACACAGGTCAGGGATAAAGTTGTGGAGAAGTTTAAAGCAGGGGTAGGTTATAAAAAAAATATCCCAAGCTTTGAACATCTCATGGAGCACTGTTCAATCCATCATCCGAAAATGGAAAGAGTATGGCACAACTGCAAACCTACCAAGACATGACCGTCCACCTAAACTGACAGGCTGGGCAAGGAGAGCATTCATCAGAGAAGCAGCCAAGAGGTCCATGGTAACTCTGGAGGAGCTACAGAGATCCACAGCTCAGGTGGGAGAATCTGTACACAGGACAACTTTTAGTCACTCACTCCACAAATCTGGCCTTATGGAAGAGTGGCAAGAAGAAAGCCAATATTGAAAGAAAGTCATAAGAAGTCCCATTTGCAGTTTGTGAGAAGCCATGTGGGGGACACAGCAAACATGTGGAAGAAGGTGCTCTGGTCAGATGAAACCAAAATGTAACTTTTTGGCCTAAAAGCAAAACGCTATGTGTGGCGGAAAACTAACACTGCACATCACCCTGAACACACAATCCCCACTGTGAAACATGGTGGTGGCAGCATCATGTTGTGGGGATGCTTTTCTTCAGCAGGGACAGGGAAGCTGGTCAGAGTTTGTGGGAAGACAAATGGAACCAAATACAGGGCAATCTTATAAGAAAACCTGCTATGCCGCGTACACACGAGCGGAATTTCCGACAGAAAGAGTCTGATGGGAGCTTTTCATCGTATATTCCGACCGTGTGTAGGCCCCATCGGATTTTTTCTGTCAAAAATTCAGACGGACTTAGATAGAGAACATGTTCTATATTTTTCCGACGGAACAAATTAAAATCGGAAAAACCGCTCATCTGTATGCTGTTCTGACGTACCCAAAACGATGCATGCTCTGAAGCAAGTACGAGACGGAAGCTATTGGCTACTGGCTATTGAACTTCCGTTTTCTAGTCCCGTCGTACGTGTTGTACATCGGCGGCGAGGATCGGCGGGTAAATCAGGGATCGACAGGCACACAGCGGCGGTGATCTGGCAGTGTCCTCTTCTCTTCTGAGATCACGACGGCTTACGCTGTGCGTCTCCTCCCCTCCTCCTAGGCGTCCAATAGGATCGCCTGTCCTTTCAGCCAATTGGGGGACAAGTATCAGACCCCTTCTTGATTGGCCAAGAGGTGGATCAGTGTTGCAACAGCGAATATTTATTCGCTGTTGCAACACAACTGGGTGGGCTCCGGACGCAATACTTACCCACTCACCCTATTTTGAAGTCTATTAAAGCCTCTGGCTCTAATCAGGTGCTTCAAAAAAAAAAAAAACACCCCCCCATAGGATTTCATGCACATGGATAGGGAGGGCGGCATCGGTGTTAGGGGGGGCGGCACCCTTGCGCCCACAATGCATTGGCCGCCACTGTCCTCATCACACATCACCAGACTATATTTTGCACATTTAGTATTGATTTTTCTGCATGTATTTTATGCTAGTTGAATTTCTACCCAATTAGAGCTCTTAACACCAACATTTGTTCATTTTAATTCGCTTTAACTGGCATAACTTCAGACGAACTTCACCCAGTAATCCGACTGCAGCAGGTTCACGTGTCAGGTTAATCAAACACAGATTATTATCTGCCAAATTTTATCCAATTGGTTATGATGTCTACAGAAGGGGAACATAATTATTGTATTCAATCTCATAGGCAGCCCTCAAAAATTCCACTCGCCTGCTCGTATTTTTCGAGTGGATTTTGGGGGCTGGTGAGCGTGGGCTGTCTGGGAGCGAGGGGGGCGGGTTGTATGGGAGTCCTTCTCCTAGCGCTTGCGGAGGGGAAGAGAGAGGAGAGAGCTGGCTGGATGATTCAGAGCGCGAGGGACATCACTAGCGGCTTTCATTTCAATAGCCGAGTGTTCCACGCACTCGCTGTCACACACAGCCCCGCCCCCTGGTTCCGGGGAATTTGATAGACAGATCACCCGTCCAATCCCGGGAAGAGTGCCGTGTATCAAAGTTCCCCGGCCAGGGGGCAAGGCTGTACAGGATGCCGAGCAGCGGGAACACTGCAATTGAAATCAAAGCTGTTCCAGTGATGTCCCTTGGCGCTCTTATCATTCGCCCAGCAATGCTCTTCCTCTCCTCTGCTCCCCTGCATGATGGACACAGGTAGGCTGTATTGGTGGACATGGGCAGGCTGCATTGGTGGACATGGGCAGGCTGCATTGGTGGACACGGGCAGGCTGCATCGGTGGGCACAGGCAGGCTGCATTGGTGAACATGGGTGAGGCTGCATTGGTGGACATGGGCAGGCTGCATTGGTGGACACAGGCGGGCTGCATTGGTGGACACAGGTGAGGCTGCATTAGTGGGCACGGGCAGGCTGCATTGGTGAACATGGGTGAGGCTGCATTGGTGGACACGGGTGAGGCTGCATTGGTGGACACGGGTGAGGCTGCATTGGTGGACACGGGTGAGGCTGCATTGGTGAACATGGGTGAGGCTGCATTGGTGGACACGGGTGAGGCTGCGTTGGTGGACACGGGTGAGGCTGCATTGGTGGACACGGGTGAGGCTGCATTGATGGATATCGGTGAGGCTGCATTGAAGGATATGGGTCAGGCTGCATTGACGAGCACGGATAAAGTTAATAAAGTTAATTCTGCATAAAACATTTAAGTGTCATTAAGGGCGAGTTTAGGGGCGGGGCAGGGTAGGGTAGGGGTTGGGTGGGGCAACTGGTGGCCTGGCTAGTAGCTCAGGACTTGAAATTTTGAGCCCTGTCATACAATTTTACAGTAACAAATCATTTCCAAACCTCATTGCAAGATATAATGTCTGTGTCCACCCATTAATCAAATGGTTAGTGGTAATTGTAAGTGACTTATTGTAAATAAATATTAATTTATTTTTGATAGTCTGTCTATACTTACACCAATCTTAAAGTTTTCTTTTTTTTAATTCTGCTTGGCAAAATAGCTAAAAAAAATTAAGGTAAATTATTTTTATAAATTATTTTTGTATTGGAGGCACTGTGATTTGATCAATTTAGCTGGCTAAATTATTCGTTCAGGCATTCCCTGTCATAATTATTAGAGGTACTGCTGAGATCGATTTAGTGAGGAATGGGGGGGGGGGGGGGGACGACAACCAAGATGAAGACTGGACTGATCCTGAAGACCACCATCATTGGGCTATTAACTCCTCCCTCATTATCACTTTCTGTTTAAGGTTCCAAAGTCTGAGGATGCTATTACATTATTATCAACATGTAATAGTCTGTGCTCCAATCAAATCATCAGATATAAAATGTCCAGCTGGTAGAAAACGGGTGTAACAAAAGAGAATACATATTATGTGTATATATAGCAGTGGGTAGAGGGGAGAGAGCAGAAGTCAGGACTATGCAATGTATCACTAATTGTATACGATACAATAATTATGACTAAATAGTATCAGGACTATGTAACACATATGATAATGTGTATAGAGCAAGGTTAGGAGTATGCAATATACAACAAATAGTATATAGTGCAGGGGTCAGGACTAAGTAATAAGCAATATAAATTATACAGAGTAAGAGTCAGGACTCATAATATTGGTATTCAGTAATCAGTGGAAGCTTAAATGTTTACATGAGACAAGTTGCAATGGTCCCACCCCGCTGCCTCCCATCTCCTGAGACTGCACTCAGTGACTTGGGTCTGAGACTATACAGACATATCCCTCCACCCGGCACAGCCAGCAAACAAGAGCAAGTAACCCCAGGGGGAATTGTTCTGTCAGAGGTCTTGCTAGACTCAGGCACATGCACCAGGAGCCTAGGTTGAGCAATGACAATGATGAAAATTGAGATTGTGCTGCCAGCTGAACCCCAGAATCTCCATAAATCCAGTCTAGATATATAAATTGTGTCTGCAGCACAGAGAAGGAAGATTATCAACAAGAAATACAGGAATACAGGATGGGGAACACAGCTCAGGAAAGTGACCAGGGGATTACAGGCTGATATCACCCCTCCCTTGCCCTACTCAGGACCAATCAGTGAGCAGTATGGGTGGAGGAATGTATTTAGTGTTGATGACCCACCTGTGCTGATCTCTGTAGGAGTGTCCTCCTCTATAAATGTCCCCGTTATTCCATCCTCCTCTATAGACTGCTGATCATCACTCACATACCTCTCTTCTTCTTCTGCTTTAACCTCAACTTTTATATCGATCATATCTTCACCCTAAACCAAGAAAATATAATCTGTAAATTACACGCTTTAATATTGTCATATACTGTATATATAAGATTTAATATTTAGTTAATATTCCAGATGTTCCCTTCCAACAACCTTGTATTGGTGATGATCCCGGGAATACAGAGGACGGGGACATCTCTCTGGTGGGTTTCTGTAGCTGGAGGACTCCACCGTGTTGTCCTGGGACAGATCTTTGTGTCTTTTTAGAATTACAGATTCCCCCATCAGTCCATCCTCATTATTCTCCTCTTTTATTTCTTCTTTAACCTCAACTTTAGACTCTCTCAGGTTTCCACTCTGAATATAAAATAAAAATGACATCAATTGTAACAATAGAGATAATGTACAGATCGTAATGATACTATCAGTGATTGTTCCTCATCTACCTGATGATGGTGAGGGATGGTGTGATCTTCCTGTGTGGAATCCCGGGAATACAGAGGACGGGGACATCTCTCTGGTGGGTTCCCATTACTGGATCCATCTGTAGGAAACACACACACTGACTGAATACATTGTTTCTATGTGTTTATCAGATGATGGGGGATCTAGGTGGACCCTCCGTACTGCTCTCTCCTTTACAATAAAGCCTCCTCTTACCCGGTGATGTGAGGGGTGGCTGATCCTCCATCAAGAGGTCCTTGTAGAGATCCTTGTGTCCTTCTAAATACTCCCACTCCTCCATGGAGAAATAGACAGTGACATCCTGACACCTTATAGGAACCTGACACACACAATGATACAGTCACCATCCAGACACATCCCTTGTCTGTTACTGGATAATGTCCCAGAATTCCCAGCACCGCTCACCTCTCCTGTCAGCAGCTCCATCATCTTCTTGGTGACTTCTAGAATCTTCTGCATGTTGTGTCTCTTAGGTTTTAGGAAGTCACCTGGAAGCACTGTGATGGTCATATGATCACCTGACAGAAGAGGACATCTCTGCATTGGAAAACCAATAGGAATATTATGTTAGACTCCCAAAATCCTCCTCACCTCTCCAGTCAGGTCTGTGTTTTATTAATAGAGATAAGAGTGATGTCATGTGACCTCCCAGAATCCTCCTCACCTCTCCGGTCAGCAGGTAGATGATCTCCAGGGTGAGGTTTAGTATCTTCTCAGTCATGTGACTGCGGTCCTCCTCCATCCTCATTTGATCTATACAGGTCTCCTTGTAGATGGATAACTTTGGTAAATGAAAGTAAGAATTATTTAACCTGGACTGTTTAGTGTTTGTTACCTTTTCAAGGTCCCAGAACCCTCCTGACCTGCTCAATTAAAAATCCCCTTTTCTCTGTTGGGTTGTTTGGTTTCTTAACTGGTTTTGACAATTTTTAGATCTTCAGACAAGGAATGATAAATATGATCCTTCCTTTGACTTGTTTGCTCTGAGGCAGTGCTGTGAAGTCAATGTTGGGTCATCATGATGTCCAGGAAGGGGAACTTCCTGACTTTTGCTTGGGTTTGCTAGCTAATCTGGATAAATGCCAGAACTCCGGCAGCCTGCTGACTGACAGGAGTGATGTCACTGTCACTCCCTGCAGTAAGAGAAGGGATTGGATAGGATTGGATAGCAGGAGGATGCTGCTGGTGGAGTAGAAAGCTGTGGGGGAGTTTTCTTGGTTGTCAAGTATACTGTAGTTACTGTAGTCAGTCTTTGATAATGTCCTCTGACGAAACGCGTAAGTCGGAGTCACGCTCACACGTCACACCCGGAAGCTCTGGTTGGAACGCAAGCTGGGACCCACGCCGCCCCTGGCTTCCTGGTCTCGTTCTTTGTATAGCCGGGCTGTACTGGGTCAGCTGCTTATGGTTCTATGTATACTTTTTGAATAAACCTAAACTTACTTCACTACGGAAGTCCCCTGTTTCTTTTCAATGGAGGTAAACATATATTGATGGTGATGAGGCACGGAAGAGTCCATCTCTGAAACGCCAGCTGGGAACCAGATTGCCGGGGCACATCCACGGAGGATCGGAGGTTAAGCTTGATATCCAAGGGAGCACCTACTCTAAGATACCCACTCTATGCCCATTACCCCTGCAGGGGTGACTGCTTCTGGTGAGTGGGGACACATTGGGGGAGCACTTGGAGTCACCATTGTTGATGAGCATAGAAGTCACCGCTGATTTTTATTTTTTATTTTTATTGGATTGCACAGAGACTTTGGTTTTTCACAGAGACTTTTGCTTTTCTAGAGACTTTGTCTTTATACAAGAGTCTATTTTAGCTTTATGCACACTCGGTCCTGATATACCTCTACAGATTGTGGTATATATATATATATATATGTCACATGAATTTATAGTTCAATTTATATTATTTCCCATTTTTTTCTCATTTTTTGATTTTATATATATATATATATGTTTGGTTGTCGGTTAGTTTAGTAGATGTCACTTTGATCATTTCACTACAAACAGCAGCTAATGGACTGTATGCACATACTGAGTGTATTTTTGAATACGCATTACTGCTGGTGCTTGTTTTAAAGGACACACAGCCCCCTGGAATGAATGTACACATCGAACATACACTCTAGTATTGCACATCACTGCTGCTTGCCCTAAGGGGCACACTGTCACAGTTCAGATATTTGTATCTTATGTCACTGTATGGGAATTAGTGTATGTTTATGATTACCGTCACGCACATTTATAAGTGTTAACCACTCTGGGATCAGCAACATTTATGTTTATTTATTTTTGTATTGGAATTAGGTATTTAACCATAGATCTTAATAGGGTAGCGCCATTCCCCCATTCTTTATATATACTTAAGTATACTGTAGTATCCAGGACATTGTACAGAGTGGCAGTGAGCACCTGGTGCTCAGAATTCCTCCACTGGGCACTACAAGAGCCTGTGTCCTGTGAAAGTATTGGACTGGCCAACCATTAGGAGATGCTCCACAAACTTCATTCCACTTAGAATACTGGAACATATCACTTGACCAATGCGATGGTAAGAAGGTAAAGGATGCTCTCACTTCCTGGGTAGGAGTTAAGGAGGATTGAAAATTAATTGTAGGTGGGAGGACCATCAGAGACCAAGAGCTTCCCTAAATCTTACAGTCCTCCTTAGCCCAAAGCCTTTCAGACTGACTACTTCCTCAGAAGCCCCACACCCCTTTAGCACCATTACCCCCTCAGAGTCATTTAGCCCTATTGCTTCCTCAGAGTCCCCCAAAGTCTTTTAGCTACACTATCTCCTCAGGGGTCCCAGAATTCTTCAGACGCCGTAAACCCACAGAGGCTCCTAGAGTCCTTTAACACCACTACCTCATCAGAGGCCCCTCAGCTCTTCTATTTCCATCAGCACCCTCAGTATTTTCCTCCCTCTGACACCAATGATGGAACATAATCTTCATGGCTGGCTGGGGAATGTTTTCTTCCTACTGACTAGCAATGTAAGGAGCTCCATACTCCTGACCCCTGCACTCCACCATTGTGTTGGCTGCATATTGTAATGATTGCCAATTTACTGCCTGTGTAGTGTAACATTTTCCCTTTGTAGGCCATGTATGGTCAGGATGGTCATTGTCTTGTCTATTTATTGTCAGCGCTGTTTGTTGAGAGGACCATATTACTAGAATTTAAAGTGGTTCTAAAGGCTGAAGGTTTTTTACCTTCATGCATTCAATGCATGAAAAAAAAAACCTTAAGTATGCAGCTCCCCTGCCCCCACCCCCAATACTTACCCAAGCTTGATTGCGATCAAGTGATGTGCACGAGGTCCCTGCCTCCTCATTGGCCGAGACACAGCAGCGGGAGCCATTGGCTCCTGCTGCTGTCAATCACAGCCAGGGAGGAGGGGGGGTGGGGGTGAGCCCCGATCTGTGTGTCTTAGGGACACACAGAGGGGGACCTGACAGTGAGCGCAGACAAGTGTAACATAGCAATCAGCTTGCTAGGGGGACATTTGGAGAAGAGAAGGAGCCAGGAGCATCAGCCGGGAACCCAAGAAGAGGAGGATCGTGGCTGCTCTGTGCAAAACCATTACATAGAGCAGGTAAGTATAACATGTTTGTTATTAAGGAAAAAAAAATGTATTTATCATCACATTAAGTCCAAAATGAAGACAATGTTCTGATCCTATTAGTGGGGAAATGTTCTAACCCTGAAGGGGTTAATAAACAAATAATAAATGTTCGGGCAGCACTTGAACTATGGACAAAATATATGAATCCTTAACACGATAGTTGCAGTGAAACTTTCTTATAAAGTGTCAGTCAACAGCTGGGGTAAGCCGGTGTCTTGTCGAGAAAGGTCCCCCCGTCGGATAGTGTCCACCCTGTACTGCGCAGGCGCAGCGCTTGCGCAGTACGGAGGACAAAGGAAACGCTGAATGTCTCCGAACACGAACAGCTGTTAATGAGCTGTACACGGCGCCTGCGCAATTAAGACTACATTTTGCCGCACGCTCCCAATGCTTGTGCAACTCTGCAAGGGGCGGATGCATAGAGAAGAGGCTGCATGATGGCCAGAGCTCATACGATGGGGGTGGATTTCTCAAAGGGGCGGATGTAATATTGAGAAGAGTGTAAACTACACATCTTTGTAGTTCTACAATGATGGCCAGAGCTGATAAGGGCGGGTAGTTCAATGTTGATAGGCGGGTTACAAAGATCCGCCCCTTTGAGAAATACACTCCCATCATATAAGCTCTGGCCATCTTCTGTATGCATCCGCCCCTACACCCGCCCCTTGCAGAGTTGCACGAGCATCGGGAGCGTGTGGCACAATGTACTGTTAATTACGCAGGCGCCGTGTACAGCTCATGAACAGCTGTTCATGTTCGGAGACTTTCAGCTTCTCCTTTGTCCTCCGTACTGCGCAAGCGCTGCGCCTGCGCAGTACAGGGCGGACACTATCCGACGGGGGCCCTTTCTCGGCAGCACACCGGTAGCACTTACCCAGATAAAAATGGGCTGTAAATTACTAGGTGTGCTGTGCCCTGTAGTCCCACAGAGTTTGTGGTGCCTGTGAAGCAATAGACACCCCTATAGTAGGAAATGGGGAATTACTGCATAAGGAGCAGAAGTGCTAATCCACCGCCAGAGTCCTGGCCACAGATACTGTACTCTGGTGGATACCAGATACCGCTTAGATAACCTGGTGACATCCAACGTGTTTCTATTGGAAAATGACAATCTTTGTCCAGGAGAACTATTGGCAGGTGAGGAGCTCCTAAAAAGTGCTCCTACCCCCCCCCCCCCCGCACAGATTTCTTAACCATTTATAGCCCAGAATAACTTAAAGAGGGAGTAAAGTCTTCCTTTTTAATTGTACCTACAGGTAAGCCTGTAATAAGGCTTACCCGTAGGTACTGTAAATATCTCCTAAACTTGCACCATTTAGGAGATATTTACTATATATGCTGCCCCTGATGTCACGGCCGCCTGTGCCGTTTCTTCAGGGCCCTGTGCCGTGACCGGCGGATCTTACGAGCATGCGCGGGAGTGACACCATCGCGGCTCCGGCCAATCACAGCGCTGGAGCTGGTAACACTGGAAGAATAACCGGGGAAGATGTCAGCCGTTTCAGCGGTGTGTGCGCGCCGCTGCGGGGGCTTCGTTCTAAGGTAAGTATTTTATAATGAGCTAGTATGCGATGCATACTAGCTCGTTATGCCTTTATCTTACAAGTTTTTTTTTGTTAGGGTTTACAACCTCTTTAACAAACACCTTCTTCATTATAACACACTAATTTGTTTATCATGTTATTTATAATCAACAATAACTGGTAAAACAATATAAAAATGCATAAAAAAGATGAATTAAAAGCAAACAACTCAATGTCAATATTGAGTCCGGCCGGAGCAATTGTATTGAGCTCAGAAATCCATTTTGATTCCCATCTGGACATCTTTTTTATAAAATTGCTCCCTCTCCATTTTGGGTTCACAATCCCAACCTCCCAAAATCGAGTCCCCTTCAGACTCCTATTGTGAGGTCTGTCATAGTGTCTCCAGAGGGGGCGCTGATTATTCCCATGTAAAATCTTAAATAAATCTTCCCTCATCCCGACCTTTGATTATCATTTCATTCCCCCCACAAACAATGTCTAGCACAAGCATTTACTGACATCAATAACTACAGACTATAGATTCCCTCATTAATCTACATTTCCACACTATATATGTGTGTATCATCATCTGCTGGAGATAAAAGACGTCACAGTGACTATGGAGGAAGAGGACGGACATGACGGGGGGTTACTGGGTGTAAATAGAAAATAAGATCTTATTACCTCCTCTGCTGCCATTTCCAACAATGTCTCCTCTCTACTTCCTCCCGACTCACCTCTCACCTGGAACTTCCTGTCTGTCCCTGACATCACTTCCTGTCTGTATGTTACATCATTTCCTGTCTGGGTAGAAGTGAGATCACCACCATGTGGAGCACAGAGGAACTGCAGCTCAGAGAAATATCTCGTAGTGTGAACACCGGCCTTGTGCTGTGTGTGTATGTACTGTATATCCTTATAGATGGGTCATCTCCACTCCAACCAAGGGGGAGAGAAATATATTACTGCCTATTCCAGCCTTTCTCAGCCAGGGTTCCTCCAAAGGTTTCTAGGAGTTCCTTGAGCAACGAACAATTATTGTCTCTCAATAACAACTGACATCAATGATAAGGGGAGCAATCTTCTCACCGATGATGATGTAAGAATGTTCTTCTCCCACCTTCTCCCATTGGTCACCAACGTAAGGGACCACTACACTGATCACTGATATAAGGGGGTCCTCCTCTAGGTTACCAATATAAAGGACCACTGCACTGACCACTGATATAAGGGGGTCCTCCTCTTGGTTACCAATATAAAGGACCACTGCACTGACCACTGATATAAGGGGGTCCTTCTCTCATCAGTCACCAGTGTACGGGGCCACTACACTGACCACTGATATAAGGGGGTACTACTCCCATTGGTCACCAATGTAAGGGACCATGTCCCTGACCACTGACATAAGGGGTTCATCTCTCTTATTAGTCACTAATGTAAAGGACAACTATATCGACCAGTGATATAAGGGGGACCTTCTCCTATTTGTTACCAATGTAAAGGACCACTGACAAGGGGTCTTTCTCTCATCAGTCTCCAGTGTAGGGACCACTGCACTGACCACTGATATAAGAGGTCCTTCTCTCATTGGTCACCAGTGTAAGGGACCACTACACTGTCCACTGATATAAGGGGGTCTTTCTTCCATTGGTCTCCAGTGTGCGGGGCCACTACACTTACCACTGATATAAGCATATCTCCCAACAGTCCCGAATTGGGGGGGACATCTCCGCATCTCCACCCTTGTCACGCGATCCCGCTGTGTGTGGAGTATGTCCCGCACAGGAATCGGCAAAGTGTCCGAGCAGTGCCTGGATTGTCCGCGGCCGCCGCTGACATTTTTTTTATACTATTGATGAATCCGCTTGCACTGCTCTGCTCAGTCTCTCCTCCTAGGCCGTAGAGTCTGTGGTAGGTCCGGCCGGGGCATGGCCCCGCCCACTCACCCTGACTCCTGCTGCGGAATTATCTCTCTGTGTGAGGGAGGGGCTGGGAGTCTCTCTGTGGAGTGCCAGGCAGAGCGGTTCGTGGCAGGAGAACAGGGCAGAGCCAGAGGAACCGACTGGAAGGCATCTCGCCTCAAGCCCAGCTACCCAAGGAGCTGACTGTCTGCTGAGAATGGGGCGGACTAACCATTAGGGCACTCAGGCACTGCCTGAGGGCCCGTGGCCAGTGGGGGGCCCGGGGACCCATGAGAGGCTCTGTCCTGGTATCTATATTGTATGGGTCAGCAACCCGGTGGAACACAATGGCGCTTTGGATGGCACACAAGAGCTACACATAAAAGCCGGCTGGTTCATGCCCACCACTATTCCCGCCCACTTCTTTTCCTGCAGCATCTTTTCGGCCCTTCTCAATGTGCACAGAAGCAGCTGGATTCCCCAGGCAGCTCTCCCTTTGAAATGGTAATTAGCATTGTAATGCTAATTATTGTAAGCACCCTTATGGCCAGGCTTTTCTGTACACTGATGTGCTGTGTACATTTGCTGTCTCTCAGTCCTTCTGCCCTCAGCAGCCATGCACTTGGCTCAGGCTGTGGGGGAGACAATTATATGCAATAAAGTTGAGGCTTTTTATTTAACTAGCTTTGTAACTACTGCTTTATTGCAGGCTTTGTAAGTACTAGTAGTATGCAGCATTTACAAAGCCAGTTATACTACTATTATGCCTGGTTTTGTGAGTGTGCACACAAAGCTGTACTTACAGCTTTATGCCTGGCTTTGTACTGGGGGACAGGGGATGAGTTGGACATGGCATCCCAGGGCTCTCCAGGTGGCTCTGATTACTGCTTGAGCTGTTTTGCACTGGGGTACATTGGATCCAAGCTGGCCAGACATTTGTCAGCTCCATGTATTGACAGATTAGCAATGTGCAGCTTCATGGAGGACTTTAGTGGAGGGTTCGGGGCTGCCAGACTCCTCTGGGGGGTTGCCAGTGCCATGTGTCAGCCTGCCCTGTCACTGCACACTCAGTACGTAGCTCATTCCAGCACCCTGCACTCTGTATATAGCTCATCCCAGAACCCTGCACTCTGTATATAGCTCATCCCAGAACCCTGCACTCTGTACCTAGCTCATCCCAGAATGCTGCACTATGTACATAGCTCATCCCAGAACCCTGCACTCTGTATATAGCTCATCCCAGATCCCTGCACTCTGTACCTAGCTCATCCCAGAACCCTGCACTTTGTACATAGCTCATCCCAGAACCCTGCACTCTGTACATAGCTCATCCCAGAACCCTGCGCTCTGTACACCCCTATCCCCATCCCTACCTTTCTATAGCTGATTGCAGCTCATTCAGCTAGTAATACTGATAGGGTTGAAATAATGACTTAGAGTTCCACTTAAATTGTGTACGTATCAATTGTTCTATTTAAATTGTTTGTGCTTTTTTCTTACCTGTGTACGTATCAATTGTTCTATTTAAATTGTTTGTGCTTTTCTCTTCTGTGTACGTATCAATCTGTATCTAGATGGAATTTGGAACTGCTGAATAATCATTACATGTTCGCTGATAAGAAACTCTTTGTACCTTAACCTCATTTGGTAATGCCAATAAGATTACTGCTTGTAGAGCTGCCTATAAAAGGCCTTTGAAAGAAGTAAAGGGAGCAGTCCTTTATGCTCAGAACTGATGCACGGATTTCTGACTCTGTGTCTTAATTCCTATAGAAGCAATAATTTGACAAAGCAATATAAACTTAAAGCAACTTGTTTAAGAGTTGCCCCTAACATTTTGGCGCCCGAACAGGGACCCACCGATGATACTACAAGAGGTGGCTGAGCTACGCTGACGGAACGAAAGGACAGGCATTCCGGGAACCACAGATCAAAAACCTGGCCAGGTAAGAAAAAGCTTTATTTTTCTTATATTCTGTGCTCCCCTGATTTGTGCCTATCCGTTCTGTCAGTTACGGTTCTCCTGGTTTTAAAACATCTGCCTCTGTAGTGGTGAGTCTAGAATTACTGCATATTTTGGTTGATATTGCTGGAATTATTTGTTTGTTTGTTGTCTGTCTGTCTTGTTGAGAAAGTGAATGAGCCTTGCCAAGGTTGGTATGAATTGAAAGAATATCATCCCAATGAGCAACGGAATGCGCCCTTCCGGGGGGTCTGACGCTTAAGTTTGATATTCAATTTAGTTCATAAACCATAGACTGGTTGAGAGTATAAGCCCTGTCTGCTCCATAAAGCAGGGATAAGAGTGCATGAGAGGGATCCCATAAAGTCCGGAGATCTAGTCGGATACCTGGCCACTTAAAGGAATGCTTGTATATGTTGTAGCCGCATTTTTGTATATGTTGTAGCCGCATTCTGGTTTGTTATTGGGCTAGCATATAAAGTAATTATTTGTTATTGGGCTAGCATATAAAGTAATTCGATTTCAGAAATCTCATTCCGGAGAGGTTTTTAGTATTCTAGCACCCTAGGCGGAAGGCAACGAGGAACTAGTGTAACTTAGCTAAGTGTTTTATATTGTACACTAAGTGTCCCACACGCTACCTAGGCAGGAGTGTTAGAATGGGCCAGAGGAACACAAAACCCCGTCAGGGAATTGTGGCGCACTATACGGTGCCACAGATAATTAAGAACATTTATGGGAAAACCGAAGCACAGGACTTAAAGGATGTCCTTCGTAAATTTAAGGTGAAAGGAGCAGCGGGCTTAGACCCGGATGTATGGAGTGAAATAAAAAGGGACAGACAAGGAGAGGTGTTAGAGAAGCAATGGATGCGTCAGGTTCAATGCTTAATTAAGGTCTCAAATAGAGCGAAAGAAGAGGGGTGGAAATATAATCCAGATTGTGATGGTTGGGATATGAAAGATAGAAGAACAAAAAATGTCGAGGCTCCCAGCTCAGCCATCCCACCCCCATACACTGACGTAGAACGCAAACCACACAAGATATATCCTGTACTTGAGGGGAGAGGAGGGGTTTGTCAGGTTTGTGGAGCACAAAACCCAGAATGGGCAGTAGAATGTGTGCATTGTGGGGCACAAAAACCTCATCCAGAAACTGTAGCTCCCGTACGCACTGATACACGCATTGTTCAGGTAAACAATCCAGAATTTGGACAAGCAGCCCATCCAAATGCCCCGCCTACTGTCACTCGTAGAATGCAAATAAGGACTTGGGCACCATGGTCGGCAGACACCCTTATGGCATTAATACAGAGCGCCCCAGACCCGGTAGCAAAGCCAGCTGCTTTCTGTAGATTTGTGACACAGTTAATGAATACACATGAAGCGACCTGGCAGGATGGGGAGGATCTATGCAGACACAAAATGACTCTGACCCTGTTTAACCAGTTTATGACAGAAATAGGTCCACACAGACCTGCAGGACAAGTTGATGGGGATGGCAACCTGGAGGCAGGACATGTCAGACATATAGACTCAAGGGCCCCTTTTATTGCTAGATTAGAAGCTTTTTGTCAAGCAAAACAACAGGAGAGGGGGTCCATATCACCCATGAAGCAAATGCCAGGACAGACTGTATCGGAATTTTACTTATCTATGGAAAGTATGATGGCAGATGAGGGATTGGACTTGGCCCTGCCAGTCACAATCCGAGCCTTCAATAGACAATTTATGGAGGGATTAATTCCACAGATAAGTGAGAGACTGAAAGCCTGCACACCAGAGTGGAGGGCAACTAGAGATAGAGGGACGTTGTTACAAAAAGCGCAAGGCATAGAGGCGGACTTAGCAGAAACCAAAGGGAGGAAATCTCATGCTATCAACGCACTTGGGGGTTCCCAAGAGCAAGGTAGAGGTTCCTTTCGCAAACCCCTTACCTGTCACTACTGTAACAAGATTGGTCACATCAGACGCAACTGTAGGAAAAGAATAAGGGATGAAGGAGAGGAAGGTGTTGATTCTCCAGTTAATCAGAGAAGGAACCAGCCCAGGGACAACAAAAATAGTCATATCAGGCAGCAGGGAGATGGTCCACGAGCATGACTCGCCCCGGTTTTAGAAAAATCCAAAACAACAATGCTTAAGACAAATATAACGGTTGGTAATAAGAAAATTTCTTGTTTAGTCGATACAGGAGCTTCACGCTCGTTACTTTCTGACTCTGAACTACTCCCTGGCCAAAAATCACCTGACACTTTACTAATAACTGGATATGATGGCATTTTAGCCGACGCCCCGCTTACAAAACCTCTGAAAGTTAAAGTAGGAAACCACATGTTCCTTTCACGCTTTCTGGTATCCAGAGGAGCCCCCACTAATTTGTTAGGAGCTGACATTTTGCAGAAAATAGGAGCTAACATTACCTATCACCCAGATGGCACTGTCACCTTAGCTATAGGGGATAATCAAGAACACATGGAGATGTGTAACCTGATACAATACCTAGAGGAGGAATCGGAATTGTCCGGCCCACCTCCTTCAGACTTAGATCAGATTTTGTCGTCCCTTCCAGGAGAACTATGGGAGAAACATCCAGCTGATGTTGGACTTTTGCCCATACCTCCGGTTACCCTACAGCTGATTCCAGGAGCAGTGCTTCCCCAACAAAAACAGTATCCACCCAGTGCACCCCAAGAGGCGTTCATAGAAATGCAGGTCCAATCCTTCTTAAAAAGTGGAGTTCTAAAAGAGGTAAAATCACCGGCAAACACTCCCTTGTACCCGGTTAAAAAGAAATCAGTAGCCGGTAGTCCGGTTAAGTATAGAATGGTCCAAGACCTTAGAGCGGTCAACAAAATACTAGCCCCGATGACACCTTTAGTACCCAATCCACATACATTACTGTCACAAATACCATCAACCAGTATGTACTTTACGGTTATAGATTTAGCGAACGCTTTCTTTTCCGTCCCGCTAGCTGAAGAATGCCAACTTTGGTTCGCATTTTCAATCAAAAATCGGCAACTAACCTGGACACGCCTACCTCAGGGTATGGCGCATTCACCTACCTTGTATTCGCAAGCATTGCAAACGGTGTTGGGAGAATGGGTACCACCAGATTCCTGTGTATTGTTACAATATGTGGATGATTTATTGTTATGCTGCCCTGACAAGGAAACTTGTTTGGCCACCACCCTTAATTTGTTGCGATTTTTGGCAGAAAAAGGTTGCAAGGTTAATAAGAAAAAGTTGCAAGTGTGCCAGGAAAAAGTTATCTTTTTGGGACATTGTATATCACAGGGTACGAGACATCTCACTGAGGAGAGGGTTCAAGTGATAAAGGGAATGTTACCCCCACGGAATTTCAAACAATTGCGTATGTTTTTAGGTATCGTGTCATATTGTAGACAGTGGATACCACACGCTAGCGCTTTGATGCAGCCATTATACGATTGTTTGAAAATTGTACCGTATATGCTTACAGAAGTAGCTTATGAATCGTTTATCACTTTGAAAAAGTTGTTGATTTCTGCCCCGGCTATTGGTATACCAGATTACACCAAGATATTTAATCTGTACGTTGCTGAGATCACTGGACACGCCACAGGTGTTCTGACACAGGCACATGTAAAACAAAGACCAGTCGCTTACTTTTCTGCGGCGTTAGATCCAGTGTCCAGAGGTTCACCGTCTTGTGTACGGGCGGTAGCTGCAGTGTCAATTATCATAGATAAGTCATCAGAGATTGTTCTAGACAATCCAGTCGTAGTGCATACCACACATGACATACATGCAATCTTGTCTCAGGTACAGCCCAAACACATTTCAATGGCTAGGCAATTAAGGTTACAGTGTACTTTACTTTTACCTCCAAATGTCACTTTTCAGCGCTGTACAACCTTAAATTTGGCCACCTTTTTGCCTCTTCAGTCACCAGATTTGGCAAGGGGGAATGATAGTACTAATAGTACTAGTGAGAAAAGAAATGAGGACACTGACACTCTTTTGTTTAACAACTTGCTTACTGGGCACTTAAACCCCCCTCCTGCCCAGACCAATTTTGAGCTTTCAGCGCTGTCGCACTTTGAATGACAATTGCGCAGTTATACAACACTGTACCCAAATGAAATTTGTATCATTTTTTTCCCACAAATAGAGCTTTCTTTTGGTGGTATTTAATCACAGCTGGGGTTTTTATTTTTTGCTAAACAAACAAAAAAAGATGGAAATTTTTGAAAAAAAAAAAATCATGTTTAATAGTTTGTTATAAAATTTTGCAAACAGGTAATTTTTCTCCTTCATTGATATGCACTGATGAGGCGGCACTGGTGGGCACTGATAGGCTGCACTGATGGGCACGGATAGGCACAGATAAGGCGGCACTGATAGGCACAGTTAAGGCGGCACTGATAGGCACAGTTAAGGCGGCACTGATGGGGACAGATAAGGCGGTACTGATGGGCACAGATAAGGCGGCACTGATGGCCACGGATGGGCGGCACGGATGGGCGGCACGGATGGGTGGCACGAATGGGTGGCACGAATGGGTGGCACGGATAGGTGGCACGGATAGGTGGCACGGATAGGTGGTACGGATGGGGGGCACTGATGGGCGGCACTGATGGGGGGCACTGATGGGTGGCACTGATGGGCAGTGATGGGCGGCACTGATGGGCACTTATGGGCACTGGTAGGTGACACTGATGGGCACTGATAGGTTGCACTGATGTGGGTGCTGATGGGTGGCACTGATGTGGGTGCTGATGGTGGCACTGATGGGTGGCACTGATGGGTGGCATTGTGGGCACTGATGGGTGGCACTGTGGGCACTGATGGGTGGCACTGTGGGCACTGATGGGTGGCGCTGATTGATGGCACTGTGGGCACTGATGGGTGACTCTGGTGGGCACTGGTAGGCAGCACTGCTGCCTATTGCTTTGAGTTATAAGATCGCCGTGATCGGGACTGATGTCCCGATCACAGCCGCCGGTGATCGGGTTTTTTTTTTCCTCCTCGCGCTGTCAGCGCGAGGAGGAAAAATAGCTGATTACCGGCTCTGTTTACATCACATGATCAGCTGTCATTGGCTGACAGCTGATCATGTGGTAAGGGGTCGGGACCAACCCCTTACTCTGATCTGTGATCAGGCGAGTCTCATAGACTCGCTGATCACCGAGCGCGCCGCGCGCGCCCTGCAGGGGGCGCGCAGGCCGCTCGTGCACGGGACGACGTCAATAGACGTCGTCCCGGCAATTTAGATCCGCGCTGTTGCCGTCATTTGGCAATGGCCCGGATATGAAGCGGTTAAAGAAGTAGATGAACACGATTGTTTTCAGCTCATGGAACAGGAGACAATGGGATTCCCACACGTTACAGATACACCAATTTTAAATGCTGAGTACACCTTGTACAAAGGTAAATATCACACAGGGTATGTTGTAGTGACTGATACCCGGGTGATTGAAGCACAGCCCTTACCAGCCCACATGTCAGCACAGGAAGCAGAATTAAAAGCTTTAGAACAAGCCCTAGAATACTTAAAAGGACGAGAAGGGAATATTTACACTGACTCTGCCTACGCTTATGGTGTAGCGCACGATTATGGCCACATATGGAGGGCTAGAGGTTATCTGACAGCAGCAGGTACACCTGTAAAACATGGAGAAGGGATTAAGAGAGTCCTGAACAATCTTCAAAAGGTTAAACGAGTGGCCATTATGAAGATAGCGGCACACACGAGCGCAAAAACAATTGAGACAAAAGGAAATGCATTTGCAGATTTGACTGCAAAACAGGCAGCTCTAGGGGAAGGAAGCCCTGAGACCTTAGCAGCGGTAGAGGTGAGTATCCCAGAACCAACATGGCAGCAGCTGAGTAAATTACAGGAGCAAGCAGGGGAGAGCGAGAAAGATAAGTGGGTCAGGATGGGAGCAGCACCAGACCATGACAATGTATGGAGGGAAGGAGGCAAAATATGCCTACCTGCCTCTCTGTACCCAGCAATGGCAGCGGCAGTTCACCTACCCACACACGTCAGTTCCAATTCCATGTATAGGATTGTGAACCAAGGATGGCTCGCCCCTGGATTCAGTAGCACTGCAAGAAACTACTGTGCAGCCTGCCAAATCTGTCTCCTGAATAACTAAGGACAGAAAGTGAAAACCCCACGAAAACACCAGGTCCGGGCCCAATACCCCTTCCAGAGACTGCAAATTGATTACATACAAATGCCTAAGAGCGGCCCCTTTGAATTTGTCCTCGTGTGTATCGATTTATTTTCAGGTTGGCCCGAAAGTTATCCAGTAAAATCAGCTACAGCTAAAGCCACAGCTAAGAAACTGATCACTGAGTTAATACCTAGGTTTGGCCTTCCTGAAACCATAGAATCAGATAGGGGGACACACTTTACAGGAGAAATCATGCAGAATGTAATGACCATGTTAGGGGTTCAACAAAGTTTTCACACCCCTTACCACCCACAGAGTTCAGGATCAGTGGAGAGAGTAAATGGGACAATAAAGCTAAAAATACAAAAAGCCATGCAAGAGTTAAACAAGCCTTGGCCAGAATGCCTGCCTCTGGCTTTATTCTCTATAAGGTACACTCCAACAGGAAAAACAGGATTATCCCCATACGAAATACTTTTTGGGAATGCACCTAGATTAGGTTTATACTTTCCACAGAGTATGCAATTGCAATGTGATAGTTTGACTGCATATGTGATACAATTACAACAACGTCTAACTAAGATCCACAAAAGTGTGTATTCTTCTCTTCCAGACCCTAATTCAATAACAGGTACACATACGCTGCTACCAGGGGATTATGTATATGTAAAGAAACACACCAGAAAGACATTGGAACCCAGGTTTGAAGGTCCTTATCAAGTACTCTTGACCACGGCCACTTCAGTAAAGCTGGAAGGAAAACCTACCTGGATACACGCATCACATTGCAAGAAACAACCCGAGAAAACAACATGATGAAATATCTACTTACATATTGGTTGTTGCAGATTGTTGTTTTACAAATATATGCATGGACTCCTGGTATTAATGTACTTGAAGTAGAGGAAACAATGACTTTCGAATGGGCTATAGATGATCCTAAAGTAGCAAATGATTCAGGATATGAGATGAATAAGGATTATAATGTAGGTAATTAACACTAGAACATACCCTACAGAATAACCTTGTATCTGCAATTATTATTATTATTATTATTATTCAGGATTTATATAGCGCCAACAGTTTACGCAGCGCTTTACAATATAAAAGGGAGACAATACAGTTATAATATAATACAATACAATAGGATTAAGAGGGCCCTGCTCAGAAGAGCTTACAATCTAATAGGGTGGGGCAGGTGGTACAAAAGGTTGTAACTGTGGGGAATGAGCTGGTGGAAGTGGTAGGAGATTAGTTGGAGACGTGATAGGCTTTCCTGAAGAGATGAGTTTTCAGGGATTGCCTGAAGGTAGCAAGAGTAGGGGATAGCCGGATAGATGGAGGTAGCGAGTTCCAGAGGATGGGAGAGGCTCTGGAGAAATCCTAATTATTGACAAAGGTAGACTAGTACATCTTTCCTCACAGATACAACAGGATACTGCACCACATTGGTGGGATATATTTAGTAGAATGTCTTCTACAGCAACCAATACCTTTCACTGGTTGTTAAGTCCAATGGTAATTATTATTCTAATATTAATATCACTTACAATCACAAATATATGTGTATACAGGAAAATAAATAGGAAAATTAGGAGAATAGACAGGGCATACCGATAAATGTGTATTGACATCACCCTACTCCTATAAAACTCCTCTTCTTGAATTTTAAGATGTTGGTAATACCTAGGGGGATGGGTTCTACCCCTCTGACAACTCGCGGTCAGGGAAAGGACTCTGGGGAAAAACTGACTAGAACTTATTCATGAGGACCCAGGGGGAGGGAGAGGATGATGTCAAAGGGGGAAATTGATAGGGTTGAAATAATGACTTAGAGTTCCACTTAAATTGTGTACGTATCAATTGTTCTATTTAAATTGTTTGTGCTTTTTTCTTACCTGTGTACGTATCAATTGTTCTATTTAAATTGTTTGTGCTTTTCTCTTCTGTGTATGTATCAATCTGTATCTAGATGGAATTTGGAACTGCTGAATAATCATTACATGTTCGCTGATAAGAAACTCTTTGTACCTTAACCTCATTTGGTAATGCCGATAAGATTACTGCTTGTAGAGCTGCCTATAAAAGGCCTTTGAAAGAAGTAAAGGGAGCAGTCCTTTATGCTCAGAACTGATGCACGGATTTCTGACTCTGTGTCTTAATTCCTATAGAAGCAATAATTTGACAAAGCAATATAAACTTAAAGCAACTTGTTTAAGAGTTGCCCCTAACAATACCGTCAGGTATCCCCCCAACATAAATACTCATTAATGTTTGAGGGGCGGTATCTTGGGTATCTTACGCACTCTGTATGTAGCTCATTCAAGAACCCTGCGCTCTTTATATAGCTCATCCCAGAACCCTGCACTCTGTACGTAGCTCATCCCAGAACCCTGCACTCTGTACCTAGCTCATCCCAGAACCCTGCACTCTGTACATAGCTCATCCCAGAACCCTGCACTCTGTACACCCCTATCCCCACCTTTCTATAGCTGATTGCAGCTCATTCAGCTAGTAATACCGTCAGGTATCCCCCGCCAACATAAATATTCATTAATGTTGAAGGGGCGGTATCTCGGGGGGCCCTTATTATTAAAGGGGGCTTCCTGATTTCAATAAGCTCCTTTCCCTCAGACCCCCACAACTACAAACCAGGGTTGTGGGGAAGAGGCCCTTGTCTTCATCAACAAGGTGCTTTGCCTGGGGGGTCGCCCTCTGGCAAAAGGGTCTAATATGGATTTCATAGGGGGCCTCAGGTATTTTGTTTTTTGTTATTTTTCTTGAGGATCATCCTGCTTAAAATGCATACCAGACTGAAAGGGTCTGGTATGTATTTGGGGGGGGGGGGACTCTATGCAAATGTATTTTTCTCTCTTACTGTAGGGTGTGCTACAGCAAAAGTGACATTTATAAAGAAATAAAGGATACAATTTAAATTGCTGGTAAAGGGCATTCCATTTCCAGCTTCTTTAAAAAAAAAAACCCCAACAGCCATACAAGACCCTCAAGGCTGAAAAAAAGAAAAAAGCATGGTGTATCTCCCCACCTCCTGAGCCACTGCTGTTAAACAACACCCACACAGATTGGCTGGTGGTACTTGTAGTCCCACGGAAGTTAAACTCTTTGTTATACAGGCCACAGCCAGTAGATGCCTATGCTCAGTACATATTACTGTTTCCAGTAGCCACATCAGATGACATCTTTAGGATTATAAGAAAGAAGGAAGCTATACTATCACCAGGATAAATCATATCTTTGCTAATTTTTTTACATCTTACCTTGTTTGATTATTTTATTTACAACTAAAGAAAGAGGCTAGCCAAAGACATCTGGATTTCAAGGAAGTTTCAGGAAAAAAATCTTAAATTTTAACTAAAGAACTGTGAAGCAAAATAAGGGTCAGTGTCAATCAATGCAGCCTAATAAGTGCCCATCTGCAGCCTCACAAGTGCCGTGAATGCAGCCTTACCATTGCCATGAATGCAACACCACCATTGCCTTGAATGCAGCACCCCCGTTGCCATGAATGCAGCACCCCCATTGCCATGAATGCAGTACCCACGTTGCCAAGAATGCAGCACCCACGTTGCCATTAATGCAGCAAACCCCCGTTGCCATGAATGCAGCACCCATGTTGCCATGAATGCAGCACCCACATTGCCATGAATGCAGCAAACCCCCGTTGCCATGAATGCAGCAAACTCCATTGACATAAATGCAGCACCCCCATTGCCATGAATGCAGCACCCACATTGACATGAATACAGACTCACCATTGCCATTAGTGCAGCCTGATCGATGCCCATCTGCAACCTTGGAGGAGACACTCCTGTTCTCTCGGCGGCCTCTTTAATAGAAAGTCCCGCCTCCTATGATGGACAGAACAGTCATCCAATGGCAGCGCAGGAGACGACACTTCCTATTATAGAGGCCACCGTGTAAACAGGAAATTCTCCTGTCTGTACGGCACTCGTCCTGCCCCCCCCCCCCCCGTCCCCTCCCCGTCCCCTCCAAGGCAGCCAGCATATATATCTTTTGTGCCCCCCGGCGCTCTGGGATTCATTGGGGGCCACAAAAGATATACATGTCAAAATTACCAGGTGGGCTGTCCGAAACCTGGCATACACTATAGGATTGTAACAAACCTGGGACACCTTTGGATGCTCCAAAGAGAATACTAATGTGGCATGGATAGTACCCCCTCACCCTTCTATCAGGCCCTGTTCTGAGCCACATTATGTCTGAATATTGTGTCCGGGTTTCAGACGGACTGAAACCTGGACACATCATTCAAAACCTGAACTGTCCAGGGGAATCTGGGCAACAAGATGGGGGTGGTACCCAGACGGACCATTTTAGACTATTATCTTGCCCCTGTGTACTTTGGACAAAGTCCTGGCCACTAACCACTCACCTGTTACCTTTAAGGCTCATTTGGATTCCACTATGACAGGCAATTTTTTGAGCCCCCACAGGGAGGTGGCAGACTATCTCTTGCCTTGGCTTTAACTGCGTCCTGCGTCTTGGTAGCAGCATCACCACACCCACCTTCTCTGGTTGCCAACTAATAGAAATGGGACATCTACTAGAGTTGACCCATGGATTACCATCGCTCCTATGCAATCTGCTGTGTGGTCAAAAACTTTAATGGACATTCAGGTGACCCCTTCTACCAAAGTGGCAAGATTATTCGCAGCCTTTTAAAGTTAGCCAGGATGGGTCTAGAGCAGAGGCCAGTCCAAACTGCTGTTAGTAGAAAACATAGCCCATCGTGGATAACTCTGACCCTATAGCCACTAAGCACTGAGATTGTCACCCATTCATCTCTGCGATGACCACAGGGAATGAAGATATCAATTTGGAGTCACATCTGGAACATGCTGAAGTAGTTCCTGTAGGTTCTCCCTCTGCCCTGGGAGTATCCAGTTAAATGGCTTGGTGGGGAGAATTCCTGTACTCCTTACAATTACAGTATCTCACTATATGCCCTTAACGAACACACTGCCAACATCTCCTGTTCATATCGGGAACCCTTTCAAAGGGGGTTGTTATCCAGCGGAGCTTGCCCCAACTCCCATTTTAAAGCTGAAACTTTCTGCCGGATGAAAGTGAGACTCAGGCAGCTTTCAAATGGCAGTCTCCACCACAGACAGGGGGTCAGTGGAAAGGGTTTTCTCCCTCAATACAAGTCTTCCACATCCTTGGGTAACTACAACACGAGCTTCCACATCCTCCTGCTCACTCTCCACTTCATTCAATCACACTAAACACCAAGTCTTTGGTGGCTTTCATTTTGTCTTGCACAATTGCCCAAAAGTTGGGGAGGACCCCAAAGGGGTTCTGTAAGGAGGAAGGGACTAAAGCAGGCACAGTCTCACCCTCTGTAAATAACTTTAATGTATGAAATGGTTACACAAAATATATCAAAAACACAGACTACACGTGTAGTCTGTGTTTTTAAAATATATTTTGTGTAGCCATTTCATACATTAAACCGGAGGTCCGCCCACCGCGGCAAAAATCAAAAGCTAACAGCTGCACATACTGCAGCTACTGGCTTTTAATAATAGGACACTTACCTGTCCTGGAGTCCAGCGCTGTCGGCACCGCAGCTGATGTTTCCATCAGCTGTCGGGTGCTGCCGCCGTTATTGCGGGTAAGGGAACCCAGCAGTGTAGCCTTATGGCTTCACGCTGGGAACCCTACTGCACATGCGCGAGGCTCAGCTCCTCTCTCCTACTGGCCTGGAAGAAGGAGAAGGGAGCCCAAGCGATGACGTTAAAGGCCACGGCCCGGACTCCCGGAAGTGGTATAAGGATACCTGTGAAAGACAGGTAACCGCTCTCCCCCAAAAGGTGCCAAATGTGGCAGGGGAGAGGGAAGGAGGTAAAGCATAGCTTCCCCTTTTGGATGGAGCTCCAGTTCAAGGTGAAATTTGTGTACGAGGAACACCTTACCAGACACCACTATATTATTCTCCAGGGCCTCTGCTTTTGGAAAATATATCTTTGGGGGGGTTTTAACTAAGCTTCAGGCTGAAAATGTGCATTTTAGCAGGTGTGCAAAAAAGAAAATGTGAGCTAGATGGACTCACTCTCCTGGGGTCACACTCTAAGCATTAGAGCTCCCCCTATTTGCAGCCTGGTAATGACTAGGGATGAGCCTGATGTTCAAGTCGAACGTTAGTTCGACTCAAACATCGGGTGTTCGTCTGTTCGCTGAATAGCGAAAAATTTGGGGTGTTTGCGGCAAATTCGAAAGCCGGGGAACACCCTTTAAAAGTCTATGGGAGAAATCAAAAGTGCTAATTTTAAAGGCTTATATGCAAGTTATTGTCATAAAAAGTGTTTGGGGACCTGGGTCCTGCCCCAGGGGACATGGATCAATGCAAAAAAAAGTTTTGAAAATCGCTGTTTTTTCCCGCGAAAATTTTTTTTTAAAAAGTCAGCAGCTACAAATACTGCAGCTGCTGACTTTTAAAATAAGGACACTTACCTTTCCAGGGCGCCCGCGATGTCGGCACTCGAGGCCAAACTTCTCGTTTGGCCTCGAGTGTTCGGATTAGCTTCCTGGTCTCATCCTTGTATGCAGCCGTGTTTGTACTGGGTCTACGGTTTTAAGGAACTTATGTATTTTTTTTGTTCAATAAGTTTTTATTGAAGGTATAAAGAATTAACATATTGTTAACATTTACATTATTGACATTAGGAAATACAAATTTCTGTACTGTTGTGTGTCGACAATTTTACTTAAATTGACTTCCTGTTACATATTTCAAGTTCTGAACCTATTATCCTTCTATCAAGCTTGGAAAGCAATTAGTAGATGGGCAATGTACGACCGACCCGTCCTTGCATGTGGGATGGATCTTGCTTCTGTGAACTAAAGCGCCATCAGAAGGTCGCCGTTTTTAAAGTCCAGGAGCTTCTATTACCCATTTCCTGAATGTCATGTTTAAACCAGTTTAAACCGCCAATAACAAATAAATTACACAAAAGTAAAAAGGAAACCTTAGAGAATAGAAAAAGCAGTAGAGAAAAAGTAGAAGAGTAGTATGGAGAGAGAAAGGTGTGGGGGGAAAGAGGATGGAGGAGGAGGGGGAGGAGGGGGGGGGGAAAAGGGGGGAGGGGTTTGTTGCCAGCCATTGCAGTGCATGCTATGTTATTTAAGATTCACATCGACCTTATATTTTCAGAGTTATTTCTACTGTTCTATCTATGAAGCATCTCTATTTTCCATAATCTCAGCGTACACGGATGAATATTTAAAGATGAACCAGCAGGACCAAATCTTAGATGCCAGTGCCGATTTGTTTCTGAGTTTTAAAGTGCTATCTTCCATGTAATATATTCTATCTACTTCCAGCAACCACTGGCGTAGTGAGGGTGTTTTTTGCTGTTTCCAAAATTTTGGTATAAGGGCCTTTGCCGCATTTAACAAGTGGGGTGTAATTGACCTTCTATATGATCCGACTGGTTCATCTGTACAGTGAAACAATAACACCCATGGATCATTTGGAATTGAACAGCCTTGAATTTTTTCAGACCAAAACAGGATAGTGGACCAGTACGGTCTAATAAAAGGACAATACCACCAAATATGTGCGTGAGTCCCTATGGACCCGCATCCCCTCCAGCATAGATCTGAGGTGGATGGGAAGAATCTGTAGAGAGTATCAGGTGTATAGTGCCATCTGGTTAGTAATTTATAGTTTACCTCTGCAGTCTTAGATGCGATTGATGAGACGTGTGACAGATGGAGAATCACACTGCGTTGATGGTCGGAAAGCGGTTTCTGGAGTTCCAGTTCCCATTTAGACAGGAAGGGTACCTTATTCGTTGGTGGTAGAGAAAGTAGTGCGTGATAGAAGCAAGACAGAGGCTTGTCAGGTGGGAGATCTCCTGACAGTAATGACTCTATAGGATTCATTTCTGCATCCGACCGTAAGGGTTGTGGTAGGGCTTTTATAAATTGTAGTAGCTGATGATATTGCCATTGTTGCATAAACGATATTGGTGCATTGGCTGAGAGTGCAGATATGGGCAGTACCTTTTGGTCCTTTACCACTTTACCAAGAAGTAGGGATGGGTCTGTAAACCATTCACCATATTTTGAGTTCATGTTCCCTGGCGGGAAGAAGTTATGACCCTTTAGTTGCATCAGTGGCGAGTTGTATGGCCAATGCTGTTTATGACATAGCGAGTCCCAAGAAGCCAATGAGGATTTGGTCAGTGGAGAAGTAGTTGGAGCTAATTCGCGAAACTTATTAGGTATCCATATGAGAGGGAAAAGGTCCGTTCTACCCAAGTCCATTTCTAGTTGCACCCAAAGCTTTGATGATTTGTGGTATTTCCAGTCCGAAATCCGATTAAGAACTGTCGCTAAATAATATTTTCTGAGGTCCGGGAGTGCTAATCCGCCTTCCGTTTTAGGTCTAATTAGGTACCTGTGGGCAATGCGAGGGTTTCTACGGTTCCATACGAATTTACTTATCACAGATTGAATGATCCTAAAGAAACCTATAGGAACCTTATATGGAATCATTTGATATAAGAAGAGCAGCCGTGGTAACACATTCATTTTCACAATATTTATTTTTCCCAACCAGGAGTGCGCCATCTGCGACCATTTTTGTAAGTCTGACCGAATAGCATTGAGTAAAGGGATGTAATTTTTACGAAAAAGTGAGGCCGGGTCTGCAGTTAAATATATGCCTAAGTATTTCATAGCCGATGGTTGCCAATGGAAGGGGAAAGATTTTTGTAGATTAATTACGGTTGGATGGGGAGTTGAGATATTTAGAATTTCCGATTTGGATAAATTTATTTTAAAGTTGGATATGTCATTAAATTGTGTAAAGGCTAACATAAGGTTGGGTAAAGTTATGAGTGGTTGCTGAATATAAAAGAGCACGTCATCTGCGTACGCCGCATATTTGTGTTCGGTTGTACCTACTGTAATCCCATGTATGTTAGGATTATGGCGTATCTTAGTCAAGAAGGGTTCCAAGGAAAGAGCAAATAAAATGGGCGAAAGGGGGCACCCCTGTCGAGTTCCATTATAGAGAGAGAAGGGGTCACTCAGCGTTCCATTAATTCGTAATTGGGCTGTTGGTGTTTGATAAAGAGCAGAAATTTTTGCCAACATGTTTGGGCCTAGACCAAAATGTGACAGTGTGGCCATAAGGTACTCCCAGTCCACCCTATCAAACGCTTTCTCAGCATCTGTGGACAAGAGAAGGGTGGGCTGGGAGCATCCACGGGCATAGGACATTAAAGAAAGAGTTCTGAGCGAGTTGTCCCGCGCCTCCCTCCCCGGGATAAACCCGGTTTGGTCCCTGGAGATCCATTGTGGCATCAGGGGTAAAAGTCTAATGGCTAGTGCCTTAGCGTACAACTTTGCATCCAGATTCAACAGTGATATTGGACGGTAGCTACCGCACAGGGTAGGGTCTTTCCCCGGCTTAGGGATTACCGTAATATGCGCGTGGAGAGTTTCCGATCTGAACCCACCATTGCCGGGCACTGAGTTAGTATATGCAGTCAAATGTGGAAGCAAAACATCCGCGAAAGCTCGATAGTAGGCCACTGTCAGCCCATCTGGGCCAGGGGCCTTACCATTAGCCATTGACTTAAGTGCACCCCTGATTTCCGCTACGGTAAATTCCCCTTCCAAAGCTTCTAGCATGTCAGCCGGGAGCCTTGGCAAGTTGGCCTCAGATAAATATTCCTCTATGCGTGTTCCTCTGGTGTCATCAGACGTTTGTGTGTTCCTGACCTGGTAAAGCTGTTGATAGAAAGCCCGAAATTCCTTAGCAATGTCCCTAGTTTTGTGTACCATTATATCTAATGTCGTTTTAATCTTAGCGATAAAAGATGCTGATTTCCTTTGTCGCAGAGATCTGGCTAAGATTCTACTCGGTCTGTTGCCCCATTCGTAGTATTGTTGATCAACAACCCTACGACGGGATATATACTCAGAATGGAAAAGAGCTTTCAGTTCTTCTCTTTTTTTAGTGAGGGCATGGAGTATTGTTTTAAAGTTGCTGTGTTTGTGGGTCTGCTCAAGTGTTCCTATTTCCTTAATTAGTGCAGATTGTAGATGTGTTCTCTCTTTCTTTTTTCTTGCTCCCAGTTCAATAAGTTTACCCCTAATAAGGGCCTTATGGGCCTCCCAGAGAGTTCCAGGGGAAGTCTCTGGAGAAGCATTATCTCTGAAATAGAGGGAAAGATTCTTTTCAATTTCTTTTACGTCTATTTCATCATTTAAAAGAGAGTCATTCATTTTCCAGTTTGTGGATTTCGTAGGGAGGGCTGGGGGTTGGAGCGTCATGCTAATCGGGGAATGGTCAGATATTGTCGAGATTTCAATATGTGATTTAACTAAAAGGTCCAGATAGTGATGTTGTATATAGAAATAGTCTATCCTCGAATGAGAGTCATGGACTTGTGAATAGTGGGTATAGTCTTTTGCGCCCGGGTGCATCATCCTCCATGTGTCTATGAGTTGGGAGTTATGCATTAACCTTCGGATATATGCCAGCCGTTTATGCGGGATGCATGACTTTCCTTTAGATGCGTCTATTAGTGGTTCTAGGGGGACATTTAAGTCTCCCCCCAGAATGATGCACCCACGCGCAAAATCTTGTAATTTAGTTAGAATTGTAGACATAAAATCGGCTTGTCCCTGGTTCGGGGCATATAAATTCACCAATGTGCATGAAAAGTCACCCAGGCTGCCTCTTATAAACAGAAATCTACCCAGAGGGTCAGCTAGGAGGTCCTCAACTGAAAATGCGGTGCCCCTTCGGAAACCAATAGCCACACCTTTCGCCTTAGACACATCTGATAGGCTATAATACCAATTTGGATAATGGTGATCAAATAATTTAGTATGCGTAGTATGCGTTAGATGGGTTTCTTGCAGGAATATGATGTCTCCCTGCATACGTCTTAATTCTCTATATAACATGTGTCTTTTGCCTGCCATGTGCAGACCTCTCACGTTAAGTGAGATTAGCTTAGTGTTGGCCATCAGGTCCCTAGGGGGGCTATACACATGAACAACATTTGCAAGGCTGGCATGGGTAATTCAAGGGGGAGGGGGAAGAGGAAAAGAAGAGGGGAGGAGAGAAGAGCGAGGAAAAGGAAGAGAGACAGAAAAAGAAAAAAGAGACCCAGGAGGAAAACATCCGGGATCTCCGTCATGTAGAAATAACAAAAAACTGCACGCAAACTTTTGCGGTGCAAAAACAGGGGCCCCGTGTGGATCCCCCCAGCCGCGCGTCCTTCCCCGAAGGGTCGTCCGCGCCACCAAGGGGATCCCCCCGTCGCCCCTAGATGGGGGGGAAAACCCAACTCGCACATTGATGTACGTGTGGCCAATTCGGATCCACACACGTGATCCGGCGCCAGCAACTTCAGTGCAATGAAGTTAAATAACCCGAGCTGTGAGTAAGTCAAGTCAGTCAACCAGCTCATATATCTCTAGTAATCGTTATTAAATGTATAACGCGAACCAATTAGAAACTTTAATCAAACTGCTGAAACAGAAAAAAGAAAAAAAAAAGTTGTTTTCCTTCCCTTTTCCGTATGTCTGACCAATAGAGACAATAGCTGAGCCCGATACTTAGCTTACTGCGACCTCCTTTGAGCTTTTAGCAGTCAAATGCCTTCAGACTGCCTCATCAGTGGAGCCCCTATGAGCGGGGTGACGTTTACGGGGAACTTTCTGCCATTGATCTTCGGTTGTGAATGAAGGCGATCCAGGGATGCCATCTTGCCATCCAGGGAGTTCAGGTGGTTCAATGCTGAGATCCATACAGAACGCCGGCAAATCTTCCGGGAATCGTAGGATCGCCGTCTTTCCATTCCTTTGAGCAATCAGTGCAGATGGGAACCCCCACCTGTATGAGATGGCGGTATTACGTAGTTTCTCCGTGAGGGGTTTTAGCGCTCTGCGCCTCTCCAAGGTTTCCCTGGCTAGGTCTGGAAAGAAGGACAAGATCGCTCCGTCAAAGTCCAGTGATTGTGCCTCTCTTGCTTTCTTCATTATAATCTCCTTCTCCTCATAGTAATGCAGTCTGCATATAATGTCCCTTGGCGCATCAGTGGACAGATTGCGTGGACGGAGCGCTCTATGTACCCTGTCTATCTTTAGTGAAAGATCAGCTTGGTTCCCCAGCAGGGTATTAAAGATGCCGCGGACAGAGGCTGCTAGGTCGTCATCCCTGGTCGCCTCTGGAAGACCCCTGATACGAATGTTGTTCCTCCTGTTTCTATTCTCTTGGTCTTCCAGCCTGTATAACGCCATTCTGTGCGCAATATACAGACTTCGTGTAGAGGATTTTAAGTCTCTAATGGCGGTGGTGTGTCTGTCTAGTCTCTGCTCCGTCTCCTCCACGCGCTCAAGGACTTGTGCTAAGTCTGTGCGAACGGCTGATAGTTCTTTCTTGATTACCTTTTCCAGGCCCGATAGCATCAGGGCAAGGTCTGATTTAGTGGGGAGTCCGCTTACTAAGTCCGCTACTCTCGAGCCCTCTCCCGAGCTTCTCTCCCTGTCTGATCCACACGAGGAAACCGGAGAGCGGTGTCTTGTCTCCGGCCTATGGCGAGGGGCGGAGCTAACACTCATCCCACAAGGCGAGCGGCCTAGGCCGTCTGACTCACCAGGGTCTTCAGGTTCGGTAGCGAGATAACGCTTGATAGAGCTCGTCGGAGCGGTTTTTTTAGCGTGGGATTTACCCGACTTCTTGCCCGTGCCTGGCATGTGTGCGGAGGAGTCGTGGGTTATGTGTAAAAGTAAGGATTCCAGTCGCCGGCGCCGGAGCTCACACGATGCGCGTCCTCACCGTCTCATGTCCAGGCCACGCCCCCGGAACTTATGTATTTTTAATGAACTGGACATACTTCACTACGGAAGCCCCCTGTTTCTTTCTTTGTATGCGGAGGATAAAACAGAACGGTGGTGGGGAGTTGTGGAGGAGCCCAGCCCTGGAACATCTGTTGGGAATTTTATGTTGAATCACTGGAGGGATCCCACGGAGCAGCGGAACGCAATCGGGACATCTACAGAGACATCCATCCCAAGACACCTACTCTTTGCCCAATACCCCTGTAGGGGTGAGTGATTCTGGTGAGTGGGGTAGCACGGGGGGGGGAGCACTTGGAGTCACCAGTTTGTACGAGCACGGAAGTCACTTTGGCATTTACAACTGTATAATGGCCGGACCCTGGTTTCTATAGAACTTCTGCTTTCTCCATAGAGACTCTCATTCTGCTTGGTTGCTTTTCACAGAGATTAATTTTGTTATATGCAGTTCACAAGAATTTTACTAGGAATTGTCTAACTGCACATACTTTTGGTTATATAGATTCTGTTCATACATTGCATTGAGTCCCATTGGGGCTTAATATATGATAATACGGAGTTTTAGGAATTTACTGTCCACTTTATTAGAAATAGCACATATGGGAGTTAATACACACGTTGCTTAAATGTTATAACTAATAATTATTGTTTTCCACTACTGATACTGTCAGCCCCAAAGGGGGCATTACACTGTCACAGAGTTTTAGAATTTTATAATTAGTGTATGTATCGTAAATTTATTTCACTTTCCGTATTACACGGGACCTATCATCACACTTGTATATTACACAGGTTCATCTTTAGGGTTTTTTTTATTTTTTAAACAAATAATTATTTATCCTTTTATTTTTATTTTTACCTTTACACATATGCAAGGCCTTGCTCAATTAGTGAACAAATTGTAGGCTTAATTCACTGACATGCCTAGCCCCATATTTGTTTTTTTGCATAGAAATTGCATGATCACTCTTAGTGAGTTTACACATTTTTTATTATTTGTTAACCATTTAAACATTGCTAATAGGGCAGCGCCAATTTCCTCAACTTCTCTTCATATTGATCACCTCTGTGGTTTTAATTTTTTGCGCTATAAACAATAGACAATTTTGAAAAAAAATTAACCTTTTGCTATAATAAATATCCCCAAAAAGTATATAAAAAAAAAATGTATTCCTAAGTTTAGGCCAATATATATTCTTCTACATATTTTTAGTAAAAAAAATTAGCAATAAGCGTATATTGATTGGTTTGCGCAAAAGTTATAGTGTCTACAAAATAGGGGACATATTTATGGCATTTTTATTATAATTTTTTTTTTTTTACTAGTAATGGTGGTGATTTTTATTGTGACTGCGACATTGCGACGGACAGATCGGACATTTTTGACACTATTTTGGGACCATTGGCCTTTATACAGCAATCAGTGCTATAAAAAAGAACTGATTACTGTGTAAATGTCACTGGCAGGGAAGGGGTTAAACACTAGGGGGCGATCAAGGGGTTAAGTGTGTTCCCTCAGCATGTTCTAACTGCAGGGAGGATGGGCTTCACTAGAAGATGACAGAGTTTACTGCTCCCAATCTCTGTCATATCACTAGGCAGAACAGGGAAATGCCTTGTTTACATAGGCATCTCCCCGTTCTGCCTCTCCCAGCCACGATTGCGGGCCACCAGCGGACATCGAGTTCATGGGACCCGCGGGCCATGAATGCTGCTGCTAGACTAATACACCTCACTAATCGATCCATGACTGCTGCTCCTCTCTGCCAATCCCTTCACTGGCTTCCCCTACCCCACCGTGTAAAATTCAAAATGCTAACCATAACCTACAAGGCCATTCACAACATCGCCCCCATCTACATCACCAAACTCATCTGCAGATATCGCCCAAATCGTCCCCTCCGCTCCTCCCAGGACCTCCTGCTCTCTAGCTCCCTTGTTACCTCCTCCCATGCTCGCCTTCAGGACTTCCCCAGAGCCTCTCCCATCCTCTGGAATTTCCTGCCCCAGTATGTCCGATCAGCCCCTACCCTGTCCACCTTTAGGAGATCCCTGAAAACTCATTTATTCAGGGAAGCCTATCCCACACCCACATAACTGTCCCTGAGCCACCCCCATCAAATCATTCTTTGCAGCTATTACCTTTTGTACCACCACCCCCTCCCTTTAGAATGTAAGCTCTACGAGCCGGGCCCTCCTGTACCTTTTGTATTGAACTGTACTGTAATTGTGTTGTCCCCCTTATACATTGTAAAGCGCTGCGTAAACTGTTGGCGCTATATAAATCTCGTATAATAATAATAATGCGCGCCCGCTAGCCCCCGGATGACGCAGCAACGTACGCGTACATTGCGTTGCGCACCCGTGCCACTGTGCCACTCGAAGAGGCTCCACAGTGGAAGCACATGAATTCTGATGAGATAGATGAAGGCAGATGGACTGGAGGGAGTTGGGTGTTCAATGTGAAACAAGTAGGTATAACCTTGTGAGCTGCCACCCTACTAACCTCAATAAAAATAAATTGAGACTAAATAAATAAAAATAAAAATAAAAAATAATAAAAATAAAATAAAAAAATGAAAATAAAAAAATGAAAATAAAAAAAATAAAAATAAAATTACAGATAAAAATAAAAAATAAATACAAATAAATAAAACTAAAATTAAAATAAAAATAAACAGCTGCCAACACTACCCACACTTCCCAAATGTGACAATACAAACTGATATACCAAATGTGCGGCGCTAAACATAAATAAAATGGGTGTTCAATGTGCCCCTGTACCTTTAAGGAGGGGTGGGCTCCCCTCCAGTCCATCTGCGTTTATCTATCTCCTCAGAATGCATGTGCTTCCACTGTGGAGCCTCTTATAAGTTAGAGGTAGGGTCTACAGATCACAGAGTGCCTTTCTGGGGCCTGTAGCTTACGCAAGTATTTGCAAATGTGTGCAACTAAACCCCTGTTTTTAAACGCATACTGTTAGACAGGTTAATCTGGTTGGTCGCAGGCTGGTTGGTAAGTAGAGCTTGGAATTTTTCCAAGGATTTTCCTTGGCTTTTGTTTGATATGCATTGCCTTCCAATGCTCCTTGCTGCAAAGGCCAGTTATAGGTGAGGGCAGTGGCACATTTTTTGTATGCGTGTTAGAAATATCTTATTAATTGACAACTTTGTTTAAAAAAAAAAAAAAAAAACATTTTCATGTTCTTTCCAGCATTTCCCGAAAACTTGTGGCAAAAAATAACATTTTCAAAAGACACGCTATGCCTTTCAAAAAATACCCAGGATTGTTTGCTTTCCAAAATTGGGTCATTTTGTGGGTGTTTCCACTGTCCTGGTGCTCTAGGACCTCCAAAAATTGTAATGGGTAGCCAGGAAATTAGATGCGTAATTTATGCCCCTGGAACGCCTGAAGGCGCTCCCTGAATTTTGGGCCCCTGCAACTAGCCTGTGAAAAAGTCTCACACATGTGGTGTTCCATACTGAGGAAACATAGCAGAATGTGTTTTGGGGTGTAATTATAGGTATTCCTATGCTGTGTGTGAGAAATTACTTGTTAAAAAAAAAACTTTGTGGAAAAAAAACACATTGTATTTAATTAAATTGACAAAAAAATTACAACTATTAAAAACTTGCCATGCCTCTTAATAAATACTGCACCTGCCTGTCTACTTTGCAAAAAAGGGTTATTTGGGGGGGTGGGGGGTGGTATTTGTACTGTCCTGACATTTTAGGGCCTCAAGACACGAGGCTATCAGTACACTGGGATTGTTCAATTTTTAAATATACTGTATATACCATAGTTTTTCGGATCTATAACTTTCACACAGACTAAATAATATACACTGGTTTGGGTTATTTTATTTTTTGGAAATTCTTTTTATTAGTTTTAAAAATAAAACATACAAAACAAAGCTTATTGGGCATACAAAAGCTTGAGAGACAAAAACAACAACGCTACTTAAAACTTAACACATAGCACTATTGATCTGGAAACCAATACCCGAAGGCAACCGTATTCTAAATTGCTGGTGGTCATTAAATGGAAGAATAGTAAAATACTCTGTCCCACAGAGTTTGTGGAAATACAAATACAGTTAAGGAGAAATAAACTGTTGTCATCTAGAGGGGCGATGTAGTGCAGGTGAAATTATCCTTGGATTCTGTTCATAGATCCCACACCTTGGAGAATTTTAGTAGGGCATCCTTTAGACTCGAAGGTAAATTTGGATAGTGGCACCATTCTGTGGACTTCCAAAAGTCCAAAGTGGGAGCTTGAGGGGATTTCCATTTAAGGAGTATAGTCTTGTGAGCATACAATAATAAGAACCATATCAGGGTTCTCAGGGCTCTGCAAGTGGCTAGTAAATGGATCAGGCCCAGCATACAGACGTCAATGGAAAGTGGTACTGAGATGGTTGTGACTGGCCGGCCAAATTTAGAAATATTTGACCAAAATGACCTGATGACTGGAAAGTCCCAAAATACATGGAAAAATGTGGCAGGATCTTCCAGACACCAACATTTGGATGGGTGGGAAGGAAAGTGTCAGAGCTGGGCTCAGCCCTTCCTTCTCTGAGCTGGCCGCTCAGCTGTCTGCTAATTGCCAGCTCCTATCTCTCCACAGTTACTCAGCTGTTGATGATATCCTGCTCGTCAGTCCTGCCTACTTAAGCTGTTCAGCCCAGTGGATCTCTGCCTTCGCCTTAGTCAACATCACAGAGACGCTCTCCTGCATTCCTGTTAAAAGACTTCCTTGGCTGAAATCTCTTCTGGCTCCAGATCCTGCTTGCTGTTTTACTACGCTCATCTCCGGCTCCCTGACATTTGGCTTCGGAACTATCTGTTCCGATTCCTGAACTCTGGCTATGTTTTGACTTTGTTTGTTCTATTTACTTCTATTATTAAACAAGTGTGATTTAACTGTACTTCTGTCTCGGTCCGATTTCATAGTTTCTGACAGAAAGATCATGTGGAGCTTTTGGGGAGTAAAATGCAGTATTTTAAATAGAGTTAGTCTGTCTAGCTCCAGTACCTCTTCATGCCAACAAGACAAAAGCTAGCCGAGGCCTTTATGTATAGAGGGTGAAGGGCTTGATATATAGTAGAAAGAGGAAGGGGGATCAAACTTTCCAGATTTTAGGTGGTAACACAGCGGTTTCCTATGATCGTCAACTCCATCTAGTGGCTACAATGTAGTATGTTTCCATTGGCCACCAACTGGAGCCAATAATCACGGGAAATAACTGTATGGGTTCATTATACTTGCTTCAACTTCAACACACATTAAAGCACCTACCGCTTTAACATGCTTTTTTATGTGTTTGTGATGCCTCGATGATGCTTCTGTGATGCTTCAGTGATACTTCATTGAACCTTGGCAGATGCCGTGTGGTGTTGATATCTCATACCTGCAATTTCTCCAAAACAAAGCGAAGCTAAAGCTAAATTAAAGCCTCTCAAAAGCTGCAGGTGCTTCAAGCAAGCTTTGCCATAGACTTCTATGGAGGCTTTGAAGATGCTTTGAAGCACTACTAAAGTAACATGGGCATAATTTTTTAAGCAAAGCCAAAGCAAAACAAACGCATGGTGTAAACAGGACTGTAAGCTAACCATTTTATTTAGTGACAGGAGCTTTGACTGGCCTTCAGAACAAAGTGTGTCTGAAGCAATGTTTTGAAACAAGTGTAAACGAGCCCTTTGAAATGAATAATGGCCAATACTCATCATGGCTGGGCGAATGCTGGTTACATTTGTTCAACATTTAAAAAAAAAAAAAAAATAGACCTCTAAATATTTACAAAAGCCACAAAATGTACTCAGCCAATGAAAGGTAATGACTCAATTTTTATTCTACTGCTATCAATGGCCAACACAGTACAACACTTCACCCATGTCTTTGGTGATCTCTGATCTCCTTATGAACTGTTTCTTACATGATGAAGATCAGCCATGGAGTATATCTGAAGTGTACAGTATCTCACAAAAGTGAGTACACCCCTCACATTTTTGTAAATATTTTATTATATCTTTTCATGTGACAACACTGAAGAAATGACACTTTGCTACAATGTAAAGTAGTGAGTGTACAGCTTGTATAACAGTGTAAATTTGCTGTCCCCTCAAAAGAACTCAACACACAGCCATTAATGTCTAAACCGCTGGCAACAAAAGCAAGTACACCCCTAAGTGAAAATGTCCAAATTGGGCCCAAAGTGTCAATATTTTGTGTGGCCACCATTGTTTTCCAGCACTGCCTTAACCCTCTTGGGCATGGAGTTCACCAGAGCTTCACAGGGTGCCACTGGAGTCCTTTTCCACTCCTCCATGACGACATCACGGAGCTGGGGGATGTTAGAGACCTTGCGCTCCTCCATGTTCCATTTGAGGATGCCCCACAGATGCTCAATAGGGTTTAGGTCTGGAGACATCCTTGGCCCGACCATTACCTTTACCTTCAGCTTCTTTAGCAAGGGAATAGTCGTCTTGGGGGTGTGTTTGGGGTCGTTATCATGTTGGAATACTGCCCTACGGCCCAGGCTCTGAAGGGAGGGGATCATGCTCTGCTTCAGTATGTCACAGTACATGTTGGCATTAATGGTTCCCTCAATGAACTGTAGCTCCCAGTGCACTCACGTAGCCCCAGACCATGACACTCCCAACATCATGCTTGACAGTAGGCAAGACACACTTGTCTTTGTACTTCTCACCTGGTTGCCACCACACACGCTTGACACCATCTGAACCAAATAAGTTTATCTTAATCTCATCAGACCACAGGACATGGTTCCAGTAATCCATGTCCTTAGTCTGCTTGTCTTCAGAAAATTGGTTGCGGGCTTTCTTGTGCATCCTCTTTAGAAGAGGCTTCCTTCTGGGATGACTTCCATGCAGACTAATTTGATGCAGTGTGCAGCGTATGGTCTGAGCACTGACAGGCTGACCCCCCAGCCCTTCAACCTCTGCAGCAATGCTGGCAGCACTCATACATCTATTTCCCAAAGACAACCTCTGGATATGACGCTGAGCACGTGCACTCAACTTCTTTGGTCAACCATGGCGAGGCCTGTTCTGAGTGGAACCTGTCCTGTTAAACCGCTGTATGGTCTTGGCCACCGTGCTGCAGCTCAGTTTCAGGGTCTTGGTAATCTTCTTATAGCCTAGGACATCTTTATGTAGAGCAACAATTCTTTTTTTCAGATCCTCAGAGAGTTCTTTGCCATGAGGTGCCATGCTGAACTTCCAGTGACCAGTATGAGAGAGTGAGAGCGATAACACCAAATTTAACACACCTGCTCCCCATTCACACCTGAGACCTTGTAACACTAACGAGTCACATGAAACCGTGGAGGGAAAATAGCTAATCGGGCCCAATTTGAACATTTTCACTTAGGGGTGTACTCACTTTTGTTGCCAGCGGTTTAGACATTAATGGCTGTGTGTTACATTATTTTGAGGGGACAGCAAATTTACACTGTTATACAAGCTGTGAACTCACTACTTTACATTGTAGCAAAGTGTAATTTCTTCAGTGTTGTCACATGAAAAGATAGAATAGAATATTTACAAAAATGTGAGGGGTGTACTCAGTTTTTTATGAGATACTGTATATCAGGGTGTGCTTCTTCCCCACATGAGAGCTGTGATGTCCAGCAACATTCATATAGAAGACATTTCCCGCACTCAAGGCACTAATACACCTCGAGGGTTGTGTGGGATCTCTGATGTACAGGAAGACAGGACTTCAGTGAGAAACAATTCCCTCACTCAGGACAGGAAAGTGTCTTCTCCCCCGTGTGAGATCTCTGATGTCTGTAAAGATTGGACTTCTGTGAAAAACATTTCCCGCACTCAGGACAGGAATATGGCTTTTCCCCTGTGTGCAATCTCTGATGTTTGAGAAGCTCTGATTTTTGGATAAAACATTTCCCACATGCAAAACAGGAATACGGCTTCTCACCTGTGTGCAATCGTTGATGTGTGTAGAGATGTGACTTATCTGAAAAGCATTTCCCGCATTCAGGACAGGAATAAGGTTTTTCCCCTGTGTGAGTCCTTTGATGTGTGGAAAGATTGGACTTCTTTGAAAAACATTTCCCACACTGAGGACAGGAATACGGCTTCTCCCCCGTGTGAGATCTCTGATGTACAGAAAGATTGGACTTCTTTGAAAAACATTTTCCACAGTCAGGGCAGTAATAAAGCTTTTCCCCCATGTGAGACCTTTTATGTGTTACAAGCTCTGATTTTTGTAAAAAACATTTTCCGCACTCAGGACAGGATAATGGCTTCTCGCTGGCATGCATTTTCTGATGTCTGTAAACATGTGACCTATCTGAAAAACATTTCCCACACTCAGTACAGGAATACGGTTTTTCCCCTGTATGAGATCTTTGGTGTGTGGAAAGATTGGACTTCTTTGAAAAACATTTCCCACATACAGAACAGGAAAAAGGCTTCTCCCCTGTGTGAGATCTCTGATGTACAGAAAGATTGGACTTCTTTGAAAAAACTTTTCCACAGTCAGGGCAGGAATAAAGCTTCTCCCCCGTGTGAGACCTTTTATGTGTTACAAGTTCTGATTTTTGTAAAAAACATTTCCCACACTCAAGACAGGAAAGTTGCTTCTCATCCATATGAGACCTCTGATGTATGGAAAGATTGGACTTATCTGAAAAACATTTGCCGCACTTAGGGCAGGAATATGGCTTCTCACCTGTGTGAGATCTTTTATGCACAGTAAGACTGGATTTGAAATGGAAACCCTTCCCACACTCAGTACAGGAAAACCTCTTCTCTGTTGGAAGGACAGCACCGCCCCTCACAGTCTGAGGTTCCTCAGGATAAGAGGAATACGATGGTCCATCTACACTGTGTGGTGCCGGATGGACATTTGAGGTAGCCGGGTTTTCTCCTGGACTATACTGTGTTATGTCCTCATCTTCTACTTTACAGTCTGGAGAGAAAGTGAGACAATCCTCTGAGGTTTTCCTCATCTCCCGTCCATCTACTAAAATAGAGATAAAAAGATTATTACTAGACATGAGCAGATTGGTTCCCCTAAACCAGGACTCCACCCACATCAGGCAGCTTTGTCTCTGAGGATCATACAATTCCACCCTCAAGGTAACTAGTAAATGGGTCCTCTGATCTCCTACCAGTTAATTTCTTTATTCATGGACCTTAGTCAGAGAGTGAAGAAACAACGAGAACTGTCTTTTATAGGAGTGACAGTGATGAGGGGATTATAGGATGAGTGTCCCCACCCCCCTCTATCTCTCACTGCCATCTTCCCAACACAAGAAGTCCTGCACATCCTTATTTAGTCCACAATTTAGTCATAAATAACAGCGGGGCTGAGCCCCACCAGAGGTCAGAGAGTGAGGATGGGGGTAGAATAACCAAAATGAAGACTGGACTGATCCTGAAGACCACCATCATTGGGTTATTGACTCCTTTCTCACTTTATGTTTAAGGTTCTAAAGTTTGAGGATGTTACCACATTATTATCAACATATAAAAATCTGTAAAGTAAAATCAATAGATGGTGCTGCTCTCTAAGTCTAAAAGTCTGTGCTCCAATCAAATCATCAGATATAAAATGTCCAGCTGGTAGGAAATGGGTCTAACAAAAGAGAATACATATTGTGTTTATATATAGCAGTGGGTGGAGGAGAGAAAGCAGAAGTCAGGACTATGTAATGTACAACATATTGTAAGGGTCAGGGCTCACATGTATTCATGAAGCCACGGGCATGGGGCAAAAGACTCAAGACACATTCCCCAGTTGCCTAGGTCGAGCAATTCCTATAATAAAAATCAACATTTTGCTGCCAGCTGAACCCCAGAATCTCCATAAATCCAGTCTAGATACATAAATTAAGTCTGCAGCACAGAGAGGGAAGATTATCTAGGAGAAATACAGGACGGGGAACACAGCTCAGGAAAGTGACCAGGGTATTACAGGCTGATATCATCCAGTCCTTGCCCAACTCTGGACCAATCAGTGAGCAGTATGGGTGGAGGAATATATTTAGTGTTAATGACCCACCTGTGCTGATCTCTGTAGGAGTGTCCTCCTCTATAAATGTCCTAGTTATTCCATCCTCCTCCATAGACTGCTGATCATTCCTCACATACGTCTCCTCTTCTTCTGCTTTAACCTCAACCTTAAAAAGAGAAGGAGAAATATAACATCTGTAAAATATAAAAAACCTTAACACCATCTACATGAGTCCATGTTCCATTCCACCAACCTTGTAATGGTGAAAGATGGTGTGATCTTCCTGTGTGGAATCCCGGGAATACAGTGGATGGGGACATCTCTCTGGTGGGTTTCTGTTACTAGGTGATTCCATCATGATGTCCTTGTAGATTTGCTGGTGTTCCTCAGAGAGCTCATCCATTATACCATACTCATCACCTCCCTCTTCAAACTCTTCTTTAACAACAATATTATAATCCCTGAGGTTTCCACTCTGAATAAAGAATAACGCATTCATTGTAACAAACAAGCTTGTGTATAAATCTTAACTATCAGTGATTGTTCCACATCTACCTGCTCATGTTGAGGGACGGTGTGATCTTCCTGTGTGGAGTCCCGGGAATACAGAGGACGGGGACATCTCTCTGGTGGATTCCCATTACTGGATCCATCTGTAGGAAACACACACACTGACTGAATACATTGTTTCTATGTGTTTATCAGATAATGGGGGATCTAGGTGGACCCTCCGTACTGCTCTCTCCTTTACAATAAAGTCTCCTCTTACCCGGTGATGTGAGGGGCGGCTGATTGTCCATCATGACGTCCTTGTAGAGATCCTTGTGTCCTTCTAGATACTCCCACTCCTCCATGGAGAAATAGACAGTGACATCCTGACACCTTATAGGAACCTGACACACACAATGATACAGTCACCATCCAGACACATCCCTTGTCTGTTACTGGATAATGTCCCAGAATTCCCAGCACCGCTCACCTCTCCTGTCAGCAGCTCCATCATCTTCTTGGTGACTTCTAGAATCTTCTGCATGTTGTGTCTCTCAGGTTTTAGGGAGTCACATGGAGGTACTGTGATGGTCATATGATCACCTGACTTCATAAGAGGAAATCTCTGTATTGGAAAACCAATAGGAATATTATGTTAGAATCCTCCTCACCTCTCCGGTCAGGTCTGTGTTTTATTAATAGAGATAAGAGTGATGTCATGTGACCTCCCAGAATCCTCCTCACCTCTCCGGTCAGGTCTGTGTTTTATTAATAGAGATAAGAGTGATGTCATGTGACCTCCCAGAATCCTCCTCACCTCTCCGGTCAGCAGGTAGATGATCTCCAGGGTGAGGTTTAGTATCTTCTCAGTCATGTGACTCCGGTCCTCCTCCATCCTCATTGGTGCCGTCATTTGATCTTTACAGGTCTCCTTGTAGACGGATAAGTTTGGGAAATGAAAGTAAGAATTATTTGGATGGTGTTGGTCACACAATAATAGGACGTGGATGTGAGGGGGGTGATAGGAGGGTTGTTGTCCAATTAAGGACTACTGCCTCCATGGGAACACATTTAGTTTAGACTGTTTAGTATTTGTTAGTTTTTAAAGATCCCAGAACCCTCCTGACCTGCCCCTCTTCTCTGTTGGGTTGTTTTGTGTTTGAACTGGTTTTGTTTAGTGTTAGATCTGCGGACAGAGAATTATAAACACAATCCTCCTGCCTTCTTGCTATTTTCCTCCCTCTGACAATAATGATGGAACATATTCTTCATGGCAGGATGGGGGATGTTTTCTACCTCCTGACCAGTAATGTAAGGGGCTCTATGCTCCATACTCCTGACCCCTGCACTCCATCATTGTGTTGGCTGCATATTGTAATGATTGCCCATTCGCTGCCTTTGTAGTGTAATAATTGCCCTTTGTTAGCCACGTATGGTCATTGTCTTGTCTATTTATTGTCAGTGATGATTGTTTAGAGGATCATATTACTAGAATTTATCTCCAAAATGAAGAGAATGTTGCGGCCCCGTAAATGGGGAAATGTTCTGCCCCTGAAGGGGTTAATCTAGGTTTCCACACTATATATGTGTGTATCATCATCTGCTGGAGATAAAAGACATCACAGTGACTATGGAGGAAGAGGACGGACATGACGGGGGGTTACTGGGTGTAAATAGAAAATAAGATCTTATTACCTCCTCTGCTCCACTTCCAGCAATGTCTCCTTTCTACTTCCTCCCGACTCACCTCTCACCTGGAACTTCCTGTCTGTACCTGACATCACTTCCTGTCTGTATTACATGGAGACATCTTTTCTCAGTATTAGTGAGATCACTACCTTGTGGAGCTCGGAGGAGCTGCAGCCCTGAGAAACATCTCATCGTTTGAATGCGGCTTTGTGTGTGTGTTGTCCTTATAGACTTTTTTCCCTTTGTAAATGTCAGCACTGCTGCATCACAGAGATGCCCCTTCACAGGCAGGATTAGGACATCCCCCAAGGAATGTTATTAAAAGTAATTTGACATTTTTATTGTTTCACTTTAAGGCCCCTTTCACACGGGCACCGTCAGTTTAGCCACGTTAAAAACGTATCAGTTCTTATTCGTTGCTTCATCTGTCTTCATCCGTCATCTGTTCCGTTAATCTCCATTTTCATCCATCTTCCGTTCCGTTAATATCCGCTTTCATCCGTTAATGTACACGTTTACATCCGTTTTTTCGTCTGTTTTTGTATCCGTTTTCATCCATTTACAGCAGTTTCTTTGCATTTAAGGAAATTACCCAGAAAGCCTTGCTCCACCCATCCTACATTGCCTTGCGTGAACAATTTGATGACTACTTTCTATCTCCATCAGGAGAAGATCCATGGCAGTACCAATATATATATATATATATATATATATATATATATATATATATATTTATGGTCGGAGCCCTCCGTCCTGACAGATATGAAACACATAAACACGTCACAAGACTAACAACATAAATAGACCTGAAGTGTGCCCTGGCCTGCTGTATGGTAAACCCAGATCTGCTTGGCGGTATGCCAGAGAAGGGCGCATACCTTAAGAAAGTAATGGATGTTTCTGTAGAGAAATTGTTTGAAGAGAAGTACCTTGAGAAGAGGAATGGGTGGGTGGGTACCGCGCACTGGAACCGACACAGACCATCGTGGATGGTCTGGTTAAATACCCTCCAGGCTCCTCCCATAACTTCAGGCCGGTAAACCGGCCTTCCTATTTATGGTCGGAGCCCTCCGTCCTGACAGATATGAAACACATAAACACGTCACAAGACTAACAACATAAATAGACCTGAAGTGTGCCCTGGCCTGCTGTATGGTAAACCCAGATCTGCTGGGCGGTATGCCAGAGAAGGGCGCAAAAAGACTTGGTTTAGGGAGGTAATGCTTTATTTAAGTTTTATGGACATACTACAGGGCAAGCTTGCCAAAGGCTCGTGACGTTTCTACTTGTGGATTGGGAATGTAGCGAGCAAAGCAGGTGGATTTCCACCTTCCCATTTTCCTGATCACGTGGTCCGGGACCGGGACCTTTCGTGAGGCTGCTGATGCTGTTCCAATGCGGAAAGAATGTCCAGAATAACGGTTGGGGTCAAAGCCTAAGTTGCGCAGAAGGATCCTGACGTGAGTAGTGAACTGGTTGGTACTGAGCGGGCTGATCGGGAACGGCAGCAATGGGCTGTCCTGCGAGGGATCAGATAGATGGGCTAATAGATGATCTAGGATGGCTACGGGGCACCAGGCGTTGTGTGTTCTGAAGAGCTTGATGTCAACCCCTGGACCGGACTGTTGTGTTTTGGACACCTCGAGGTGTATTGTGAAATGACTGTGGTGACGCGTGAGGTGGCGTCTGCGTAAGGCCCTATGACTGGTGCTGCTGACTGTGAATTCGCTGGGTCATAGAAAGCCGTAAAATGCCAGGTAGATGGCTGCTTGGTTGACCAAGCTGGGCAAAAAACTGAAAGGTGAGCGTGAAAGGATAGTGGACATGTCTCGAAACAAGGCACTGGTGACCGGTAAGCGTTTACCGCTAACTTGGGGCTTTTGCTTGTGGATGCCTCGGAGGATGGCCTTGACCGCATGGGTAGCGAACAAAGATGGTTTAGTAGGATCTAGTAAAGAGGTGAAATGCTGGATGCCAGCTAGGTAGAGTCTAATAGTATTGTAGGATAATTTCAGCTGAGTGTGGCAGTATGATATGAAGGCCAGGATATGATGGAGATCTCCTGGTATTGCCTCGGGGTTAGCAGCTAGAAACCTGTGATAGATTTTCCAGGCAGCATGGTAGCCTTTCAGGGTATTGTGAGATAGTGACTGGTTAATCAGACTAGTGGCGTCATGAAGATGTCGCTTTAATCCAGAGTTAGCTGTGACCAATGTGGGATAGCAGACATGGTCGGGTCGGCTCCAGGTTCCTGCGAAAAGAAGGTTGTGAAGTTAAAACGAGATAGCACGTCGGCCGAAGTGTTACATTTACCGGGGATATGGACACAGAGGACATTAAATTGGTGCTGTAGTGAGAGTTGCACCAGCCTGTGTAGGAAGGACATGATGGCCAAGGACTTGGAGCGACCTTTATTTATAATAGAGGCTGTGGCTTGATTATCTGTGGAAAATGTGACTGTTTGTCCTACCCAGTTGTTGCCCCAGACGTGGGCTGCTGCAACAATGGGGTAGATCTTAAACATCGAGGAGGATTGACTGAACCCAGGGATCGAGAGTATTTCTGGCGGCCATGGTGCTGCAAACCAGTGGTGGCCAAAAATAGCTGCAAAGCCTGTGGAGGCTGCGGCGTCCGTGATTATTTGAGGTGACGTGGGAGACGCTGATGATATAAACATCGAAATGCCGTTCCAATTTGTTAGAAAATCGTCCCACATGGCTAGGTCAGCTATGGCTGCCTTGTCTAGTTTAAATATTTGGTCAGGGTCTTGTACCTGGGAAAGGAACACCAGGAGACGTGAGACAAAAGATCGCCCTTGAGGGATGATCCTTATGGCAAAGTTCAGCATGCCAAGGAGGGATTGTAGTTGCTTTTTTGTGCAGCCTTGCGTATTAGTAAACGTGTGGATGACTGTCCTGATGCGGGTCAATTTGTCGGGAGGCAGGCTAGCTTGCATGGTGTGAGTGTTGAGTATGATACCCAAGAAAGTGACGATCTGTGCCGGGCCTTCCACCTTCTTATCCGCTAAAGGCACGTTAAGATTGTGGAAGATTGTTCTTAGGCTGTTTAGATCGACTGGGGGCTTGTTAGGTTTCTCTATGAGTAGGAAGTCGTCTAAGTAGTGAATCACTTTCTGACAGGACGCATGTTGTGAGAGAATCCAGGAAAGGGACTGAGCAAAAGTGTCAAATAGCTACGGGCTGCTTTTGGAGCCGAACGTTAATTTGGTGGCGAAATAGTATAGGCCTTTCCTTTTGATTCCGTGCCATCGCCATAGGCACGGATCAATTGGCAACAATTTGAATGCGTCCGAGATGTCTGCTTTAGACAACCAGGCGCCTGCTCCTGCGAAAATGATAGATTGAATAGCTGAGTCTACCGATGAATATTTAAGTGAAAACTCTTCTGAAGGTATTAGGGAATTTAAACTGGGTATGTGGGAACCATGAGGCGCGGACAAATCATAAATTAAACGGAGTTTATTTGAAAACTTGCCCTTCACAAGGCCGATATGGCTGACTCTCCATACAGAAAAAGGTGATTGTGTAAAGGGGCCGATTATGTATCCCCGGTCTAGTTCTGTTTGCAGCAGGGTGGTGATGGCTTCCTCGTCGGTAGCGGCTGAAAGCAGGTTTTTGCACTCGTGAGTTGTGTTTGGGAGTGTGATAAGTCCGGTGTGAAAGCCTGTCGTGAATCCCCGGATGAGAAAGGCTGCCAGTGAAGGTGTTGGGTGTGAGGTGAGGTAAAACGCGAGCCATCCGACGTGCACTCGGCTTAGTCATTCGGGTTTGGGCTGTTTTACAGCGCAGGCGTACCTGGGGTGAGCTTTGTGGCATGTGAGACAGATATGAAGTAGTTTGCAGTGGGGAAGTTACAACCCCCAAAGTTGAAGTTATTGCATATGGCTGCTCCCCCTAGTGCATGGACGGGTCGTCCTAATCTGTCTGCCTGAGCCGGCTGAGTAAATGCCGTTGAGTAATGAGTGACACTGGGAAAGGAGGAAAGGTTGGGGGGGCGTCTGCCACCTGACTCGGAGCACCAGTTAGCCGTATGGGTGGACGACTGGCAGTTAGTACAGAGTGGGGAACGTAGGCCAGCGAAATGGCGACAGAACAGCTCTGTATCGATGGTACTCCAGTTGGTAGTTGCCTGAAACTGGGAAAGTCTGGCTGCTGCTTTTGCTGAAAATGACCTGTGATAGTCATAAAACGAGCACCCCCCATATTTATAACCTAGATCTACTATTGCGTGTAAGTATAGATCCAGCTCCTCTCTCCTGTTGGGGTTGATCGTGCATAGCACGTCTCTGAACATGCCGAATGCTAGCACGAACTCCGCAACATTGAGTTTGCGGGTAAGCCTATGATCTTTGGCCTTTAGGACGACGGAAACGTCTCCCCACGAATAGGACTTGTTTTCAGCCGGGTCGTGTACTGCGATGAGGAGGGATGCTAAGTTAATGTCCTTCCCATCCATGATGTCCTTCCTGATGCCTGCTGGGACGAGATGTGCGGGGAGGACGTAGGTACAGATGTCGGGCGTACCTGTAAGGAGAGGCATGGGGATGGCGGTGGTTACTGTAGATGGTGAGGGTGCAGCTTGATGTACCTCCAGGGTTCCCACTCTTGTCTGGACGTCGGTAACTGCTGCCGATAGTGTGGTCACCAAGGAGTGCAGCTGAGTGATTGCTGATGAGATTGACTGTAGTGACGCCTAGGTGCCTGATTGGGCTGCCGCTGGCGGAGAAAATAGCAACCTGAAAAGCTCAGCTTTCCTAGCCGTCGCAGGGTAGGGTATACCCCTGCACCGTAGTTCAGCTGTAAGCTTGGGGATGGTCCAAGCTCTGAGAGACTGTAAGTCGTCGTTTGCTGAGTCTGCCCCAGGTGACGACAGGGTGGAGGCGACGTCCTTGCTGTCGGCCTGCGACATGGCGTCCGCTAAAATAGGGGGGGAAATGCGTATGTTTTAGACAAGTTTAAAAGGTAGGAGGGGATAGATTTTTTTTTTTTTTTTTTGAATTACGCACCTGTCTTGAAGCCCTAGTAGTGGAGTTTTAGTTTGGGGTCGAGACTTGGGTCGACCGGGAAGCTGAGGAAGATACTGTCCACACCTGGTGCAGGATGGATCTACTGGAGAACTCTACTGACCTGAAAAGGGGGAAGGGATAGAGAAATCGATGAGTAGCCGTGTTGCTACTGGAGATGAGTGGCTGTATGAAGCCATTTCGTAAATGTTTGCGGTGATTACAAAGTGAAAGAGTTTTTTTTTTTTTTTTTACAGAAATTTGATTATGTAGGAAAAACCGTGCGCAGCATCGGTAAAAAATAGATGGTGTGAGTTGTGTGTTTATGGTATTTGTTGTGAGAGATCCGAACCGTTGAGCCGGTGCTACGACTGGACTCGGATTGGATGGTGGGGTTTGCGGTGCCGAGGATCCTGAATCATTGAGCCGGTATGCGACTGGGATCGGTCAGTGAAAGTTGGATTGGCGAGAATCCGAATCGTTGAGCCGGTGCTACGACTAGATTCAGAATGGACGGTGGGGTTTTGTTGTGCCGAGGATCTTGAATCATTGAGCCGGTACGCGACTGGACTGGGATCGGTTGGATGAAAGAAGCACAGTGTTGGTGAGTGCTTGTGTATGCTGGAGATTCGAATCATTGGGCCGCTGTTGCGACTGGACTCGGATCGGTGGGATGAAAGAAGCACACTGTTGGTGAGTGCTTGTGTATGCTGAAGATCCGAATCATTGGGCCACTGTTGCGACTGGACTGGGATCGGTGGGATGAAAGAAGCACACTGTTGGTGAGTGCTTGTGTATGCTAAAGATCTGAATCATTGAGCCGCTTTTGTGACTGGACTCAGATCGGTCTGATAAAAGAAGCACACTGTTGGTGAGTGCTTGTATGCTGAGGATCCGAATCATCGGGCCGCTGTTGCGACTGGACTCGGATCGGTCGGATGAAAGAAGCACACTGTTGGTGAGTGCTTGCGTATGCTGGAGATTCGAATCATTGGGCCGCTGTTGCGACTGGACTCGGATCGGTCGGATGAAAGAAGCACACTGTTGGTGAGTGCTTGTGTATGCTGAAGATCTGAATCATTGGGCCGCTGTTACGACTGGACTGGGATCGGTGGGATGAAAGAAGCACACTGTTGGTGAGTGCTTGTGTATGCTAAAGATCTGAATCATTGAGCCGTTTTTGCGACTGGACTCAGATCGGTCGGATAAAAGAAGCACGCTGTTGGTGAGTGCTTGTGTATGCTAAAGAAGCATATTGTGGGTGAGTGCTTGTGTATGCTAAAGATCTGAATCATTGGGCCGCTGATTGCGACTGGACTCGGACCGGTCAGATGAAGAGAAGCACACTGTTGGTGAGTGCTTGTGTATGCTGGAGATCTGAATCATTAAGCCGCTGTTGCGACTGGACTCGGATCGGTCGAATAAAGAAGCATATTGTAGGTGAATGCTTGTGTATGCTGAAGATCCGAATCATTGAGTCGCTGTTGCGACTGGACTCGGACCGGTCGGATGAAGAGGCACTGTTAGTGAGTGCTTGTGTATGCTGAGGATGCGAATTGTTGAGCCGCTGTTGCGACTGGACTCGGATCGGTCGGATGAAAGAAGCGCACTGTTGGTGAGTGCTTTGTGAAGGTGTAGAGTCAGTTTTAGATGACAGTGGTGGTTTTTTGTAAAAGGTGTATGGTTTAGTAGTGGGGGGGGGGGAGGGAGTGATGTGTGGAACAAGGTTTCGGGACTTGTGGGCGACTTGTCCCGTGCGTGGCTCCGTACGGATAAGGTAACAATACGTTCTATAACGGTAACAATACCTCCTACCTGCGTCGGTGGAACGATCGAAAATCAGGGACTGCGAACGGGGAACAGCGACGCTGGAACTGGAGAGTAGGAACTTGCTAACGTGCGGTGATTTTTCTCGAAAAGTCGGCCTGGTGACGTAGGTACCGCGCACTGGAACCGACACAGACCATCGTGGATGGTCTGGTTAAATACCCTCCAGGCTCCTCCCATAACTTCAGGCCGGTAAACCGGCCTTCCTATATATATATAAATAATGCAGTGCAAATTAAAATTTATTAATTCATTAATTTGGGTATTTCATTGTGTTTTGATAGCATAAAAAGACACAAAAGCACATGATATGTTCAAAACAGTTTTGGTTTTATTATTCTGCATAACCCTTTTAAAATAAAGGTTTTTTCACTTTGTTTTTTTATTTGTCAAAGTATGAACTTTGAATTATTTCTTCAAAACGGATCTTAACTGATCGGACGTTGACGGACATTGTCAGTTAACGTCGGTTAATATCCGTTTTGACGGATCTGGACGTAGCTTTGCACATTAAAAAGCATGGATAAAAACTGAAGCGGAGGTTAACGGATGGTCATCCGTTTGCCCATAGGAATGCATTGTCGTCCGTTGACGGATGGAAGAAAAACGGATAGACGGTCCGTCCATGTGAAAGGGGCCTAAGTATTTAAAAAAAAAACATTGCTTCTGGCCAAATGCATTTTTTTTTTGCCTTGGTACGTTTGCCAGAGCAGTGCCCCCATGCTGTTTTATGACACCTGTTTGCCTATCAGCCCAGAAAATGGGCATTTTTGATTTGGTTCCCAATGATTTCAATAGGATTTGGAATCAGCATCCAAACTTCCCTTAAAGTGGAACTTCGGTCATACAACAAAGGTTAAACCTACTCACCCCCATCCCCTCTCTAATGCCCCGTACACACGATCGGCCTTTCCGCCAACAAAACCGTGGATTTTTGTTCGAAGGTTGTTGGCTCAAACTTGTCTTGCATACACACGGTCACACAAATGTTGCCCAACAATTATGTTCGTAGTGACGTACAAGACGTACCACGTGGTTTTTCAGTTCTTTAGAGCCACCCTTTGGGCTCCTTCTGCTAATTTCATGTTAGTAGAAGTTTGGTGAGTGTTGATTCATGCTTTTCTTTTTGCTTTTTTCATTTAGCGCTATTATTAAAATTCTTCTTGATATCACTTGAAAAAAAAGCCTTTGAAAATTTTGTTTGCGATAAATCAGTATCACCAGCAAAGCAGCTTCATTATTATCCCATTAAAGAAGAAGAGAATTGTGCGCTGCATTTGGCGTTTTCATAGTTTGCCACGTCATGAATGTTAATTCTCCATTACGAATGCTAGTTTACAAGACCAGCCGCTTCTGCTTCCGAGCATGCGTGGACTTTTGTGCGCGGACTTGTGTTCACACGATGGGACTTTCCGACAAAAAACTTTTGTTGGCGGAAAACTTGAGAACCTGCTATCAAACATTTGTTGGCGGGAAGTCCGACAGCAAATGTTTGATGGAGCGTACACATGGTCAGACTTTCCGACCACAAGCTCACATCCAACATTTCCTGTTGGAAAATCCGACCGTGTGTACGGGGCATTAGCCTATTCTATCTAACCCTGTAAATAAAAGATGTCTATAATTACCTATTCTGAAGCTGCTCCGGCATCTCTCTTCAGCGTAGGGTTGCCACCTTATCCCTTTAAATCTGAACACATATGAGTTACACAGGTTCTGAGGCTGATTTAATGCAGATAAGGCACTAAGTGAGTTTAATTACCACCTCAATTAGCCACAGAACCCGTGTAAATTAATATGTGTTTGGGTTTAAAGGGATGAGGAGGTAACCCTACTCCAGTGGTAGCTTCTGTGAGGTATGATTATGCCAATAACAGCTGCAAATGCCTGGGAGATGGCATCACCCATAGGCTTACAATGGGGCATCTACTGTCGACTGCTCCACGTTGAAGCCACCACTGACAGCTGATCATGGGACCGGACTCTAGTATAGGTAAGTATAGACATCTTTTCTTTACAGGGTAAGGTAAAATAGGCTTAGAATGGGGGTGAGAGTAGGTTTAGCCTTAGATTTGACTGAACTTCAAATGCACTGCACTGTCAGGAATCAGCAGCAGGGATGGCCAGCTCTGCATAACTACACCTAGGAAATTGAGACCAGACTGTGCATGCTTTAAGTAAGATTTATTTATAATGAAACCAAAATGTATCCAAACTCCAGCAAACAAGAAACACAGCAAGCATGAACATATAAGTGAACCATAATCATATAGTCAAAATGCCTAACTAGCAAGTAAGTAGTAGGAACAAGGACCCATCCACGTTACACAAAATTTTTCCGTCAACTCCAGCCTCCTGTTGGCGCTGTAACTCCGCTACAGGGACCTATCTACATTTCTGGTGGGAATGTGAGAGGATCCGCCCCTACTGGACTCAGGTATTTGAATGTTACAATAAAATTTATGAGGAAACGTTATCACCTACCCCAACGATCGCCCTCCTCTCGATACTCCTTGGGTCTATAACTAGGGATGGGAGAACGGTTCGGCCCAAGCTTATGTTCGGGCCAAACTTTCGTTGTTCGGTCGTTCGGTGAACAGCCGACCAAACGGGTTGTTTGACCATTTGTTCAGCCCCCGAACCGACCACATTGCATTGCAGCACTGAACAGTGCATTGCAAGCCCTGGGCACAGAGCACTGTCAGAGTCATGATTGCACACTTTCATCATGACTTTATCCAATCATGGCTAATTCCCGCACCACAGTATAAAAGTATTCTTTTATTGGCAGCCATTTTCAGTGTGATTTTGGCGTGGAGAGAGATCAAACAGGGCTCTGTTCAGTGCTATTAGTTAGTGTGCTATAATGTGCTATTTTGCTTCAATTGTCAGTGTAGAATATTAGTTTAGTATCAGTCTAGGGATAGTGTGAGTGTAGTGAGGAGGACCATCATTCAACTTTGCATAGTGTGCAGCTAGATTAGGGACAGCTCAGATAGTTTCACTGTAGTGTAGTGAGAATGTGTCATTCATACATACAATAGTGTAGAGTAGGGACCGCTCATATAGTTTCAGTGCAGTGTAGTGAGACCGTGTCAGTAATCCTTACATTAGTGTATAGCTAGAGTAGGGACAGTTCAGATAGTGTAGTGACGGTTGAACACCGTCTATTTAATTGCGTTACTGCTAGTAAGCAGAATTATAGGGGTTTGATAATGTTGAGTTATATATATGTATGTATATTGAGACTGTCACTTTAAGAATTGTAATACAACTTTCTTGCTTCTTCCTAGAGTTTTCAGTCTATGATGACCTTCATCATAAGAAGCAACAGCTTACTCCCTTTTTTGCTCCGAGAAATGGACAGTCTTATCTACCTGGTCTGAACCAGTACCAAGATGGCGGAGCCCATGTTTTCTCTCGCTTTCTATCAGTCACATGATGTAACCACCTATTTAACTGTTCCCTTGCTACGCAGAAGATATGAATGCTGATTGGACTAAATTATACGATCACACCTATAACACGCCTAGTGTTTATGCATATTCATAAAGTATATATATTGTTAAACTTAATGTCTGTAAGTCAGAGACACTTCCTTCTACGTTCGGCCTGGTAGTGCTGAATATCGGTGTGTGTGTTGTGTCTCTCCACTGCAGTGTATACTATAAAGCACCTTATCTTATCTTAAGATCTGGATTCATTATCTCATCATCTGTCTTGTTTTGAGACCCCTAAATCAGATTTAACAAATGCCATTTACTTCTGTGTGTGTTACTGCCAGTTTAACGCCATATAGTTTTGCGTGCGTTACTGCCAGTTTAACGCCATATTGTTTTGTGTGCGTTACTGCCAGTTTTATGCCATATAGTTCCATGTGCATTACTGCCAGTTTAATGCCATTTACTTCTGTGTGCGTTACTGCCAGTTTAATGCCATATAGTTTTGTGTGCGTTACAGCTAGTTTAACATCATATCGTTTTGTGTGCGTTACTGCCAGTTTAACGCCATATAGTTTTGCGTGCGTTACTGTCAGTTTAACACCATATAGTTCTGTGTGCGTTACTGCCAGTTTAACGCCATTTACTTCCGTGTTCGTTACTGCCAGTTTAATGCCATATCGTTTTGTGTGCGTTACTGACAGTTTAACGCCATTTACGTCTGCTCTTTACTGCCAGTTTAACGCCATATAGTTTTGCATGCGTTACTGCCAGTTTAACGCCATATAGTTTTGCGTGCGTTACTGCCAGTTTATTTCCATTTACTTCTGTGTCCGTTACTGCCAGTTTAACGCCATATAGGTTTGTGTGTGTTACTGCCAGTTTAACACCATTTACTTCTGTGTGCGTTACTGCCAGTTTAACGCCATATAGTTTTGCGTGCGTTTCTGCCAGTTTAACGCCATATGCCAGTTTAACACCATATAATACTGTGTGCGTTACTGCCTGTTTAACGCCATATAGTTCTGTGTACCTTACTGCCAGTTTAACATCATTTACTTCTATGTGCGTTACTACCAGTTTAACACCATTTAATTCTGTGTGCGTTACTGCCAGTTTAACGCCATATAGTTTGGCGTGCGTTTCTGCCAGTTTAACGCCATATGCCAGTTTAACACCATATAATACTGTGTGCGTTACTGCCAGTTTAACGCCATATAGTTTTGCAGGCGTTACTGCCAGTTTAACGCCATATAGTTTTGCCTGCGTTACTGCCAGTTTAACGCCATATCGTTTTGTGTGCGTTACTGACAGTTGAACGCCATTTACTTCTGTGTGCGTTACTGCCAGTTTAACGCCATATGCCAGTTTAACACCAAATAATTCTGTGTGCATTACTGCCAGTTTAACGCCATATAGTTCTGTGTGCGTTACTGACAGTTTAACGGCATTTACTTCTGTGTGCGTTACTGCCAGTTTAACGCCATATAGTTTTGCATGCGTTACTGACAGTTTAACGCCATATAGTTTGCGTGCGTTACTGCCAGTTTAACGCCATATAGTTTTTCGTGCGTTACTGCCAGTTTAACACCATATAGTTCTGTGTGCAGTACTGCCAGTTTAACGCCATTTACTTCTGTGTGCGTTACTGCCAGTTTAACGCCATATTGTTTTGTGTGCGTTACTGACAGTTTAACGCCATTTACATCTGCTCTTTACTGCCAGTTTAACGCCATATAGTTTTGCGTGCGTTACTGCCAGTTTAACACCATATAGTTCTGTGTGCGTTACTGCCAGTTTAACTCCATTTACTTCTGTGTCCTTTACTGCCAGTTTAACGCCATATAATTTTTGGGTGCGTTACTGCCAGTTTAACACCATTTACTTCTGTGTGCGTTATTGCCAGTTTAACGTCATATAGTTTTGCGTGCGTTACTGCCAGTTTAACGCCATATAGTTCTGTGTGCGTTACTGCCAGTTTAACGCCATTTACTTCTATGTGCGTTACTGCAAGTTTAACGCCATATAGTTTTGTGTGCGTTACTGCCATTTTAACTCCATATTGTTTTGTGTGCATTACTGCCAGTTTAACACCATATAGTTTTGCAGGCATTACTGCCAGTTTAACGCCATATAGTTTTGTGTGCGTTACTGCCAGTTTAACGGCATATCATTTTGTGTGCGTTACTGCCAGTTTAACGCCATTTACTTCTGTGTGCGTTACTGCCAGTTTAATGCCATATGCCAGTTTAACGCCATATAATTCTGTGTGCGTTACTGCCAGTTTAACGCCATATCGTTTTGGGTGCGTTACTGCCAGTTTAACGCCATCTACTTCTGTGTGCGTTACTGCCAGTTTAACGCCATACAGTTTTGCGTGCATTACTGCCAGTTTAACGCCATATAGTTTTGCGCGTGTTACTGCCAGTTTAACACCATACAGTTCTGTGTGCGTTACTGCCAGTTTAACTCCATTTACTTCTGTGTCCGTTACTGCCAGTTTAACGCCATATCATTTTGGGTGCCTTACTGCCAGTTTAATGCCATTTACTTCTGTGTGCGTTATTGCCAGTTTAACGCCATATAGTTCTGTGTGCGTTACTGGCAGTTTAACGCCATATAGTTCTGTGTGCGTTACTGCCAGTTTAACGCCATTTACTTTTATGTACGTTACTGCAAGTTTAACGCCATATAGTTTTGCATGCATTACTGCCATTTTAACTCCATATTGTTTTGTGTGCATTACTGCCAGTTTAACGCCATATAGTTTTGCAGGCGTTACTGCCAGTTTAACACCATATAGTGTTGCGTGTGTTACTGCCAGTTTAACGCCATATCGTTTTGTGTGCGTTACTGACAGTTTAATGCCATTTACTTCTGTGTGCGTTACTGCCAGTTTAACGCCATATAGTTTTGCAGGCGTTACTGCCAGTTTAACACCATATAGTGTTGCGTGTGTTACTGCCAGTTTAACGCCATATCGTTTTGTGTGCGTTACTGACAGTTTAATGCCATTTACTTCTGTGTGCGTTACTGCCAGTTTAACGCCATATGGTTTTGCGTGCGTTACTGCCAGTTTAACACCATATAGTTCTGTGTGCGTTACTGTCAGTTTAACACCATATAGTTCTGTGTGCGTTACTGCCAGTTTACCGCCATTTACTTCTGTGTGCCTTACTGCCAGTTTAACGCCATATAGTTCTGTGCGTCATTGTACGTTTGGTGCATTATATTGTAGTATATTGTTGTGTATCCGTGGAGTGTGTCTGTGAAGTGTGAATATTCAAGTTAAAGTGCACCAAACACCTCTTTACATTGATTAAAGTGCATCTACGTACAGATTTCAACTTCTTCTTTACATTTGCTTATAAGCACCGCCCCCTCCCTCACAATAATGTCTGGGAGGACAACAAGGAAAGGCAGACATTCCCTTGGCACTGTAAGGGGGCCAGCAACAAATGTGTCCACAGGCAAAGGTGGACGAGGTGGTCAGTCCTCAGGCAGGGCATCATTTCCTCTGTTTAGTGAGTTTGCCCGTGCTATCCAGCCACAGCATGCAGAGGAGGTGGTGGACTGGCTTACTAAACCTTTCTCATCCTCTGTCACGCAAGCAGAGACAAGTGTGCAGTCCCCTGCAGTTGCCAGAGTGGATAAACCTGCCTCCTTGTCCACATCTATTCCCACCATAGCCCCACCATCAGCCATTGAGGAGTCAGCTAAGTTATTTGACCACAGCATCAGCCACTTGCTCCTTGATGATGCCCAGCCATTACTGGATTCAGATGTTGGTTCTGAGGTTGAGGATGACAGGAACATGAGCCTAGAGAGACGGAGGAACACTGGTAGACAAATTGGCATTTATGTTCCCCAAGCCGCAGCGTATTGCCAAGTTGTCTCCAGTGGTTATGAAGATGGAGGAGATGGAGATGATGATGAGGTCACTGATGTGACTTGGTGCCAGATAGAGCAGAGGAGAAAACTGAAGGTGAGGCGGCACAACCCCAAGGAGCCCAACATCAAGAAAGAGTAGAGAGCAGCCACCCTATTCCATCACATTCTGCAGCTGTTATCTACCAGCCCATTCCCCAAAGCTCAGCTGTCTGAGCCTTTTTCAGCGCATCTGCAGCAGATCGCACTGTTGCTATCTGCAAACTGTGTCTCAGGCACATCAAACATGGCAAAAACACCAACCATTTGGGTACCACATGCCTAACAAGGCATTTAACTTCCAACCACTCAGCCCGTTGGCAAGAGCACCTAGAAGCCACACAAAAGGGGCACAAATCTGTCCCTCCTCTTTACCCACTTCAGTCTGGCCCTGCGATACCAAGTCATTACCTTTAAACAGCCTCCACTGACAGGGATGATGGTATAGCACAGGGTGTCTCAGGTCCTAGCAGCACATCTGCCAGCAGCACACTACCAGCTGTAGACTGTAGCCGGCAAATTTCTCTGCCCCATCTGCTGCAGCAGAAAAAAAAATACAGTCCCTGCCACCCACATGCCCAGCGTCTGAATGCAAGCTTGTCAAAGCTGTTGGCTCTCTGACTTCTGCCTTTCAGCCTGGTTGAATCTGCCCTCTTCCGTGAATTTGCACAATGTGCTGTACCACAATGGCAGGTTCCCAGTCGCTACTACTTTTCACATAAGGCCGTTCCATCTCGCTACCATCATGTAGAAGGGAATGTTCTGGCATAGTTGGGCAAGGCAGTCAGCCGTAAAATCCACCTTACTGCTGACATGTGGTCCAGCAAGCATGGGCAGGGACAATATATTTCGTTCACAGCACACTGGGTAACGCTGCTTGCAACTCAAAAGGATGATCAGGGCTCGGTGCTGCAGTTTGTTGTGCCCCTACGTCTCCATACAGCTGGTGGTGATGATGCCAGACCTGTAAGCTCTACTCCCTCCTCCTCCACCACCTCCATGCCCTCATCTGCAGAACTGACCTATGAACATCAGGTACCCCTAACAGTGTTAATTTTGGCAGCAAATTTCGATTTAGTCCTAGTCTTATACCCTGTACACACGGTCGGACTTTCAGACGGAATATGTGCGATCGGAGCTTGTTGTCGGAAATTCCGACCATGTGTGGGCTCCATCTGACTTTTTCCATTGGAATTTCGGACACACAAAGTTTGAGAGCATGCTATAAAATTTTCCGACAACAAAATCTGATCCTTTAAATTCCGATCGTGTGTAGACAAATCCGACGGACAAAGTGCCACGCATGCTCAGAATAAATTAAGAGACGAAAGCTATTGGCTATTGCCCCGTTTATAGTCCCGACGTACGTGTTTTACGTCACCACGTTCAGGACGATCGGATTTTCCGACAACTTTGTGTGACCGTGTGTATGCAAGACAAGTTTGAGCCAACATCCGTCAGAAAAAATCCATGGATTGTGTTGTCGGAATGTCCGATCAACGTCCGACCGTGTGTACGGGGCATTAGGACTAAAATGGCATTTTAGTTTTAGTCCCGTTTTAGTCTTCTGCAATTGTTTTAGATTTAGTCCTATTTAGTCGACTAAATCTCCAATACATTTTAGTCGACTAAAATGTCTTACGTTTTAGTCGACTAAAATCTCCAGTACATTTTAGTCGACTAAAACTCATTTTAGTCGTTTAAAATCTAATGGGTGTAATTAAATTGTAATGCATTAGTTAAACATTTCTCTACAATTTCCAAACTCATTATATACTGCTGGAGTGAAAAATCTAATGTTATTATTTATGGTATTGAGATATGAACATGCACTACAGACCAGTGTTAATTTTGAAGTCAAATTTCAATTTAGTTTTAGTCTTTTGACTAAAATGGCATTTTAGTTTTAGTCCCATTTTAGACTTTTGACTAAAATGCCATTTTAGTTTTAGTCGTATTTTAGTCATCTCAGTTGTTTTAGTTTTAGTCGTATTTTAGTCGACTGAAATAGTATTCATTTAGTTGACTAAAATGTTTTAGTCGACAAAATTAACACTGCCCCCTAAGCGTTCAAAGGGCTATTCCCAGAGTCAGGCTAAAAGGTGCCATGCAGTGCTTCAGCTGGTGTGTTTAGGGGACAGGAACCACACCGGAGCAGAGATTCTTGCAGCTCTGCAGGGACAGGCCCAGGGTTCACACCACGCCAGCTGGAGCCAGGAATGGTGGTATCCGATAATGGCTCAAACCTCCTGTCCGCCCTTAGACTGGGAAAGTTGACACATGTGCCATGCCTGGCACATGTCCTCAATTTGGTTGTGCAGCCTTTCCTAAGTACGTGCCCAGAGTTGCAAGATGTACTAAAGCAGGCCAGAAGAATCTGTAGCCATTTCAGGCGGTCATACACAGCCAGTGCTCGGTTGGCTGAAATTCAGCGGGAATTCCACCTGCCCGTAAACCGCCTGATTTGTGACATGCCCACCAGGTGGAACTCAACTTTGGGAATGCTGCAGCGGCTATACATGCAGCAGAGGGCCGTCAACAAGTACCTGTGCCAGTACGGCACAACAACAGGCTCAGGCCGCCTCAGCTTTTTTTCCCCCACGCCAATGGCTGATCATTAAGAATGCATGCACTATATTGTCACCATTTGAGGAGGCCACAAGGATGGTGAGCAGTGACAGTGCATGCATCAGTGACACAATCCCTGGAGAAGCGTTGGAGAAGGCGTCCGCCTAAGTGAGGCATTTCGGAATTTTTTAGTCCTCGCCGCCCAGGGCTGTCAGCTTCCACATCTCATCAGCAGCATCTGCATCACATGGTGGACGATTACCTCGGGGCCAAAACAGAGATGGAGAGCTTTCTAGCTGACGATCCACCGACTTACTGGGTCATGAGAATAGACCACTGGTCAGAACTTGCCCACCATGCTATTGAGTTTTGGGCTGCCTGCATCCAGCGTGCTTTCAGAACGGGCATTCAGTGCTGCAGGAGGTTTCGTTACTGATCATAGAACGTGTCTGTCCACAGACTCCGTGGACCATTTGACTTTTATAAAAATGAATCAGTCTTGGATTACCAGCTATGAAGCCCCTGATGCCAATGTGATTAAGTCTTTTTGGGATGTGGAATCTTTGCAGGACTTCGAGGCTACCTAGCTTTGAGGGTGTTCAATCATTTCATCTGGAAGAATGTTTTTGGTATAGGTTTCATGGGCACAATTAACACCCAAAGACCAATTTTTCAGCACCTGCTTGACAGGTGCATATCATTGCAATTTTTTACAGCAAGGACAATTCTTGCTTTCATCAAGAGTACCTCTATAGGGTTACGGTGGGAAGGCACCACCGACACCCAAAGACCAATTTTTCTGCACCTGTTTGACAGGTGCATATCATTGCAATTTTTTTTTACAGCAAGGCTAATTCTTGCTTTCATCAAGAGTACCTCTATAGGGTTATGGTGGGAAGGCGCCACCGACACACAAAGATCATTTTTTACGCACCCGTTACTTCTATCCAGTCAAAATGACACCAGAATGTATCCAAAAAATCTCTAATCTTGTTCCCAGTGCACTACATTGTGGCCTCATCATACACACTGGCTCCCCAGTTGTTGCTGAGCAAAATAAAGGCAGCTTGCAGGGAAAATTTCATTTTTTTGGCTTTATAAATGCAATTATTGCTGCAGCAGATTCTAGACATGGTACAGATCTGCCACTTTACAGGTAGACTAAGGGGACCCCCCAGGCACTATATTGGAAGGAATTTTTCATTTTTATGCTTTCACTTTAAAAAAATCAAAAAATGACTGCTCATTTAAAAAATAGGATTTTTTAAAACAGCTTACCTGTAAAATCCTTTTCTTTCGAAGGACATCACGGGACACAGAGCCACAGTAATTACTGATGAGTTATATAGGTATCACTGGTGATTGGACACTGGCACACCCTATCAGGAAGTTCAACCCCCTATATAATCCCTCCCCCTTGCAGGGATACCTCAGTTTTGTAGCCAAGCAATATAGTGTATTAGAAGAGGGGTGGGACCTCTGTGTCCCGTGATGTCCTTCGAAAGAAAAGGATTTTACAGGTAAGCTGTTTTAAAAAATCCTATTTTCTTTCTCGAACATCACGGGACACAGAGCCACAGTAATTACTGATGGGATGTCCCAGAGCAATGCTACCTGAGGGGGGGGAACCACGACCAAGTAGGGTGCAATCAGACCTGAGGACCCTGTACCGCTGCCTGCAGCACACTACGCCCAAAGGCGATATCCTCATGCCTTCTCACATCCACCTGATAGAATCTGGTGAATGTATGAACTGAAGACCAGGTTGCGGCCTTGCAGATTTGAGCCATAGAGGCCCGGAGATGCACTGCCCAAGAAGCACCAATAGCCCTTGTGGAATGTGCCCTGATCTGAAACGGAGGAATCTTCTGCTTCAGACCGTAAGCTTGAATGATCAACTGTCGAATCCATTTAGAAATGGTAGCTTTTGACGCTGCCTGTCCTCTATTGGGACCCTCTGGCAGCACAAACAAAACATCCGTCTTGCGGATCTGAGTAGTTGCCCCTAGATAGGCCTTAACTGCTCTTACTACATCCAACGAATGTAGAGATCTCTCTTCCGGAGAACAGGGATCTGGAAAAAAGGAAGGTAGAACAATGTCTTGGTTTAAATGAAAATCAGAAACCACCTTCGGTAAAAAACTAGGATGAGGGCGTAGTACCACTCTATCCTTGTGTATAATCAAATAAGGCTCCTTACAGGAAAGAGCTGCTAATTCTGATACTCTTCTAGCAGAAGAGATGGCCACCAGAAAAATTAATTTCCTTGTCAACAAGACCAAAGGAATCTGACTTATTGGTTCAAAAGGCCGTTTCTGTAACACAGCCAGGACCAAATTCAAGTCCCAGGGGTTTAGGGGCGCTTTAACCGGAGGATTAAGACGCATCACCCCCTGCATAAAGTTTCGGACCAAAGAATGCGAAGCAAGTGGCCGCTGAAATAATACTGATAAAGCAGAGACCTGGCCCTTGATGGTACTCAAGGCCAGCTTCATCTCTAATCCCATCTGTAGAAAATCAAGGATTCTACCTATGACATATTTCCTGGGATGCCAACCTCTGGATTCACACCAGGTTATATAAGCTTTCCAGACTCTATGATAAATCATCCTGGAAGCTGGCTTCCTTGCATTAATCAAGGTAGATATGACAGGACCTGAGAGCCCACGACTCTTCAGAACGTGGGTCTCAATAGCCAAACCGTCAAATTTAGCGTTTGTAAGGCAGGATGGAACACCGGACCTTGAGATAACAGGTCTGGGCGTTCCGGTAGTGTCCACGGGGAACCTACCGTCATCCTTACTATTTCTGCATACCAAGTCCTTCTGGGCCAAGCGGGGGCCACCAGAAGTACCGACTTCCTTTCCTGCCTGATCCTGCGAAGGAGTCGTGGTAGTAGCAGAATAGGCGGGAATGCGTAAATCAGTGAGAACCGATGCCACGGAATCACCAACGCATCCGTCCCGCATGCAAGAGGATCTTTTGTCCTTGCCACAAATCTGTCTATCTTTTTGTTGAATCGGGATGCAAAGAGATCTACATCTGGAACCCCCCATCTTTGGCATATGGCCCAAAAGACGTTGGGATGCAGAGACCATTCCCCTGGAAGTAACTGCTGGCGACTTAGATAGTCCGCCTGCCAATTCTCTATTCCCGGGATGAAAACTGCCGATATGCATGGCACATGCATCTCTGCCCAGACTAAGATCTGGTTCACCTCTTTTTGAGCAGCTCGGCTCCGGGTGCCTCCCTGATGATTGACATAAGCCACTGCTGTGGCATTGTCGGACTGGATCCTGACCGGACAACCCTGTAACCTGATAGTCCAGGCTTTTAGAGCTAGATGTATCGCCCAGATCTCCAGAATGTTGATGGGTAAGGTCCTCTCTGTCTTGGACCATACTTCTTGGACCGCAGCCTGTTCCAGAACTGCTCCCCAACCTGACAGATTGGCATCTGTTGTCACCACCGTCCAGGTAACCGGTAGAAAGGATTTCCCCTTCTGCAGGGTTTTCGGGTATGAGCCACCAATTGGGGCTCTGACGCACCGCATGCGACAGGTGCATCGGAAAGTCTAATGCCTGAACCTTCTTGTTCCAGGTCGACAGAATACTGTGTTGCAGCATTCTTGAGTGAAACTGAGCATAGGGAACTGCTTCGAATGAAGACACCATCTTCCCTAGTAGCCTCATACAAAGGCGGACTGAGGGACCCTTCTTGGTCCTTACTGTCAGAATCAGCTCTCTCAAAGCAGTGATCTTTGCCTGGGGTAGAAATATTTTCTCCTGGCTTGTATGTATAATCAGACCTAAATATTCCAGTCTTCTTACTGGTTTTAGGAAAGACTTTTCTAAGTTGAGGATCCAACCCAGGTGTTCTAGATACCTGACCGTGGTCCTCAAGTTTCCATTCAAAGAGGCTACCGACCGGTCTATCAAGAGCAGGTCGTCTAGGTATGCTATGACAGCTATACCCTGAGCCCTTAATCTGGCCAGAGGAGGAGCCAAGATCTTTGTAAACACTCGAGGTGCAGTGGCTATCCCAAAGGGCAGAGCCATAAACTGGAAATGGCGCCCTCCTACCTCGAAGCGCAGAAACTTCTGATGAGCAGGAAAAATGGGCACATGCAGATATGCATCTCTGATGTCTATTGATGCCAGAAATTCTCCTCCCTGCAGGGTGGGAACTACTGTTCGAATTGATTCCATGCGGAAGGATTGAATCCTTAGGAATCGGTTCAGATCCCTTAAGTCCAAAATGGGCCTGACATCCCCATTTGGCTTTTGGACCGTAAAAAGGTTGGAATAGAAGCCCAATCCCTGGTCCTTTGCGGGAACTATCATAATGACCTCCTGCGACAAAAGTCGCTCTAACGCTAGAAGGAGCGACTGCTTCTTCTCTGGGTCTCTGGGAACATTTGATCTGAGGAACCGAGGAGAAGGGAATTCCTGAAACTCCAGCTTGTACCCTAAGGTTACCGTGGAGACTACCCATCTGTCCTGGAAGTCCTCCTGCCAGAGCTCTGAGAATTGTCGCAGTCTTCCCCCCACTCGAGTGAGCGGGGGCGCCCCCTCATGCAGAGGTCTTAGTGTTTTGCCTAGTAGGCTTCTTTCCCCAGGACTTCTTTTGTCCCTGGGGTTGACTCTTGTCTCTGGACCCCGATGGAGGTGGCCGTCGAGACTGCCTGGAGGCTGAAGCCCCCGGCGCTGGGGAAAGAGTCCGTTTGAAAGAGGGACGCTTACTCTTCTTCTTGACAGGTAAGAGAGTGCTTTTCCCACAAGAGATTCTCTTGATATAGTTATCCAAGTCCTCTCCAAACAACCTTGCACCACGAAATGGAAACCCAGCCAGTAGCTTCTTACATGGTGCTTCAGCTGACCAATTTTTCAACCATAGGATTCTACGTATATGCACCAACCCCAGTGAAAGACGGGAGGTTTGCACGATAGAATCTCTAATGGCGTCAACCACAAAGCATAAGGCCGCTGGAAGGTTAGCAAACCCCTGGGCCTGCTGTTCAGGTAATACTTTGATGACCTGCTTAACATGGTCTCTTAAGTATTGACAGACTCCAATCGCTGCTTTTGCAGGTTGGGCCACTGATCCTGCTAAGGAGAAAACATCCTTCAATAGGGATTCCATCCTTTTATCTACAGGATCCCTGAGCATTGTCTACAGGACAAGTCAGGCTATTATTTATGGAGGAAATGGCGGCATCAATAGCCGGTATTCCCCACATTTTAATAAACTTTTCTTCCATCGGATAAAGTGTTGAAAACTTTCTCGGCGGAAAAAAACGTTTGTCTGGGTGATCCCACTGAGAATAAATAAGCTTTTCAAGTAAAGTATGAACAGGAAAAGCATGTGCTGCTTGGAAAGGTTTCAGTGACCCCAAAGCAGAAGAGGATTCTTTAGCAGTTTCAGGTATGGGCAACTTAAATGTGGAGCGGACCAATCCAGTGAGGATCTGCACTAAGACTTTCTCCTCTTGGGAAGTCGCAGAGGGTCCCTCTCCACCTGAATCCTCCGAAGAGGAATCATCCATCCCATCCCGATCCTCTGAAAGGGATTCATCTCCTTTATCCCAGAGCTCCTCTGTCTGAGGGTCTTGGGGAACAGAGGAAAGCCTAGTGCGTTTTCTTCCACTGAGTGAAGACGTAATCACGGCCATTAATCTTTCCTCTAGACCATTAATGGTTGAGGAAAAAACCTCTTGTGTAATATATACAGGGGCTGAAGTGCCAGAAGCAGGTGTAGCCCCTGACCCCGATGGCTCTCCCTGGCTAGCCGTCCCTGGCCCATCTTTAGGGGGGAAGGATGCTGCCGACAGGGGTCCCTCAGAACCTGAACGAGATCCCCTAGTGTCTCTGGTTCCTGGGGTGCTTGAACCTCTTCTACCCATAGTGCAAAGCAACAAGGTGTGAGGTATACAAATGAACACTGTCCGCTGAGCGATGTAGTCTGGCTAAAAGCCTTGCTACCCAATGCTCAGTCTGGTGTTACTTCAGTAAATGCTGCCTAGGAGAATGCCTGTGTCCCCCCTTACATGCGACCGTCAGCTCTGTGTCTCTCAGAAGGCTGAGTGCACCTGTACAGAGTGCCTTTAATAGCCTGCAGCTGGCCTGAGTGGGAGTCTAAACACTCTGTGCTGACATCCCGCCCCCTCCTCTACCGCCCCCCCCCCCTCGAGTTTTGAAAAAAACGAGCGCTTCCCGCACTGCCGACTCTCCTGTCATGCTCTGGAGAAAAGGCTGGCGATGGGGGGGGGACTGGTAACAAGATTTGCCTGAACGGCTATCTTCAGAGATGGTGGCCATTAGGCCACAGAGCCCGGGTGGTATAACCACTTTCTAGACCCCTGTGGCCCCTCTCTAGCCTGGGGGGGAACATTCAAACATGAGAAATCCCCCTATCCACCTTACCTGCTTGCAGCCTGCTTGATACGCTGGGACATACACAGCGATTACAACACCTGAGACAGACATTCAGCATGTGTAGGTTTGTGCTCTTGGCAGCCCCCGGTGGTCACAATAGGCATAGCATGCATTTACCTTAAAGGAGAAAAGCCACTAGAACTCAAAAATTCTGTGGAATCTCCTCTTACCTTATCCAGCCGCAGGGTGCCGTTTACACAGACCCAATCTTCACCTCTCACGGTGGGCTCCGTTTGAAAAAACCATCAGAGACTGGGGCCCCCATCAGTAGGGGGATCCAACAGTTCTGGGACCGTAAAGCACCTCGCCAGAAATTAGGAAGTTTAAAGCCATTTTCTGATCTGCGGGGTCCAGCTCTCTAAAAAGAGAAGCATTACGGGTAAAACCTCGTTTCTTCGGACACGAGGCCCGGGTACCATTCAATTCGGCCATGAAAAGACACTTTGAATGGATCCGGTTCGCCTGGCTTGCCCCAGTATAGGATCTTAGGATATTCCCTTTGGAGCTCAGCACAGGACATCTTTACACGTCCATCACCTAAGACACTGGCGTAAAAACTGAGGTATCCCTGCAAGGGGGAGGGATTATATAGGGGGTTGAACTTCCTTTTTTTTATGTCTTCAGCAAGATAGCTAATTCCATCATTTTGGAAGACAACCACCACTCCTCCTCTGTCACGATGGGTCTCGATCATGAACGATACTATGAGAATGGAGGAGATGCTGGCCTTAGACAATGACACCTTTGATAAGTACAAGGTGTTGTGGTCCATTTGGCTCCGCTTCAGATACCTTCATGACTATGCTCTCGAACCCGACAGGGTCACCCTAATATGCAGCCTAACCATAGGGAGAGTTGAAGTGTCTACCCATTGGGTTCCCACCCTCTGACCATTATTTACTTCTATCTACACGTGTCTCCCCAGCAGCTTTCTCTCCCCTCTACGATCTTGTTTCCCCTTCTTTATTTCCCTCTCTCACTCTACCTACGCCCTTACTTGGGTCACTTCCCCCCTTTATCTGATTTGGTCTCCCCCTTTTATTTTCTAATTATTTCTCCATATAGTTTTATTATGAACAACAAGGCTCTCCAGCCTGAATTTTTCCCTGCAACAGACGACAGTTGTCAACCCTTACAATACATTGTTTGTTAGTGGGAGTCAAGCTATGGGTGATAGCCATCAGGCTGACTCATTGCCTATGTTTACTAGCGGTTGTCAATAAGTTGTAACTTTTATGTTGTTCCTTGTGATATTTGTGAAATTGACAATAAACACATTTTCAACCCTAAGTAATAGGAAGCCTAACTAGCAAACTAACTATATACAACATGTACAAAAACGAGGAATGTAGATAAACGGGGTGAAATCAGAGATGTAAGAAAGAGGGAGGAACCTGGACTGGGATCAGGAATAAGGGGAGCAGACCAAACACTGTGAGGAAAGGCACAATTTGGAAGGAAAGGAATGGTCTGGAGGGAAGGACTGAAATTCTGTTTTGTAACCAAATGAGACCAATTCATCGGAAACAGAAAAGGTCGCTTGGCAGCAAAAACCTTTCAATGCAAGAAACAAACAGGTTCATGCAGAGGAAAAGGTGTGAAAAAATAAAGAGGACCCAGGGGACTGCATGATTTGTTTTTGAGGAGGGGGCAGAAGCCTCCAGGAACCGTGAAGTTCAGCAGGCTGATCAGAGCGGCTCTGAGAGTGAAAAGGTCCCTGTAGACCCCACAGAAAGCACACGCTGTATTGCTATTCCTAATACAAGGGAGCCTAGTTGCCTTACGACCCTCCCACTGTGATGCTAGCAAAAGTAGTTGCAGATAGGGAAACCCCCCCCCCCCCCAGGTTAAAGATTCACCCCTCCAGACTAGCATCTGTCGTGTCAAAACAGGAATCTGCAGAGATTGGAACCGTGGACTGTGACCGGTTACCAAATCACTGAGGTGGCCCTGACTCTTTAAAAGATTGAGCACCCCTGTTCTAAAGGAACAAAGGACTTAGACCTGAGGCCAGATCAGAAGTCTTTCAGGAAGAAGCCAGGAGGCTGAATACTATGGCTTTTGTGTTGTGAAGTGATGCTGGAAACCCCTGTGTGGGAAATCCTGATGTTAAGGACGTTTCTTTCAATAAAAGGGGTAGTGAAAGCCCAGAAGTGTAAATTATAGCACAACCCTTGATTGTAATCTTTACACCACACAGTACATGTTATAAGCATGTGTCTGTATCACGCTTCTTCTTCCACTGCTCAGCCACTCATATGCTCATTATTGGGTAATGAGGACAGCGCCCCTCACTTTGAATGGATCCGGTTCACCTGGCTTGCCCCAGTATAGGATCTTAGGATATTCCCTTTGGAGCTCAGCACAGGACATCTTTACACGTCCATCACCTAAGACACTGGCGTAAAAACTGAGGTATCCCTGCAAGGGGGAGGGATTATATAGGGGGTTGAACTTCCTGATAGGGTGTGCCAGTGTCCAATCACCAGTGATACCCATATAACTCATCAGTAATTACTGTGGCTCTGTGTCCCGTGATGTTCGAGAAAGAAATGACGTTTTTCACAAACTTTTTTTTTTGATACATGTCCCCCAGGGCAGGACCCGGACCCCTATAACCATTGTATGCCCAATTACTTGCATATAAGCCTTCAAAATGGACACTTTGGATTTTTGATGTTCGGGTCCTATTGACTTTAATGGGGTTCGTTATTCGGGTCCGAACTTTCGCGGTGTTCGAAAGTTCGGGTGCGAACCGAACAGGGGTCCGTTCGGCCCATCCCTATCTTTAACATTGCAGAAACGGAATCTCCTCCTTTTTTTTATGTCTTCAGCAAGATAGCTAATTCCATCATTTTGGAAGACAACCACCACTCCTCCTCTGTCACGATGGGTCTCGATCATGAACGATACTATGAGAATGGAGGAGATGCTGGCCTTAGACAATGACACCTTTGATAAGTACAAGGTGTTGTGGTCCATTTGGCTCCGCTTCAGATACCTTCATGACTATGCTCTCGAACCCGACAGGGTCACCCTAATATGCAGCCTAACCATAGGGAGAGTTGAAGTGTCTACCCATTGGGTTCCCACCCTCTGACCATTATTTACTTCTATCTACACGTGTCTCCCCAGCAGCTTTCTCTCCCCTCTACGATCTTGTTTCCCCTTCTTTATTTCCCTCTCTCACTCTACCTACGCCCTTACTTGGGTCACTTCCCCCCTTTATCTGATTTGGTCTCCCCCTTTTATTTTCTAATTATTTCTCCATATAGTTTTATTATGAACAACAAGGCTCTCCAGCCTGAATTTTTCCCTGCAACAGACGACAGTTGTCAACCCTTACAATACATTGTTTGTTAGTGGGAGTCAAGCTATGGGTGATAGCCATCAGGCTGACTCATTGCCTATGTTTACTAGCGGTTGTCAATAAGTTGTAACTTTTATGTTGTTCCTTGTGATATTTGTGAAATTGACAATAAACACATTTTCAACCCTAAGTAATAGGAAGCCTAACTAGCAAACTAACTATATACAACATGTACAAAAACGAGGAATGTAGATAAACGGGGTGAAATCAGAGATGTAAGAAAGAGGGAGGAACCTGGACTGGGATCAGGAATAAGGGGAGCAGACCAAACACTGTGAGGAAAGGCACAATTTGGAAGGAAAGGAATGGTCTGGAGGGAAGGACTGAAATTCTGTTTTGTAACCAAATGAGACCAATTCATCGGAAACAGAAAAGGTCGCTTGGCAGCAAAAACCTTTCAATGCAAGAAACAAACAGGTTCATGCAGAGGAAAAGGTGTGAAAAAATAAAGAGGACCCAGGGGACTGCATGATTTGTTTTTGAGGAGGGGGCAGAAGCCTCCAGGAACCGTGAAGTTCAGCAGGCTGATCAGAGCGGCTCTGAGAGTGAAAAGGTCCCTGTAGACCCCACAGAAAGCACACGCTGTATTGCTATTCCTAATACAAGGGAGCCTAGTTGCCTTACGACCCTCCCACTGTGATGCTAGCAAAAGTAGTTGCAGATAGGGAAACCCCCCCCCCCCCAGGTTAAAGATTCACCCCTCCAGACTAGCATCTGTCGTGTCAAAACAGGAATCTGCAGAGATTGGAACCGTGGACTGTGACCGGTTACCAAATCACTGAGGTGGCCCTGACTCTTTAAAAGATTGAGCACCCCTGTTCTAAAGGAACAAAGGACTTAGACCTGAGGCCAGATCAGAAGTCTTTCAGGAAGAAGCCAGGAGGCTGAATACTATGGCTTTTGTGTTGTGAAGTGATGCTGGAAACCCCTGTGTGGGAAATCCTGATGTTAAGGACGTTTCTTTCAATAAAAGGGGTAGTGAAAGCCCAGAAGTGTAAATTATAGCACAACCCTTGATTGTAATCTTTACACCACACAGTACATGTTATAAGCATGTGTCGGTATCACGCTTCTTCTTCCACTGCTCAGCCACTCATATGCTCATTATTGGGTAATGAGGACAGCGCCCACTCTGGTCCAATTGCAAAGCAGCAGCAGGCCCATGCTTGGTATCCTCATTTCTAGGTCCCTGTCACTTTGGATTGGTCAGCAGACAAACCCCTGTCTCTGGCTGTCCTGATTGCCTGCACTCATCTGGTGCATTATTTAAGCATCACAAGCACAGGGGTTCTAGGCTTGTCATAGCACCTGCTACCTAGATCCCTTCCTGCCATGCACTGGCTGCTTTGTCACTTGGGTTCCTCATTGCTGACCCCTGCCTTGGTCCTGGATGACTCTTTTGGATTGTTGCCTGATTTGACCTCAGATTTCTTACTGGATTACACTTGTCCACTACCAGCCCTGAATTGCGTTTGAAAAATAATACCAGGTAACATAAACATTGCAACAACCCCACCATTTTATTCTCTAGGTTCTTTGCTAAAAAAATAGCATTTACTTCCTGGAATCTATCTGCTCTTAGCTCAGCCATGCAGGCAGGAGGGTGTGCTTAGCTAAGAAAACTCCTCCCCCCATCCTGAAAACTCCTAGGATGTATGACATTATTAGTCTAGACCTGAAAACCAGGAGGTAATGGGAGAAATGTAAAAAAAAAACAAGTTTAAAACACGTAAATATGATATATTTTCCTATCTTTTTGCCAATGTTAGCAGCAAAACTACTAAAATGAGTCAGTGTGGTCTGAGAGGGTGACGTTCTGCTTTAAATGAATCTAAGCTAGATCAATGTAACTATGCAAAAATAAAAAAAAAAACATACCTGGAATTCAGTTTTTACCTCTTTTTTTCGACAGGTCCGCTGCTCTGCCCGTCAATGTGAACCCACTTTCTGTGGTTTACGATAGTCTGTCCTCTTTGGGTCGGTCCGTGATCTACCACCTCACTTATATTGGGATTTACAGAGCTGCTTTGCCTTACCAAAAACAGAACCTAATCTGTTACCTGTGTAGAACACCTCCTAAGGAGCCGCAAGTAACTGAGATCCCCCACCCTACACAGCCAGGCACACCTTATTTTCACAAGTACACTTGAGTCAGAGAACAGTCCTCGACTTTGTTTTATTGAGGGTAATAACTTGGATAGGAATGGGAGATTATGGGATGCCCATTTTAATTCAACAACTTCAGGGACAACTCTTTCTATATACAGTCTCTATATACAGCTCCTCTTGTTCCTCCAGCACACACTTGCTTGCAGAACTTAGCTGGAACACTGTGTATACCTGACAGTCACTCCGATGAAGCAACGGCCCATTACGGGCAGGAACCCTTAGGTGTGTAGTAGTAATTTAGTGTCCAGCTTACATCACTCCTGTGGCTACTGATCCCAGTACCACCTCTTCAGGCACTGCCAACCCACCTGGCTTCAGCTGCCCCTTTTACTGGCCCTCCAGGCTAACTTTCCCCCATAGTCCTTCCGACTGACACTTACCAGCCCACCCGGCTGACTCTCAGGAGATCTACAAGATATACTGACCTGCTTCTGCTGTCCTCAATCCCTGCCTCCAGGAAAGCCTCCTCCTGTGTATCATAGAAGGGACCTTCCAGCACCCAAGCATCGGCCCGAGGTCACCCCCCCAAAATAGGGGGCTCCTACAAGGGCCACCAACAGTCTCCTCAGCACTTCATCTCCACCTTCCATCATACTACCCTGTTGGCATGACTCATGCCTATTTATGAGGTGGCCTGCCCTCTGCCAGCCATTTTACTGGGGACTGGCTGAGGCCCTCATAAATATTCATTGCAGCCCCTCCCCTCTCCAGCTCTGACAGTTTCTACAAACTTCCAGACCAGGGGGAAGTGCCAGAGAGAGCTGCCAGATGAGTCACCCAGCCCTGACCTAAAGTAACCCTGACCCAGATTAAAGCCCTGAGCTAACTATATTTTGCCTGCCCTAACAGACCTACACTAATTCTAGCACTCATACTAGAGGGTGCTACACCTGGAGCAGGTATGGCACACTTCTGTCTTCTCCTTGCAGGTGTTCCATGATGTGCCCACAGATCTCAACCCAAAACCTGAGGAACCTCTTCACCTTCTACCTCCAGCATCAAGACAATGGATGCAGTTGATTTTCAGACAGTGTGTTCAATAGCTTCTGAATGTGGCCCTGTAGTAGGATCAGCCATATTGTGTTCTGTGCAGCTTCCATAAAGTCTTCCAACTCTCCATGTGGAGATATTTCTATGCTGACAAGGTAGCTACTTGTATTTGATGTGCATATGTCCTCTGGATATAGCAATGTTTGAAAGTTATTTATCATATGTTATTGTAATATAATGTCTGATGGATTTATTTTATCTTTGATAGTGAGACCTGTTCCTTCCAACTACCCCCAAGTTTGTCCTGACGAAGCAAAACAGCGAAACGCGTTGACGCACAGGGGCTCACTGCCGTTTATTTGGTGTCACTGTTGATTTAATCAACTTGTGTTCTTCAATGTCTATTGTACATAACTATGAAGGCCCAGTTATCTGTATGAAACCATGCCTAACAAAGAAAACAGATCCTACAATCCTCAGCTCCTTCTAGTGGTATTTTTACTGAAATACCTCAATCAGGAAAAATACTGCAATAGCGCATTATAGCCACTAGATGGAGCTGATGTTCATAAGAAATCACTGTATGAAAAAAAAAAATACAGCCAGAATTTGTAACAGCTGGATCACTGCTTATCACATTCGTCCAACAATTTTTGAATAAACAGACCCCTTGGTTTCCTTCGATAGGCATGGCTCCAACTAATTTATTATAAACAGACCTCTAAGTGTATGCAAAAGTTTACACCACAACATGTACTCAGCCAATGAAAATTAATGACTCCATTTTTATTTTTCTACTGCTATCAATGGCCAACACAGTATAACACTTCATCCATGTCTTTGGCGATCTCTGATCTCCTTATGAACTGTTTCTTCCATGATGAAGATCAGCCATGGAGTATATCTGAGGTGTATATCAGGGTGTGCTTCTTCCCCACATGAGAGCTGTGATGTCCAGCAATATTCATATAGAAGACATTTCCCACACTCAAGGCACTAATACACCTCGAGGGTTGTGTGGGATCCGTGATGTACAGGAAGACAGGACTTCAGTGAGGAACAATTCCCTCACTCAGGACAGGAAGGGGTCTTCTCCTTCATGTGTATTCTCTGATGTTTGCACAGATGGGACTTCTGTGAAAAACATTTCCCACACTCAGGACAGGAATACGGCTTCTCCCCCGTGTGAGACCTCTGATGTCTCTGCAGATTTGCCTTCCGCTCAAAACACTTCCCACACTCAGGACAGGGATACAACTTTTCCACCGCGTGCAATCTCTGATGTCTGGAAAAAGTGGACTTCTGTGAAAAACATTTCCCACACTCAGAACAGGAATGCAGCTTGTCCCCCGTGTGCAATCTCTGATGTTTGCGAAGAGACGACATCACTGAAAAACATTTTCCGCACTCAGGACAGGAATACGGCTTCTCACCCGTGTGCATTCTCTGATGTGTGTAAAGAGAGGCCTTCACTGAAAAACATTTGCCGCACTCAGAACAGGAATATGGCTTCTCACCCGTGTGCGATCTCTGATGAATAGAAAGATTGGACTTGTCTAAAAAAAATTTCCCGCACTCAGAACAGGAAAGTGTCTTTTGCCCCGTGTGCAATCTCTGATGTCTGTAAAGATGGGACCTCAATGAAAAACATTTCCCACACTCAGGACAGGAATATTGCTTCTCCCCTGTGTGAGATTTCTGATGTCTGTAAAGATGGGACTTCTCTGAAAAACATTTCCCGCACTCAGGACAAGAATATGGCTTCTCACCCGTGTGAGATCGCTGATGTGAGACAAGAGCTGATTTTTGCACAAAACATTTCCCGCACTCAGAACAGGAAAATGGCTTCTCTCCTGTGTGAGACTTTTGATGTAGGGCAAGTCTGGATTTTTGTACAAAGCATTTCCCACACTCAGAACAGGAATATGGTTTTTCCCCCGTGTGCAATCGCTGATGTGTATAAAGATTGTATTTCTTTGAAAAACATCTCCCGCATTCAGAACAAGAATATGGCTTTTGCACTGTGTGGGATCTTTGATGTCTGTAGAAATTGGATGTCTTTGAAAAACATTTCCCACACTCAGGGCAGGAATGTGGCTTATCATTTGTGTGAGTTCTTTTATGCACATTAAGATTTGATTTAAAATGGAAACCCTTCCCGCACTCAGTACAGGTAAACCTCTTATCTGTTGGAAGAACGACACTTTCCCTCACAGTCTGAGGTTCCTTAATATAAAAGAAATACCATGGTCCATCTACACTGTGTGGTGCCGGATGGACATTTGAGGTAGCCGGGTTTTCTCCTGGACTATACTGTGTGATGTCCTCATCTTCTACTTTACAGTCTGGAGACAAAGTGAGACAATCCTCTGAGGTTTTCCTCATCTCCCGTCCATCTACTAAAATAGAAATAAAAAGATTATTACTAGACATGAGCAGATTGGTTCCCCTAAACCAGGACTCCGCCCACATCAGGCAGCTCTGTCTCTGAGGAGCATACGGTGAGGAGATCATAGGACGAGTGTCCCCACCCCCCTCTATCACTCATTGCTATCTTCCCAACACAAGAAGTCCTGCACTTCCTTTTTTAGTCCATGATTTGGTCATCAATAACAGCCCAGAGGACAGAGAGTGAGGATGGGGGAGAACAACCAAGACTGAACACACACACACACACACACACACACACACACACACACACACACACACACACACACACACACACACGTCATTATCACTTTCTGTTTAGGGTTCCAAAGTTTGAGGATGTTATCACATTACTATCAACATGTAAAAGTCTGTGCTCCAATCAAATCATCAGATATAAAATGTTCAGCTGATAGAAAATGGGTGTAACAAAAACAAATACTGTACATATTATGTTTATATATAGCAGTGGGTAGAGAGTAGAGGGCAGAAGTCAAGACTATGTAATGTACACCATATTGTATAAGATACAACCCTTAGCACTATATAGTGTCAGAATTATGTAATATACAACATGGAGTATATAATACAGGGGTCAGGCGTATGCAATGTACAACATAAATGATATAGTGTAAGGACTTGGTATTCAGTAATCAGTGGAAGCTTAAATGTTTACATGAGACAAGTTGCAGAGGTCCCACATCGCTGCCTCCCATCTCCTGAGACTGCACTCAGTGACTTGGGTCTGAGACTATACAGACATATCCCTCCACCCAGGACAGCCAACAAAAACAGGCAGAGAACGTGCTAGATCTGGCCATGGGGGAGAAGACCCAAGGAACATGCCCCAGGTGCCTAAGCCAAGCAACACCTATGATGAACAGCAACGTTTTGCTGGCAACTTAACTCTTGAATCTACATAAACCCAATCTGGATAGAAATCAAGGCTCAGAGAGAAAAAAATGTTATGTACAGGACGGGGAACACAGCTCAGGAAAGTGACCAGGGTATTACAGGCTGATATCACCCAGTCCCTGCCCTACTCTGGACCAATCAGTGAGCAGTATGGGTGGAGGAATGTATTTAGTGTTAATGACCCACCTGTGCTGATCTCTGTAGGAGTGTCCTCCTCTATAAATGTCCCTGTTATTCCATCCTCCTCCATAGACTGCTGATCATCCCTCACATATCTCTCTTCTTCTTCTGCTTTATCCTCAACTTTTATATCTTTTAGATCTTCACCCTAAACCATGAGAATGATCAGTAATACCATCTGTAAAACATCAGCACTAATATTAAGACATTACATCAAAAAATGCACACATTGTTCATTTTTTAGGTGCTCTGTCCCACCAACCTTGTAACAGTAAGGGATGGTGTGGTCTTCCTGGTTCCTGGTATTTGGTGGCTCCATCATATCCTTGTGTCCTTCTGAAACCTCCTTCATCACTCCATACTCCTCATCCTCCTCTTTATACTCTTTTTTGACAACAATATTATAATCTTCAAGGTTTCCACTCTGAATATATAATCACATATTGAAACAAACATGCTGTGTATAAGTACCATATTTATCGGCGTATAACACGCACTTTTTTCCCCCTAAAATCAGGGGAAAATCGTGGGTGCGTGTTATACGCCGATCCCCTGCGATCCTGAGCTTCAAAATCGCCGACCGCGATTTGAAAATGGTGCCGCCGGCGCCGAAATACACAGAGCCGGTCCTCGGCTATTCTCGGCCACTTTCGGCTTCACTCGAGCGCCGCCCAAACCTAGCCGAGTGTACTCGGCTAGGTTCGGACAGCTCCGCTCACAGTCACGCCCATCCCGGATGGGACTACGAGTGGAGCCGAAAGTGAACGAGAGCTGCCGAGAAGAGCCGAGGACTGGCTCTGTGTATTTCGGCGCCGGCGGCGCCATTTTCAAATCGCGGTCAGCGATTTTGAAGCTCAGGATCGCAGGGGATCACAGGATTTTCAAACTGCGAGCTGCAAGGCTGCACTGGGGCAAGGCTGCAATGGACACTGGGGAAGGCTACACTGGGGCAAGGCTGCAATGGACACTGGGGAAGGCTGCACTGACATGGCTGCACTGACAAGGCTGCACCGACATGGCTGCACTGAGAAGGCTGCAATGATGGGCATTTAAATGTAAGTTTTTTTTCCCTTAAACTTCCCTTCTAAACTTGGGGTGCGTGTTATACGCCGATAAATACAGTAATAACTACCAATAATTTTTCCTCATCTACCTGATGATGGTGAGGGATGCTGTGATCTTCCTTTGTGGAATCCCAGGAATACAGAGGACGGGGACATCTCTCTGGTGGGTTCCTGGTATTAGGTGACTCCATCATATCCTTGTGTCCTGAAAACTCCCCCATCACTCCATACTCCTCATCCTTCACTTTATACTCTTCTTTAACAACAATATTATCATTGCCGAGGATTGAACTCTGAAATATACAATAAAACATTCATTGTAACAAACAAGCTTGTGTGTAAATTAGAATTACCAATAATTGTCAATCATCTACCTGATGATGGTGAGGGATGATGTGACCTTCCTGTGTGGAATCCCGGGAATACAGAGGAGGGGGACATCTCTCTGGTGGGTTCCCATTACTGGATCCATCTGTAGGAAACACACACACTGACTGAATACATTGTTTCTATGTGTTTATCAGATGATGGGGGATCTAGGTGGACCCTCTGTACTGCTCTCTCCTTTACAATAAAGTCTCCTCTTACCCGGTGATGTGAGGGGCGGCTGATTCTTCATCATGATGTCCTTGTAGAGATCCTTGTGTCCTAAATACTCCCACTTCTCCATGGAGAAACAAACAGTTACATCTTGAAACACACAATGATACAGTCACCATCCAGACACATCCCTTGTCTGTTACTGGATAATGTCCCAGAATTCCCAGCACCGCTCACCTCTCCTGTCAGCAGCTCAGTGATCTCTCTGGGGGCTTCTAGAATCTCCTTTTTATTTCTCTATTCTATCAGGAAGTGAGGTGGAGGCAATGTGATGGTCATATGATCTCCAGACTTCACATGAGGAAAACTCTACATTTCAATCATGTTGGTGACTTCTAGAATCTTCTGCATGGTGCATCTCTCAGGTTTTAGGGAGTCACATGGAGATACTGTGATGGTCATATAATCTCCTGACTTCGAGGAAAGAACTGTATGGAGAAACCAATAGGAATATCAAGTTAGAATCCCAGAATCTTCCTCACCTCCCTGGTCTGTGTTTTATAAAGAGAAAATAGTGATGTCATGTGACCTCCCAGAATCCTTCTCACCTCACCATTCTGGTCTCCATTTCATTACAGTCCCACTTTAGGTTGAGGTGCCCCCCACCCTTCACTACTTAGGATAAAAGCTTTGTTTCAGGCATTCTGATGCCATTAAATACAATACAGGACCAACCGTCCTTGACCATAAAGCTCTATTTTGGTATTGTCGCTCCAGATTACAGTGTGCCAAAAGCTGTGCAATGTGTCAAGGTGTTGTCGGGTATATTGTAACCAGGCTTTTTTTGTGGTATTGGTGCAGTAACGGCTTCTTTCTGGCACCTCGATCATAAAGCTCATTTATGTATCGTCGTATTGTGACCTTTAAAACAACCACACCATCTTTTTCCCTGAGCAGCCTGTATGTCTCCTGAGGTTACCTTTTGGGTTTTCTTTGTATCCCAAATAATTCTTCGGTAGTTGTGGCTGCAATCTTTCTTGTTGACCTTGGCTTGGTATCAAGAGATCCCCAAATTTTCCACTTCTTAATAATTGAACAGTACTGACTGGCATATTAAAGGATTTGAATATCTTTTTATATACATTTTTCATCTTTATAAATCTCAATTAACTGGTTACGCAGGTCTTTTGACAGTTATTTTCTGCTCCCATGGCTCAGTATGAGTAGCCTCCTCAATGCATCTACATGAGAGCTGTATATAAATTACAGTGTGCCAAAAGCTGTGCGATGTGTCAAGGTGTTGTTGGGTATATTGTAACCAGGCTTTTTTTGTGGTATTGGTGCAGTAACGGCTTCTTTCTGGCACCTCGATCATAAAGCTCATTTATGTATCGTCGTATTGTGACCTTTAAAACAACCACACCATCTTTTTCCCTGAGCAGCCTGTATTTCTCCTGAGGTTACCTTTTGGGTTTTCTTTGTATCCCAAATAATTCTTCGGTAGTTGTGGCTGCAATCTTTCTTGTTGACCTTGGCTTGGTATCAAGAGATCCCCAAATTTTCCACTTCTTAATAATTGAACAGTACTGACTGGCATATTAAAGGATTTTAATATCTTTTTATATACATTTTTCATCTTTATAAATCTCAATTAACTGGTTACGCAGGTCTTTTGACAGTTATTTTCTGCTCCCATGGCTCAGTATGAGTAGCCTCCTCAATGCATCTACATGAGAGCTGTATATAAATTACAGTGTGCCAAAAGCTGTGCGATGTGTCAAGGTGTTGTCGGGTATATTGTAACCAGGCTTTTTTTGTGGTATTGGTGCAGTAACGGCTTCTTTCTGGCACCTCGATCATAAAGCTCATTTATGTATCGTCGTATTGTGACCTTTAAAACAACCACACCATCTTTTTCCCTGAGCAGCCTGTATTTCTCCTGAGGTTACCTTTTGGGTTTTCTTTGTATCCCAAACAATTCTTCCGGTAGTTGTGGCTGCAATCTTTCTTGTTGACCTTGGCTTGGTATCAAGAGATCCCCAAATTTTCCACTTCTTAATAATTGAACAGTACTGACTGGCATATTAAAGGATTTGAATATCTTTTTATATACATTTTTCATCTTTATAAATCTCAATTAACTGGTTACGCAGGTCTTTTGACAGTTATTTTCTGCTCCCATGGCTCAGTATGAGTAGCCTCCTCAATGCATCTACATGAGAGCTAACAAACTCATTGACTATTTATATACAGACACTAATAACAATTTAAAAAGCCACATATGTGGGAAATTAACCTTTAATTGGCATTTAACCTGCGTGTGTAACCTTGTGTGTCTGTACCAAGGCAAAACATTCCAGGGGATGGAAACTTTTGATCAGGGCCATTTGGGTGATTTTGGTCATCATTATGATTTAAAAAGGAGCCAAACAACTATGTGATAATAAATGGCTTCATATCATCACTATCCTTCAATAAAGGACAGTTATATTGGCATGATCAGTCATGGTTTCAATATCAATGGCCAAATTTCATGATTTCTGCCATAGTGTGCAAAATTTTGAGCACAACTAAACACTACAAAATTTTACACATACAGGCAGCACAAAATGTGCACAATCAAAATAAATTATTTTCAGCTACCTGCAACTGATATTTTAGCTTTTATAAGTGATAAAACCTATTCCTCTGATCTGTTGATATGAATCAAAGCTAGCAGACAGCCCGGGGCTCCTCACTTTCCCCTGCTGGTTCTTCTGGCCGAAATGACTAGGACTTCTTTTGATGCTTCAGAAAGGTGACAATTTTACACCTACGAGGAAAAGAATTTTATTAGCATCTAGGTGACCCTCCTGTTTTAGAGGCATGTTCTGTCCTTTTCAAATGCTAATTGAAGAACATATGTCAATTATTGTTTACCGATTAAGGGAATACTGGATCTTTGAATAATGTTTTGCACAAATTGAGTTTTGGTTATGGGTAGGCAAGTGGGTGGGCCTTTTCCTTTTTAAAAAAAAAATAATTTTCTCTCTTTTTTCTTTCTCTCTTTTGAAGAGTACATGATCAAGGATTCGGTGTGTTTTCTCGGGGTGGGGGGTTAGTGTGGTGTATGTTAATGAAAAGATTTATAAAGATATATTGTCTAATGTGTATTTTTATGTTGTATGTTGAAATCTGTCTTAATAAAGAAAAAGTGATTATGAAAAAAAGGGAATACTGTATCTTTAATACCACAGAATTAAATGATATAATCATACTACTTTTATAGATCACATCCCCTCTCGGGGTAAAACTGCCCTACTTTTGCATTTTATTACAGATGGTGATCCAGGACACTGGGACTGGTGTGGCAGTAATCAGGGACACTGTAACTGGTGTGGGGATAATCAGGGGAACTGTGATGGGCGTGGCAGTAATCAGGGGCACTGTAACTGGTGCTGGGGATAATCAGGGGCACTGTAACTGGTGCTGGGGATAATCAGGGGCACTGTAACTGGTGCTGGGGATAATCAGGGGCACTGTAACTGGTGCTGGGGATAATCAGGGGCACTGTAACTGGTGCTGGGGATAATCAGGGGCACTGTAACTGGTGCTGGGGATAATCAGGGGCACTGTAACTGGTGTGGCAGTGATCAGGGACACGGTAACTGGTGTGGCTGTGAGGTCAGTGTGCTGCACTCTAACTGGCGTGGCAGTGATCAGGGGCACTCTAACTGGCGTGGCAGTGATCAGGGGCACTCTAACTGGCGTGGCAGTGATCAGGGGCACTCTAACTGGCGTGGCAGTGATCAGTGGCACTCTAACTGGCGTGGCAGTGATCAGGGGCACTCTAACTGGCGTGGCAGGGATCAGGGGCACTCTAACTGGCGTGGCAGGGATCAGGGGCACTCTAACTGGCGTGGCAGGGATCAGGGGCACTCTAACTGGCGCGGCAGTGATCAGGGGCACTCTAACTGGCGCGGCAGGGATCAGGGGCACTCTAACTGGCGCGGCAGGGATCAGGGGCACTCTAACTGGCGCGGCAGGGATCAGGGGCACTCTAACTGGCGCGGCAGGGATCAGGGGCACTCTAACTGGCGCGGCAGGGATCAGGGGCACTCTAACTGGCGCGGCAGGGATCAGGGGCACTCTAACTGGCGCGGCAGGGATCAGGGGCACTCTAACTGGCGCGGCAGGGAACAGGGGCACTCTAACTGGCGCGGCAGGGATCAGGGGCACTCTAACTGGCGCGGCAGGGATCAGGGGCACTCTAACTGGCGCGGCAGTGATCAGGGGCACTCTAACTGGCGCGGCAGTGATCAGGGGCACTCTAACTGGCGCGGCAGGGATCAGGGGCACTCTAACTGGCGCGGCAGTGATCAGGGGCACTCTAACTGGCGCGGCAGGGATCAGGGGCACTCTAACTGGCGCGGCAGGGATCAGGGGCACTCTAACTGGCGCGGCACTGATCAGGGGCACTCTAACTGGCGTGGGGATAATCAGGGGCACTGTAACTGGTGTGTTAATAAGCAAGGGCACTGTAATTGGTGTGGTGGTAATCAGGGGCACTGTAACTGGTGTGGTAATAAGCAAGGGCACTGTAATTTGTGTGGTGGTAATCAGGGGCACTGTAACTGGTGTGGTAATAAGCAAGGGCACTGTAATTGGTGTGGTGGTAATCAGGGGCACTTTAACTGGTGTGGCAGTGATCAGGGGCACTGTAACTGGTGTGGAAGTGGTCAGGGGCACTGTAACTGGTGTGGAAGTGGTCAGGGGCACTGTAACTGGTGTGGAAGTGGTCAGGGGCACTGTAACTGGTGTGGCAGTGATCAGGGGCATTGTAACTGGTGTGGCAGTGATCAGGGGCACTGTAACTGGTGTGGAAGTGGTCAGGGGCACTGTAACTGGTGTGGAAGTGGTCAGGGGCACTGTAACTGGTGTGGCAGTGATCAGGGGCACTGTAACTGGTGTGGCAGTGATCAGGGGCACTGTAACTGGTGCTGGGGATAATCAGGGGAACTGTACCTGGTATGGCAATGATCAGGGACACGGTAACTGGTGTGGCAGTGAGGTCAGTGTGATGTCAAAGAATTCTCTGACTCTGATTGGAGGGACATTGGGACAATGATCAGGGGCATTGTAACTGGTGTGGTGGTGATCAGGGACACTGGGAGTGGTGTGGTGGCGATCGTGGGCTCTGTAACTGATGCAGCAGTGATAAGGAACACTGTGAGCAGGTGGCAGTGATTAGGGACACTGAGTAGTGACAGTATGTAAAAAAAAAAAATAATAATATTATATATTTTTTTACATACTCTCACCAGAGCAATACAGTATTGGTTTCCAGCGTTTAAAGATTTTGAAGATGTAAAGAGGAATGGGCTGACTCTGGATGGAGGGACATTTGGAGGAGGAACTGTGGGGTCAGTGTGATATCATAGGATGGGCTGACTCTGGATGGAGGGATATTTGAAGGGGAAGTTGCAAGGTCAGTGTGATGTCATAGAACATGCTGACTACAGACTTATTGACATTAGGAAGAGGAGCTGTGAGATCAGTGTAAGGTCAATGTGATAGCATGGGATGTGCTGACTCCAGATGGAAGGACAGTTAAAGGAGGAAGTGTGAGGTGAATGTAGGGTTATTGTGGTGTCATAGGACATGCTGACTTTAGATGGAGGGATGTTTTAATCTGTGATGTCATAGGATGGGCTGACTCTGTACAGAGGGGCATTGGGAGAAGGAGCTGTGAGGTCAGTGTGATTGCATAGGACTCTCTTACTCTGGTTGGAGGGACATTGGGAGTAAGAGCTGTGAGGTCAGTGTGATGTCAAAGGATTCTCTGACTCTGATTGGAGGGACACTGACCTCACAGCTCCTCCTCCCAATGTCCCTCCAATCAGAGTCAGAGAATCCTTTGACATCACACCGAACTCACAGCTCCTCCTCCCAGTGTGATGTCAAAGGATTCTCTGACTCTGATTGGAGGGACATTGGGAGGCGGAGCTGTGGGGGGGGGGCACTCTGTGAGTTATCTGTGCACACAATCGTTTCTCCCGGGTGTGTCCCACCTCTCCTAAACTGAAAAATGAACATTGGGCTTTGCAGGACACATCATATTCCTGTGATCTCCATGTACTCCGGAGACTTTACTGATCACATTTTAGGATGGATATCTGAGACTGGGATCATTATGGAAAAAATTTGTTTTCAGGACATTTACTACAAATTACATTTTCCCTCTTTCTTCCTATTTGAATCTTTATTTTATAAGACATACATATTCCAATCCCCCCCTGAATAAACCTCCCATCCCCTGCCACTAAAAAAAGTTGTATAATCCATTAGTATAGACTAATGAGGTCAGAAGGTGATTGGTGGGAAAGGTGACACATCTCCAGAATTAGGAGAATGTTTCGGCCCCTTAAGTGGGGAAATGTTTTGCCCCTGAAGGGGTTAATCTAGGTTTCCACATTATATATGTGTGTATCATCATCTGCTGGAGATAAAAGACATCACAGTGACTATGGAGGAAGAGGACGGACATGACGGGGGTTACTGGGTGTAAATAGAAAATAAGATCTTATTACCTCCACTACTGCCACTTCCAGCAATGTCTTCTCTATACTTCCTCCTGACTCACCTCTCACCTGGAACTTCGTATATATACCTGACATCACTTCCTGCCTGTACCTGACATCACTTCCTGTCTGTCTTCCATAGAGTTGTCCTGTCTGGGTGGAGATCACCACCATGTGGAATTCAGAAGAACTGCAGCCCCGAGAAACGTCTTATAGAGCGAACACGTCCTTGTGCTAAGTGTGTATGTACTGTACACTGATCAACCCTAACATTATGACCACTGACAGGTTAAGTGAACAACACTGATTATCTCATTACAATGGCACCTGAAAGTGGGTGGGATATATTAGGCAGCAAGTGAACATGTTGTTCCTGAAGTTGGTGTGTTTAACTGTTTGCCGCCCACCGGTTGTCATATGATGGCCAAGCGGCGCGGCTCTCATTCTGGGAGGGGGCGCGCGCGCAGTGGTGGCGGCACTCGCGAACCCGCCGCGTCACTGGGGACCTGATGCGCGGACATCGCAGCCGCCGGGCACCCGCAGTTGCCCAATAATAGAGCAGGACCGTGAATTTGTGTGTGTAAACACACAGATCCACGTCCTGTCAGGGGAGAGGAGACCGATCGTGTGTTCTCAGTACAGAGGAACACCGATCAGTCTCCTCACCTTGTGAGTCCCCTCCCCCCGCAGTTAGAATCACTCCTTAGGAAACATAATTAACCCCTCGATTACCCCCTAGTGTTAACCCCTTCCCTGCCAGTCACATTTATACAGTAATCAGTGCATTTTTATAGCACGGATTGCTGTATAAATGTTAATGGTCCCAAAATAGTGTCAAAAGTATCCGACATGTCCGCCGCAATATCGCAGTCACGATAAAAATCGCAGATCGCTGCCATTACTAGTAAAAAAAATAATAATAATAAAAATGCCATAAATCTATCCCCTATTTTGTAGATGCTATAACTTTTGCGCAAACCAATCAATATACGCTTATTATGTATTTTTTTACATATTTTTGGTAAAAAAATCACATCGGCCTAAACTGAGGAAAAAATTTGTTTAAGAAAAAAAAAAATTTATTTATTATAGCAAAAAGTAAAAAATATTGTGTTTTTTTCAAACTTGTCACTTTTCTTTTGTTTATAGCGCAAAAAATTAATTTTTGGGTACAGTTTCGCATGACCGCGCAATTGTCATTCAAAGTGTGACAGCACTGAAAGCTGAAAAATGGCTTGGGCAGGTAGGGGGTGAAAGTGCCCTGTATTGAGGTGGTTAAAGCAGAAACAAATAGACAAGTGTAAAGTTTTGAGCGACTTTGACAAGGGCCAAATTGTAATAGCTAGATAAATAGGTCAGAGCAACTCCAAAATTACAGCTCTTGTGGGATGTCACCAGTCTGCAGTAGTCAGGACCTACCAAATGTGGTTCAAGAAAAGAAAAACGGAGAACTAGTGACAAGGTCATGGGTGGCCAAGGCTCCTTGAAGTCTGTGGGAAGCGAAGGCTGGCCCATGTAGTCTGATCCAATTGAAGAGCTACTGTTGCTCAAATTGCTGAAAAATGTAATGCTGGTTTCAATAGAAAGGTGTCAGAACACACAGCGCATCACATTTTGTCGTATATGGGGTTGCATAGCCGCAGACTATTCTGGGTGCCCATGTTGACCTGTGACCACAGCCAAAAGCTCCTAAAATGGACACATGGGCATCAGAACTGGACAATGAAGCAAGGTGTCTTCGAGGAGCTGACATGGCCTCCAAATCAATTGAGCATTTGTAGGATGTGCTGGAAAAACAAGTGTAGCACTAACTCTCGGTGGAGCTGCTGGTTTAAGCGGGTCTGCTACCTTCACTCTGCTTCCCTCTGTTTCACTGGAACGGGACCTTTCCTCTTCCTGAAAAGATTTTTTATCAAAGTCCAGCTCTCTCTGTAAACTCCCGGTAAAACACTCCACTGGGTTGCAGCAATTAACGGTCAACAAATCCTGGACGACGCCCCCACTTGTAGCACTAACTCTCGGTGGAGCTGCTGGTTTAAGCGGGTCTGTTACCTTCACTCTGCTTCCCCCTGTTTCACTGGGTCTAGGGTTCCGTTGAGTTTACTTCTGGACGATACACACGCACCAACACTGGAGTACGTTTTCAATGCTTTATTAAAACAAACGACTTAGGAAGTAGCAGGAAAGAGGTAGAAAGGAAACTCGCAGAAGAAACTCAAATATTCTCTGGTAGGGTTCTCTTGACAAAATGTCCTGGTAGAATTCAAACACTATTGGAAATGCGCTCCCCTCGTGGGACACACTCCTTGCTCGTCTGGATAGGCCTCTCTCACCGGTCTAGCAGCCAGTACGCAGCACGAATCAAAGTCTCTGCCACAGACTTGGTTGGGAATAAAATCCGTACGATCCTCTGCCACAGGATGTATAGATTTTCTGTAGTGAAAGTCAGTCACAGTGCCCGAACCTTTAAGCCGAGCTGGCAACACTATGCCGTATAGTTACTTTTGGATACGTCCTCCAACCGAGTCACGAGGCCCCTCTGTAGACCAGCACGCTGCGTGATCTCTCCAAGACGGGTCCTCCCCTGGGATCTCCTCGGTTGTCCAGCTCCATCACACAGGACCAATAGCTCAGGACCATTCCTTGGCCGTAGTGGTGAGCTCCAGGCAAGCCTCTGGACCCACCCTTGCACCGCTGTATCGTGGACCTCCAGAACGGAGGACCACGAGGTAGCTCCTTAACGCATACCTGTCGGCCAGGAGGGCCAGCAGGTGGCTGTAAAACGAACCCCAAAATATGGTGTCTGTCCCATAAATACCCTCGCCCAGAATGCAAATCGGAGGACCACCTCCACCGAGCGTGCCTCCGGGACAGAGGAGCATCCATTCGCTTCAACACGTTGCCTTTCCAGCCCTGACCAGTGGTAACAGCTACACCCACTGGTCAGCACGGAAACACACGCAACGTCAGCCAAGCTGGAACAGAGGCAAACTTTTAACCTTACTAACGCACAATTTACTAAATTTACCTAACATGCGGTAGATTGCAAATCTACCAGCACTACACAAGTGATCTAGGGAAGCCCCACCTTGCAACATACAGGACTTAAACAATATGCTACGGAAAGGCTTGGTGCCATATACCACAGCATAACTTCAGAGGTCTAATGGAGTCCATGTCTTGTCATGGCTGTTTTGGCTGCAAAAGGAGGATCTAATAAATTACACCTCATGTCCCCCTCCTCATCTCACTCTTCAACTTCTCCTGCCCCTCTCCACCCCCTTTATTGCCCTGTACCCCTCTTCATCCCCCTTTTTACCACCCCATCCGCCTGTTCACTACTCTGTCTCCCTCTTTACTGCTGTGTTCACTTCCTTACTCTCCTATCCTTCTACCTAAACCCTCTTTACCTCCCTTACTCCCTCTTCCCAGCCCTACCCTTCTCTTCACACCCCCTTGTCTTCTTCACCCCCTTCTTCTCAAGTTTAGAGGTTAAGACCACCTGGGACTGTAATTTAAGATCTAGTGGACCAATGGACAACTAACCAGGAGTACCCAGGTAAGGATCCTGACAGCTGCGGGAGCAGTGTGACCACACACAAACAGAGGTGTTCCAGACTCATAGGGTCTATGGAGCCACCTGGTCTTCACCAGAGCCACTGGAGGTGTGGATGTTGGGAGGCAGCCCTAGGCTGTGCCCGCACACCCATGCTGGCACAATGCAACCAAATAGCATGCTGGAAGGATAAAGGGTACACACAGACACTGTACTGAGAGAGACACACACAGCAACAGAAAATAAAGGGATCAATGAAGGGATCAACGGACAGAAAGCAAAGGCAGCATAACTGTACAGCCAAGAGGGAAACACTGAGAACAAAGACAGGATCAAACAACACACAGAATAAGGGAATAAGGGAATAATTAGAAATAGAATATGCCAGGGGAACAGGAGGGTCCTACTTCAGTGTGGAGACATGTTGATAGAACACTAAACCACAGGGAGGCTTAATAATATCTAGGTTCAGGACGGATTGACAGGAACCTGAGCAGCTCGAACAGGAGGTAAAACCCAACGATGGATCAAAGTCATTGCCCCCCCCCTCTGGCTGCTGGAGTCTGTGTTTCAAAGGAAAGCGAAGGTGGAATCTTTTCACCAGGCGAGGAGCAGAAACATCTGAAGCGGTAACCTAGGGTCTTTCCACAGGACCAAAACCCATCCAACCAATCAGATAATGGACATTACTACGGGAGACTTTGGAATCCTGGATTTGGTTAACCTCACATTCTTGACATGGACTGGTAGGAGGGGTTGCCAGCGCTGATGAATGAGAAAATGTATTCAAGACCAACAGCTTAAGTAAAGATACATGAAAGGAATTGGGCATTTTAAGATGAGAGGGCAAACCAGGTTGATTCTGGCAGAGCTGGCATAAGGCCCAATATAATGAGGGGCAAACTTCATGGGGTAGCCAACCAAACCTTGTCCCTAGGCTGAAATAGAGGGATTCTTCAGTGATGTCAGTCAGCAAATTTTTTGTGTCTGTTGGCTGCCTACAGAAGTAGGGTCTGGACTTGGGACCAAATCTGATTCATACTCTTCTGCATGGCCTCTAAGGCAGGGATCTCAGGAGTACAGGGTATAGGCAGAGGAAGACGTGGGTGTTTACCGAAAACTAAAAAAAATTAAGGTTCCTGAGTGCTGGCATTAAGATGATTATTGAGAGGGAATTCTGCCCAAGGCAAAAGGGCAACCCATTCATCTTGGTGGGCTGACACAAAGGCCCAAAGGAACTCCTCCAAGGACTGGTTGGTTCTTTAAGACTGTCCATTGGACTGTGAATGGTAGGCCAAAGAACCTGCAGTGATACTTCCAAGGATTTACAAAGAACTTTCCAGAATTTGGAAGTAAACTGAACCCCACGATCCAAAACTGTACTTATAGGCATCCCGTGTAGTTTAATGATTTCACGAAAGAAGACTGGCACCAATTCTGCTGCAGATGGCACTGAGGAAGGGGTACAAAGTGTGTCATTTTGGAAAATCGGTCTACCACAACCCACACTACAATACAGCTCTCGGATAGAGGAAGGTCAATTATAAAATCCATAGCAATGTGGCACCAAGGCTCCCCGGGGGCAGGCCATGGGAGAAGGGGTTTTGCTGAAGCTTGGTTAGGGGATTTGATAAAGGCACAAACCAGACAGGCTTTCACAAATTCCTTAACATCCTTGCAGAGGCTTGTCCACCAGTAGAGATGAGAGAGAAACACTATGGTCCTATGGATACCCGGATGGCCAGAGAGCTTAGAGTCGTGAGCCCAAAGTAACAGCTTAATCCTAGAATTCACTGGCACAAAAGTTTTCCCCAGTGGGGTAGAGTCCTGAACTGAAGTGAGAGCAAGAATTTGGGTGGGAGGAATTATAAACTCTGGATCTCCAGAGTTCTCAGAATCCTGTGAGTCAAAGGAACATGATAGTGTAGATATTGATCTGATGAGGCAAGCCTTCAAGAAGGTACCACTATTCTTCCGGAACTAATTTTACAGCAAGAAGTTAATGATCTCCTTTGGATCAATTTCTCTCTTCTAGGGGAAACTTCACATTTAGCCCCACAAGTGGCTGCATATGATGGGAACAAGTGGCTGCATTTGATGGGCACAAGTGGCTGCATATGATGGGCACAAGTGGCTGCATTTGATGGGCACAAATGGCTGCATATGATGGGCACAAGTGGCTGCATATGATGGGCACAAGTGGCTGCATATACTGAGCACAAGCGGCTGCATATGATGGGAACAAGTGGCTGCATTTGATTAGCACAAGTGGCTGCATATGATGGGAACAAGTGGCTGCATTTGAATGGCACAGGTGGCTGCATATGATGGGCACAAGTGGCTGCATTTGATTGGCACAAGTGGCTGCATATGATGGGCACAAGTGGCTGCATATGATGAGCACAAGTGGCTGCATATGATGGGGTACAAGTGGCTGAATATGATGGGCACAATGGCTGCATTTGATGGGCACAGTGGCTGCATTTGATGGGCACAATGGCTGCAATTGATGGGCACAGTGAGGCTGCAATCAATGGGGGGGATTAGTATTTTTCAGTTTGTTTGTGCCCCCCCCAAACATTTTGAGCACCAGCCGCCACTGCTAGTCAGTACCTGTGTGCAAAGTGTATTTGCTTTGGAAGAATAAATCACCTCTAACGGTGGGTGTCCTATGTGTGGATGTTTCTGCATTATGTAAAGCGATTAGAATTTTTTTTTACATTTTAGAATGGGGGGCCTGGAGACTGTCCATAATTTTAAAACGTGCCTTGAGATTGTCTATATTTTTAAAGGGTGCCTTGAGATTGTCTATAATTTTAAAGGGTACCTTAACTGAAAAAAGGTTGAGAAACACTGGTCTAGCATACCCCCCTCTAGATATACAGTACTAGCCTTGGAAGTTTCCTGGCGTTGTGGGCACTGTTTCAATAAATTTCCTTTTTGTCAGCTGTAGATGCATAGTCCCTGCATTCAATGACGGTTCCTTTCCTCCTTGGTTGGTGTGCAAGGCCTACTATCGTAGGCTCTTCTTGAGAGGAAGAAAAGGAGTTATTGGGAAATACTAAGGTGGTAATCAAGGGTTGGAGCCAGGTGAGAGGCAGAGAATTGGCGCTGCCAAGCCCTCTTCAGGGATCGCTTTTGGAAACGGGTGACGATATTGAAGGCCAAAGAAATAAGATTTTCCAGGATGGTAGGAATCTCACGACCCGCCAACTCGTCTTTGATATGTTCTGCCAATCCTTGCCAGAAGGCCACTGTAAGTGCTTCATTATTCCAGGAAAGTTCAGCTACTAGGGTGCTGAGCTGAATGGCATACTGTCCAACTGTGAGGTTTCTTGATGGAGGTGAAGAAGTGCGCCTGCAGCGGAGGATGCTCAGCCAGGCTCATCAAAAGTCTTTTTAAAGAGAGCAAGAAATACTGTGATATCATTGGTTACTGGATCAACCTTTTTCCACAGTGGATAGGCTCTCCAGAAAGTAAAGAAATTACGTATGCGACCTTGGCCTGACCAGAAGGGAAATTCTGCAGCTGTAATTTAAAATAAATGTTACAATGGTTAATAACTCCACGGCAGGACTTAGCACCCTTGAACTTGACTAGATTCTTGAGCACTGAGCCTTTGAAGAAGTAGCTTGTTGAAATCTTCAGGATGAGGATGAGGATTCGTCTGTCATGGTTCAAACAAACTGCCAGGATAAGAGGATAAGACCACCTGGGACTGTAACTTAGGATCTACCCCCTTCTTCAACCCTCTTCTCCTCCTCATCCCCCTGTTCAGCTTCCTGTCCCCCACTTCACCATCTTTACCCCCTCATCAGCTCCTCATCCTCCCCTTCACCCGCATCCCCCTTTTCAACTCCTTTTCCCCCTCTTTGTTACACTTTTCAACTTCCTGATTCCCTCATAGCTCCCTATTTCTCTTCTACATCCCCCTTATGAACTCTTCACTGCCCTACCCCCTCTTCACAACCCCTGCCCTTTACGTAATTTCCTGGTTCAGTGCTATAATTTCTGGCTGCTGTGGCCAAAGGAGCTGTGAATGAAGCACAATCTGCTCTCCATTATCTTCAGCGGAGGACAGCAGAGATACAAGAGGTCTAACTGAACCATGATGGGTCATTAAGGAGAATCTGTTGCAACAAAATACTATCATACAGAGGGCGGTGGGCTGTGTTGTATATGTTGTAATATGTTCACCGATTTATGTGGGACATTGTTGTGTGTATGTACACATGCAGTCAATGTTGACCAGGCCAGAATGACAATGACAGAATGGTTGATTTGTCCAACTGAATTTTAACAGCTGAAGACTCTTTGATGTGTTAATCTTATGCAAGTCTATTTGAACATCTCAAAGGGTATTCAGGTGGTATCTGTTAATCTAATCTAATTACACATATCTAAGGACTTGTTGATGTTGATATGCGGGAGTGCAAATTGGGGTGGTTTATGACTACAGCTGTTCACAGCTGGGAGTTGTTGTCTGTTTGATAGACTAAATCTTATCAAAGTCCTAAATTGAAACGGCCAATCAAATTGCTCAGCCATTCAATGCCTGGTGAATATAACACGGCATTCAGTCTATAGGGTTTAGGAGAGGCTTGTCTGTGTATGCACACTCAGACCTAAGACATGGGACTTTGACTTTGGACTTTGTTCTGTGTTGGAAGTCAATAAAGTGCATCTCTCTGGAAGAATTGGGTTGCTGCGGAAGAGTACTTACATCATCATTATAATAATACCTAAATATTAATTATCATACCCACTCTACATCATATCACCCAGTATATATTAATATACCCGATCACTACAGGCTGTTGGTCCTTTATATGCTAGCAATAAAGTTAAACCATGCAAGTTAAACATAAACTCTTCCCCAAAATGTTTGAGCCCCCACATATATACATACCCCACATATATACATATATATATGGATGCCTACTATCAAAAGTGTCAATTGTGCTAATGGCCAAATGTGGTATTTTTGGTTTTAAATGAATGGCTGATTTAATATTGTTTGTTTAAATAACTTATGCTCTTCGATGTCTACTGTGCTCATAAGTACATAAGTATAATATATCTATTATTAGTATGAAACCATGCCTGGGGACGGAATGTAAGCGGTCTATAAAATACATTTGTTGGACGACTGTGAAAGCATTTGCCCAACCATGGTAAATTCTGGCCTAGTAATTTCCTATAATCATCAGTGAGATCTAGTGGCCATAATTAAGTGTTTTACCTGAAATGCCTCCATCAATAAAAATAGCGTGATACAGCATTATGGACATTTGATGGAACCAATGATTATAGAAAATCACTGAGTTAAAAAAAGCCAATATTTGTCAGGGCTGGGCAATTGCGTGTCACATTTGTTCAACTATTTTTTTTTTTAATAGACTTCAAAGTCTCTAAACCACACAATCTACTCAGCTAATGAAAGGTGATGATTCCATTTTTATTTTTCTCCTGCTATCAATGGCCAACACAGTACAACACTTCATCCATGTCTTTGGTGATCTCTGATCTCCTTATGAATTGTTTCTTACATGATGAAGATCAGCCATGGAGTATATCTGAGGTGTATATCAGGGTGTGCTTCTTCCCCACATGAGAGCTGTGATGTCCAGCAACATTCATATAGAAGACATTTCCTGCAGTCAAGTCACTAATACACCTCGAGGGTTGTGTGGGATCCCCGATGTAGAGGAAGACAGGACTTCAGTGAGGAACAATTCCCTCACTCAGGACAGGAAAGTGGCTTCTCCCCCGTGTGAGATCTCTGATGTTTGTAAACATTGGACTTCCATGAAAAACATTTCCCGCACTCATGACAGGAATACGGCTTTTCCCCCGTGTGAGATCTCTGATGTCTGTAAAGACTGGACTTGTCTGAAAAACATTTCCTGCACTCAGGACAGGAAAGTGGCTTCTGCCCTGTATGCAATTTTTGATGTCTGCAAAGACTGGACTTCCCTGAAAGACATTTCCCGCACTCAAGACAGCAAAACGGCTTCTCCCCAGTTTGAGACCTTTGATGTGTAACAAGTTCTGATTTTTGTACAAAACATTTTTCACACTCAGGACAGGAATGTGGCTTCCTTCCCGTGTGCAATCTCTGATGTCTGTAAAGAACAGAAGTCCTTGAAAAACATTTCCCACACTCAGGACAGGAATATGGCTTTTCCCACGTGTGAGACCTTTGATGTGTGACAAGATCTGATTTTTGTACAAAACTCTCGCACTCAGAACAGGAATAAGGCTTCTCCCCTGTGTGAGATCTTTGATGAATAGTAAGACTGGTCTTATCTAAAAAACATTTTTTAGATAAATGTTTCCCACACTCAGGACAGGAATACGGCTTCTCCCCCGTGTGCAAACACTTATGTCGGTAAAGATTGTACTTCTGCGAAAAACATTTCCCGCACACAGGACAGAAATATGGCTTCTTTCCCGTGTGCAATATCTGATGTCTGTAAAGATTGTATTTCTGTGAAAAACATTTCTTGCACTTAGCACAGGAATATATCTTTTCCCTCATGTGAGACATCTGATGTGTAACAAGTTCTGATTTTTTCACAAAGCATTTCCTACACTCAGGGCAGGAATGTGTTTTTTTACCCTTGTGAGATCTCTGCTGTATGGAAAGTATGGACTTCCTTGAGAAGCATTTCCCGCACTCAGGAAAGGAATACGGTTGCTCACCCATCTGAGATTTTTTATGCACATTTTTTTTACTGGATTTAAAATGGTAACACTTCCCACACTCAGTACAGGAAAACCTCTTATCTGTTGGAAGGACGGCACCGTCCCTCACAGTCTGAGGTTCCTCAGGATAAGAGGAATACGATGGTCCATCTACACTCTGTGGTGCCGGATGGACATTTGAGGTAGTCGGGTTTTCTCCTGGACTATACTGTGTGATGTCCTCATCTTCTACTTTACAGTCTGGAGACAAAGTGAGACAATCCTCTGAGGTTTTCCTCATCTCCCGTCCATCTACTAAAATACAAATAAAAAGATTATTACTAGACATGAGCAGATTGGTTCCCCTAAACCAGGACTCCGCCCACATCAGACAGCTTTGTCTCTGAGGATCAAGGTAACTAGTAAATGGGTCCTCTGATCTCCTACCAGTTCATTTTTTTATTCATGGACCTTAGTCAGAGAGTGAGGAAACAACGAGAACTGTCTTTTATAGGAGTGACAGTGATGAGGGGATTATAGGACGAGTGTCCCCACCCCCTCTATCACTCATTGCCATCTTCCCAACACAAGAAGTCCTGCACTTCCTTACTTAGTCCATGATTTAGTCATGAATAACAGCGGGGCTGAGCCCCACCAGAGGTCAGAGAGTGAGGATGGGGGAGAACATCCAAGATGAAGACTGGACTGATCCTGAAGACCACCATCATTGGGTTACTGACTCCTCCCTCATTATCACTTTCTGTTTAAGGTTCCAAAGTTTGAGGATGTTATCACATTATTATCAACATGTAAAAGTCTGTGCTCCAATCAAATCATCAGATATAAAATGTACAGCTGGTAGAAAAAGGAGGTAATAAAAGAGAATACATAATATGTTTATATATAGCAGTGAGTAGAGAACTTAAGATACAACAGTTATGACTATATAGTATAAGAATTAAGTAATTTACACCATAAAGTATAAAGTGCATGGGTGAGGACTATTAAATGTTACATAGTTACATAGTAGGTGAGGTTGAAAAAAGACACAAGTCCATCAAGTCCAACCTATATGTGTGTGATTATATATCAGTATTACATTGTATATCCCTGTGTGCTGCGGTCATTCAGGTGCTTATCTAATGTTTTTTTTTAAATTATCGATGCTCCCCGCTGAGACCACCACCTGTGGAAGGGAATTCCACATCCTTGCCGCTTTTACAGTAAAGAACCCTCTACGTAGTTTAATGTTAAACCGCCTTTCTTCTAGTTTTAATGAATGTCAGCGTGTTTTATTAAATTCCCTTTCATGGAAAGTTTTATCCCTATTGTGGGGTCATCAGTACGGTATTGTTACATTGAAATCATATCCCCTCTCAAGCGTCTCTTCTCCAGAGAGAATAAGTTCAGTGCTCGCAATCTTTCCTCATAACTAAGATCCTCCAGACCCTTTATTAGTTTTGTTGCACTTCTCTGGACTCTCTCCAGTTCCAGTACATCCTTCCTGAGGACCGGTACCCAGAACTGGACAGCATCCTCTAGGTGCAGATGGACCAGAGTCTTGTAGAGCGGGAGAATTATCGTTTTATCTCTGGAGTTGATCCCCTTTTTAATGCATGCCAATATTCTGTTTGCTTTGTTAGCAGCAGCTTGGCATTGCATGCCATTGCTGAGCCTATCATCTACTAGAACCCCCAGGTTCTTTTCCATCCTAGATTCCCCCAGAGCCCCCCCCCCCCCCCCCCAGTGTATAGATTGCATTCATATTTTTGCTACCCAAATGCATTATTTTACATTTTTCTACATTGAACCTCATTTGCCATGTAGTCGCCCACCCCATTAATTTGTTCAGGTCTTTTTGCAAGATTTCCACATCCTGCGAAGAAGTTATTGCCCTGCTTAGCTTAGTATTGTCTGCAAATACAGAGATTGAACTGTTAATTTATGAATAAATGAAATAGTACAACAGTATACATAGGGCATTGGTCAGGACTATGCACATTGCAATATAAATGAGATCAGTAATCAGTGGAAGCTTAAAGGTTTACTTAAACCTTAACTGAAATAAGTTGCAGAGGTCCCACACCGCTGCCTCCCATCTCCTGAGACTGCACTCAGTGACTTGGGTCTGAGACTATACAGACATATCCCTCCACCCGGCACAGCCAGCAGACAACAGAGCAAGTAACCCTTGAAATATTGCTCTGTCATCCTGCTAGACCGGGGCATGGAGCAGAAGACCCAAATCCCATACTGCAGGTGCCTAGCTTGAACAAGGCTTATAATGAAAATCAACATTTTGCTTCCAGCTCAACCCCGGAATCACCATAAATCCAGGCTAGACACATTAATTGTGTCTGCAGCACAGGGAAGGAAGATTATTTGAGAGAAATACAGCAATACAGGACGGGGAACACAGCTCAGGAAAGTGACCAGGGTATTACAGGCTGATATCACCCAGTCCTTGCCCTACTCTGGACCAATCAGTGAGCAGCATGGGTGAAAGAATGTATTTAGTGTTAATGGCCCACCTGTGCTGATCTCTGTAGGAGTGTCCTCCTCTATAAATGTCCCCGTTATTCCATCCTCCTCCATAGACTGCTGATCACCCCTCACATACCTCTCTTCTTCTTCTGCTTTAACCTCAACTTTAGAATCTCTCAGGTTTCCACTCTGAATATATAATAAAAATGACATAAACTGTAACAATGCAGATAATGTACAGATCCTAATGATACTATCAGTGATTGTTCCTCATCTACCTGATGATGGTGAGGGATGGTGTGACCTTCATGTGTGGAATCCCGGGAATACAGAGGACGGGGACATCTCTCTGGTGGGTTCCTATTACTGGATCTATCTGTAGGAAACACACACACTGACTGAATACATTGTTTCTATGTGTTTATCAGATGATGGGGGATCTAGGTGGACCCTCCGTACTGCTCTCTCCTTTACAATAAAGTCTCCTCTTACCCGGTGATGTGAGGGGCGGCTGATTGTCCATCATGACGTCCTTGTAGAGATCCTTGTGTCCTTCTAAATACTCCCACTCCTCCATGGAGAAATAGACAGTGACATCCTGACACCTTATAGGAACCTGACACACACAATGATACAGTCACCATCCAGACACATCCCTTGTCTGTTACTGGATAATGTCCCAGAATTCCCAGCACCGCTCACCTCTCCTGTCAGCAGCTCCATCATCTTCTTGGTGACTTCTAGAATCTTCTGCATGTTGTGTCTCTCAGGTTTTAGGGAGTCACATGGAGGCACTGTGATGGTCATATGATCACCTGACTTCATAAGAAGAAATTTCTGTATTGGAAAACCAATAGGAATATCATGTTAGAATCCCAGAATCCTCCTCACCTCTCCGGTCAGGTCTGTGTTTTATTAATAGAGATGAGAGTGATGTCATGTGACCTCCCAGAATCCTCCTCACCTCTCCGGTCAGCAGGTAGATGATCTCCAGGGTGAGGTTTAGTATTTTCCCAGTCATGTGACTCCGGTCCTCCTTTATCCTCATTGGTGCCGTCATTTAATCTAGACAGGTCTCTTTGTAGACGGATAACTTTGGTAAATGAAAGTTATTGTATTTTTTTGTTGTTTTTGTAAATTCTTTTTATTAAAGGTTTTTTAAACATAGAAAAAGATATATACAAACATTGAACATAATAAACATTCAGCACTACAATTCCCAGCACCAGTGTACAATGCAACTCCCATACCAAATAATAACAGACATCAGAAATCCTTCCATACTAAACCCTAGTAAAGGGGACCATATTACTAGAATTTAAGCTAAGTTGTGTTTCAGCCCTGTAAGTGGGAAATGTTCTGCCCCTGAAGGGGTTAATCTAGGTTTCCACACTATATATGTGTGTATCATCATCTGCTGGAGATAAAAGACATCACAGTGACTATGGAGGAAGAGGACGGACATGACGGGGGGTTACTGGGTGTAAATAGAAAATAAGATCTTATTACCTCCTCTGCTGCCTCTTCCAGCAACTTACAGGTTACTGGGTGTAAATACAAAATGGGATCTTTGTACTCAGCATAATGTCCATTTCTATAAATTATTTGAAGGACATGAAGGTCTGGATGTGTCCTTCAATGAACAGAGGATAAAGAGTATCTTATTACCTCCTCCATTTCCAGCAACCTGGAATCCATCTCCTCTCTACTTATTATCATATGGAACTTCCTGTCTGTACTGACATCACTTCCTTTGTTCCATAGAGACTTTCTGTCTGGGTAGAAGTGAGATCACCACCTTGTGGAGCTCAGAGGAATGGCAGCCCAGAGAAATGTCTTGTAGTGTGAACACGGCCTTGTGCTGTGTGTGTATGTACTGTATATCCTTATAGATGCATAGTTGCCAACATTGTAAAAAAAAATTTAGTGATACTTTTTTGGCTGTAGGAGGAGTCCCTTTAAAATTAGGGGGTGGGGCATGCATTTGTAGGTGTGGCATGGGGGGAAATGCAGTGTTGTTTACGCGAAACAGTGGGCATGGCTTCAATGGGCGTGGCTCAAAGGGGGTGTGGTTAGAGTCTGAGATGAATGAGGGATGGAGAGGGAAAGGGGGGAAGGGGGGAGAGGGATGGAGGGACAGCAGCCCCAGATCCTACACCACAATAGAAATATGTGTATTCCAGAGTTTAACAATCAGCAGATAAAGATACTCCAAACACCTGGTGTAAGCGCTTCAATCATCCCAGCACCAGGATTGTTATGGTGTCAGGATGAATGAAGCGCATTATTTCTATTATTACATTGTACTATAAAATTTAATCATTCAACTCACCATAATGCAGAATCAGTGGGACCCCTGAGCGTGTCACCTGCCATGTCGCCTGCCACCAGCAGAGTCCATCCTTGCATAAGGTGTCCCCAGCAGAGTCCGTCCTTGCATCAGGTGTCCCCAGTAGAGTCAGTCCTTGCATCAGGTGTCCCCAGCAGAGTCCTTCCTTGCATCAGTTGCCCCCAGCAGAGACCGTCTTTGCATCAGGTGCCCCCAGCAGAGTCCGTCCTTGCATCAGGTGCCCCCAGCAGAGTCCGTCCTTGCATCAGGTGCTCCCAGCAGAGTCCCTCCTTGCATCAGGTGCCCCAGCAGAGTCCCTCCTTACATCAGTTGCCCCCAGCAGAGTCAGTCCTTACACCAATGTCCCCAGCCTCAGGCCTTACATCAGTGTCCCAGGCAGAGCCATAGTTACCCCCCCTGTACATAGTTACCCCCCCCTGTATATAGTTACCCCTCGCCCCCTAGTTACCCCTCTCCCCCTAGTCACCCCCTGTACATAGTTACCCCCCTGTTCATAGTTACCAACCCTGTACATAGTAACCCCCCTGTGCATAGTTACCTCCCTGAGCATAGTTACCCCCCCTGTGCATAGTTCCCCACCCTGTGCATAGTTACCCCCCCTGTACATAGTTACCCCCCCTGTATATAGTTACCCCCTGTGCATAGTAACCCCCCCTGTACATAGTAACCCCGCCTGTACATAGTTACTGCCCTTCCCCCTGTACATTACAGTTACAACGCTGCTGGCCTGGACTTTACACCGAGAGGGACAAGAGCAGAGCAAACTCCACGAGAGGAGGGGCCAATCCGTGCAGCTAACCCCAGTTTCAGAATTGTGAAGAGAGAAGCCAATTCATCGGCTGCACGGATCAAGCCCCCTCCCCTCTCCATTGAACACAAGGGAAACGATCTAGCGGCCGCGGCGACTGCCATTTTGTTGGAGCCAGCTGCTGCAAAGCCAAACATTCCCGATTTCCCTGGACAAAAAAGGCAAAATCCCGAATCGGGATGGCCTCCGATCGGGACGATGGTCCCAAAATCGGGATTGTCCTGGGAAAATCGGGACTGGAAACTGTTGGGAACTATGTAGATGGGGTCATCTCCACTCCCACCAAGAGGGATAGAAATATATTACTGCTTAGTCCAGCCTTTCTCAGCAAGGGTTCCTCCAAAGGTTTCTACCGGTTCTTTGAGAAATTAACAATTTATGTCTTACAGGAACAACTGGCATCAGTGATCTGTAAGGGGACAGTCTTCCTACTGATGATAATGTAAGAATGTCCTTCTCCCACTGACCAATGACATAAGAACGTCCTTCTTCCATTGGTCACCAATGTTAGGGACCATTACACAGACCACTGAGATTAGGGGGTCCTCATTGGCCACTAATGTAATGGACCACTACACTGACATAAGGGGGTCCTTTACTTATTGGCCACCAATGTTAGGGACCATTACACAGAAAAGACCACTAGAAATGGGCTCCAAGTTTCGTCTCAACTGAGGTACAGACTAAATTTAACTTTTTTTACTTATACCTACTACTATCACTATCCGGTCTTCTCTGTGGCTGTGCATGGAGACGAGTGAGGGGAAGATAGCCCCCACCCATCTCCATGACACTGCAGGGTGGAAGCGACGTCAAAACATCACTTCCGCCCACAGCTCTTAAAGGGCCATTTTTAAAAAAAAAATTTTAATGACAAATTTTTTTATTTATTTTTTATTGCATTTAAGTCTAAATATGAAATCTGAGGTCTTTTTGACACCAGATCTCATATTTAAGAGGTCCTGTCATGCCTTTTTCTATTACAAGGGATATTTACATTCCTTGTAATAGGAATAAAAGTGCCATTTTTTTTTAAAACTGTGTAAAAATAAAAAATAAAAAGGTAAAATTAATAAGAAAAAAAATGTTTTAAATGCGCCCCGTCCTGAAGAGGTCACGTGCAGAAGGAAACGCATACGTGAGTAGCGCCCGCATATGAAAACGCTGTTCAAACCACACGTGTGAGGTATCGCCGCGATTGGCAGACTGAGAGCAATAATTTTAGCCCTAGACCTCCTCTGTAACTCAAAACATGCAACCTGTAGATTTTTTTAAACGTCGCCTTTGGAGATTTTTAAGGGTAAAAGTTTGTCGCTATTCCACGAGCGGGCGCAATTTTGAAGCGTGACATGTTGGTTATCAATTTACTCGGCGTAACATTATCTTTGACAATATAAAAAAATTGGGCTAACTTTACTGTTGTCTTATTTTTTAATTCAAAAAAGTGTGTTTTTTCCATAAAAAGGTGCGCTTGTAAGACTGCTGCGCAAATACGGTGTGACAGAAAGTATTGCAAAGACTGACATTTTATTCTCTAGGGTGTTAGAAAAAAAATGTATAATGTTTGGGGGTTCTAAGTAAATTTCTAGCAAAAAAACTGTTTTTAACTTGTAAACAACAAATCTCAGAAAGAGGCTCGGTCCTTAAGTGGTTAAGAAACAAATTAAATTGTAAAAAATCAATTATTAAAAATAAAAAAATTACTGACACCGTCCACTGCCACATACCACCCACCCCCTTCCCCAGAAGCACTGTGGAAAAATATTAAAAAGGGGATTTTAAAAATATTTTTACACGCAGGAGGCACGCCATACATTGGACCCAGACACCTACAGGACACGTCCGTCCAGGGACGCTTGGATATTTGTCCGTCCATTATCTAGCCCATACTTTAGGCTCGAACGACAGTTCGTCCCATGCACCCCGGATTCATATCTACTGATGCTGGAATTGTTGTGCACTCTAAATTCTTCCATCATCATGGTCTGGCGCCCTTTGAATACTTTGCTTGATTGAATCACCTCCGGCACTCCCTATACAAGGAATCATTCCATATGAATTAAAATGTAAATATACCCAACTCTCAGCCCTGATGAAGGTATCTGAATACTGGAAACGCGTCGGGTATCAGGGTACACCACCCCCTGGAGAGTACATATGATGATCTGTTATTGTGCATTTTCTGTTTTGTTTTTTGTTTGATGTATCTATGTAAAGTGTAGACGGTACACGTCTTTTTACTCTATATCATTAAAAGATATTTTTTATCATAGAGTTGGTGGTCTGTAAACTCGAGTAAACCCCGCTGTAGCGCTGGTGCTCACGCCGCCTCCACCCGATATTTTACTGGCCACTGGTTGCTAGAGCCGCCTGGCATCTAGCAACCAGTGACATCATGGCTGTGACTCCCTGCTCAGCTCTCAAAGCGGAGGAGGGGTTAACTTTCTCCTCCTCCGCGCCAAGTGCTCTCCACCACGCTGGATGACCACCCACCTCCACTATCCTCTGGCAAGTGACACTGCATCTGGGCCAGGTGTCAGTGGGAGGCCCCACTCACGGCATCCCACAGAACCTGGCTGGAGTCTCTGCTACTTCACTTCCAGTCACCACGGGGATCTCTACCATGCATCTGACCGTTCACAGCATGGAGCAGCCAGCACCAGCAATGTTCCTAATCAGTGTGATCCACAGTGAGTGTTATTCTAGTAGGGGGGATCCACCAGCCTCTGCCCACACCATAAGGGGACACACTGGATTGTCAGAGGGAGTTGTAGGAGGTCTATAGAGCTGCCTGTTGGATAAATGAGCCTGTGCCTCCTTGTCGGTCACATTCTTAACCTCCCCCCTCCCTAACCTGCCCGCTTGGAATGCTCCATGGTGGCCCTGCTAGAAGAATCATAAATTACTGAGGGGACCATGAATGAGTGCTCAGGAGGGAGGGGGGATGTACAACTGTTCGTGTGTTTGTACATGTCTACTGCCTGTGTGTGTGCTACACTGAGACATGGGACAACACTGGCTGTGTGCTGAGAGACCCCTCACCCACTGTATACACAGCATGTCACTGTACACAGGGGGACAGTCCCTGACCTGGAGACCAGTCCCTCTCCTTCACCCACTACTGTGGATGGCATCTCTCTGATTAATAGGGACAGTCCCTGATTTATAAACACACCCGTCTGTCCTTCTTTTATTGTCTTCTGTCCCTCTACCAAGTGTAACTACCATAGTTCTAATCCCTGTTTGGTAAGGGAGGGCAGTCCCTGATGTACAGAGAAAGTCCATGTTATAGACAGTCCATTAAAGAAACGGTCCTTGTTATCCACTTGCCCTCTGGAAGATCCCCCCACCCCCCCATGACCAGGCTATTTTTTGCAATATGGCACTGCGTTACTTTAACTGACAATTGCGCGGTCGCGCGACAGTGTACCCAAATATAAAATGTATTTCCTTTTTTTCCATAAATAGAGATTTCTTTTGCTGGTATTTGATCGCCTCTGCGGTTTTTATTTTTTTGCACTATTAAAAAAAAAAAAGAGCGACAATTTTGAAAAGAAAAACTATATTTTTTACTTTCTGCTATAAAACACATCCAAAAAAAAAATAGAAAAAAATTTTGTTTATTCATCAATTTAGGCCAATATGTATTCTGCTACGTGTTTTTGATAACAAAAATCTCAATAAGCGTATATTGATATTGGTTTGCGCCTGTAAGGTTATAGCGTCTACAAACTATGGGATATTTTTATAGAATATTTTTTTTTTCTACTCATAATGGTGGCGATCAGCGGCAAGGTAACAAGCTCAGGGTTCCCACTCATTCTACATTACGGTGAGTTGAACTATTTCATTATATATTACAATGTAGTAATATAAATAATGTGATTTGATCATCCCGACACCATATCAAGCATGGCGTCAGGACGATTGAAGTGCTAACACCAGCCATTCACCCAACAAATCACCCGCTGCCAAATTCCCCGTCCACCCAGAGACTACTTACCACCCCCCACCCCCCAGTCATTGGCAAAAGTTTGTTCCACTAAACCAATCCCTCAGGAAAGGGGGGGGGGTCCCTGAATGGCAGTTTGGAAATGTGGTCATCCTACCTGCTACCCCCAATGTGTCCTGCTGCCCCCATGTTAATGTGTCCTGTAGCCCCCCATGTTAATGTGTCCTGCTGCCCCCATGTTAATGTGTCCTGCAGCCCCCCATGTTAATGTGTCCTGCTGCCCTCCATGTTAATGTGTCCTGTAGCCCCCCCATGTTAATGTGTCCTGCAGCCCCCCATGTTAATGTGTCCTGCAGCCCCCCTAATGTTAATGTCTCCTGCAGCCCACCATGTTAATGTGTCCTGTAGCCCCCCATGTTAATGTGTCCTGCAGCCCCCCATGTTAATGTGTCCTGCAGCCCCCCTAATGTTAATGTCTCCTGCTGCCCCCATGTTAATGTGTTCTGCAGCCCCCTGTGTTAATATGTCCTGCTGCCCCCATGTTAATGTGTTCTGCAGCCCCCTATGATAATATGTCCTGCTGCCCCCATGTTAATGTGTCCTGCTGCCCCCCATGTTAATGTGTTCTGCAGCCCCCTATGTTAATATGTCCTGCAACCCCCCATGTTAATGTGTCCTGCTCCCCCCATGTTAATGTGCCCTGCTGCTCACCCCATGTTAATGTTTCCTGCTACTCCCCATGTTATTATGCCTTCTTCCCCCCTATATGAATGTGTCCTGCTGCCTCCTCCCCATCCCCGTTAATGTCTTTTGCTGCCCCCACAATAATATTCCCTGCTGCCCCCCATGTTAATGTGTCCTGCTGCCACCCCCCCCCCCCCCATGTTAATGTATCCTGCTGGCTGTACCCCATGGTAATAAATCCTGCTGCCCCACATGTTAATGTGTCCTGCTGTATCCCCCATGTTATTGTGTCCTGCTGCCCCCTCATGTTAATGTATCCTGCTGTACCCCATGGTAATCCTGCTGCCCCCCATAGTAATGTCCCTTGCTCTCCCTCCATGTTAATGAGTTCTGCTGCTCCCCATGTTAATGTGTCCTGTTACAGCAGGGGGTAAACCCTCCCTCCTCTCGAGAGGAGGGAGGGTTTCTTGCAGTGGATGGTGGATTTCTTATGCCGCGTACACACGGTCGGACTTTTCGGCTACAAAAGTCTGACAGCCTGTCCGACAGACTTTCGACGGACTTTTGGCAGACTTTTGGCGGACTTGCGGCAGACTTTCTTACGAACGGACTTGCCTACATACGATCACACAAAAGTCCGACGGATTCGTACGTGATGACGTACACCGGACTAAAATAGGGAAGTTGATAGCCAGTAGCCAACAGCTGCCCTAGCGTGGGTTTTTGCCCGTTGGACTAGCACACAGACGAGCGGATTTCTGGGTCCGGCGTAGTTACGACGTAAAGATTTGAAGCATGTTTCAAATCTAAAGCCCGTCAGATTTGCGGCTGGAAAAGTCCGCTGAAAGTCCACTGAAAGTCCACTGAAAGTCCGGGGAAGCCCACACACGATCGGATTGTCAGCCAGCTTTAGTCCGTCGGCGTCCGTCGGACTTTTGTAGACGAAAAGTCCGACCATGTGTACGCGGCATTAGAGTGGAAGTGGTAATTGGAATTCCTCCACTACGATATCAAGGTTTCTGAAGCACTATCCTACTCCAAGGCTCCTGGTTTTATGGTTCCGATCCAGATTAGACCTTTCTATACAGCTTTCTCTGATCCTCTGTGGTGGGGGATCATGAGTTTCTGGTAAGCGGCCAATGTTTACCTAAGGTGGTGGAACAAGCACTTTTGTCTACTCTTGGCAGGAATCACAATTCACATGGATTGTTAATCATCACATGGGTGATATTCATTTCACTTTATACACATGGACTTTTGTTTTATATTGCCAACATTTCACATTTAGCAATGTACATTTGATGGACTGTCATTTTTTTTATTTTTTATTTGTGTTTTTTTACACAACTCAAGAATTTTGTGGATTGGTGATCATATACATAGTCACGAGTCCTTTTTAGCGCGAATCCGTTTTTTTCCAAATTTTTCTCACTTATCACCTATAGTCTGCCACCAGTCCGACACAACGGAGCCCTGGGAAAGTGAACACCCCTCCTGCCGCTGATGTGACTCTTCCCATGCGGGGGCTGGGGGGGTGTCACATCTTCAGCTCTGAGGGGTTCATGCTGGGACCTGTAGTCCTTCACTTTTATGGGGGTCACATCCCCCAAAAATAAAAAACTACAAGTCCCAGCATGAACCCCTGATATCTAAGGATGTGATGCCCCCCAAATTGAAGGACTACAGGTCCCAGCATGGACCCCTGAGAATTAAGGGTGTGACCCCATAAATTTCACATGCTACTGCTGGGACCTGTAGTTCTTCACTGATTGGGGGGTTTAACATCTTCAGTTCTCAGGGGTTCATTCTGGGACCTGTAGTCCTTCACTTTTGGGGGGGGTCACATCCCAGCATGAACCCTGCTCTGATATCTAAGGATGTGTCCTCCTTCCATCCCTCTGAGAGTGTCATCTCATCTGTCAGTGTCCTCTCCTCTTCTGCAGACCCCTTATCTGCCGACCATCCTCTTATCAGTGCTAGCTCCAGGCTCACACACACTGGGAGCTCCTGTGAAGTGCTGACAGTTCAGCACAGAACACTGGCTGCTGGGGGAGAGCTGACTTTAACCCCATCTGTCATGGTGAGTGCTTTGGATTTACTTGCCTTTCTATAAAACTCATCTCTCCTTTGTGCACTTCTGCATGCTGCTGGCTGAACGATGCAGGGAGGAGGTGGGTGGAGCTAATCAGTAGGCGCGGAGGAGGAAGTTAAAGCTTGCCCGCTGTGAATGCTGGGGCTCCGCCTCTCTCCCACTCATGACGTCACTGGTTGCTAGGATGCCAGGCAGGTAGTGGCTAGCAACCATTTGGGCACTGAGCCAGCGGCTCATGTAAAAGGGGGTTTCACCAGCCAGGGGTCCACCACAGGCTGTCAGTGAGTGACAGCAGCGATGCGAGGGATATTTTAGGGGGCATCAGATCGGTCCAGGGCCAGGGGGTAGTTCCAGGACACTGTATTGTCCCAGAATGAGGGTGCCCGGGACAGAGCTGCCAATTGCAGGAATGTCAGGGATGGTTGGGAGGTGTCCTGCTGTCCCCCATGTCAATGTGTCCTGCTGCTCCCCCCCCCCCCCTTTGTTAATGTATTCTGCTGCACTCTATGTTACTGTGTACTTCTGTACCCCATTTTAATTTGTCCTGCTGCCCCCATGTTAATGTGTCCTGCTCCCCCCCCCATGTTAATGTGTCCTGCTGTACCCCATGGTAATAAATCCAGCTACCCCATGTTAATGTGTCCTGCTCCCCCCCATGTTAATGTGTTCTGCTGTACCCCATGGTAATAAATCCAGCTACCCCATGTTAATGTGTCCCGCTGCCCTCCATGGTAATGTGTCTTGCTCCCCCCCCCCATTTTTGTTAATGTCTTCTGCTGCCCCCCCCATGTTAATGTGTCCTGCTGTACCACATGGTAATAAATCCTACTGCCCCCCATGTTAATATGTCCTGCTAACCCCTCATATTAATGTGTCCTGCTACCCCCCATGTTAATGTGTCCTGCTACCCCCCCATGTTAATACGTCCTTCTACCCCACAATGCTAATGTGTCCTGCTGCCTCCATGTTAATGTGGCTCGTTCCCCCCATGTTAATTTGTCCTGCTGCTCCCCACTTGTTAATGTCTTCTGCTGTCCCCACGTTAATGCATCCTGCTGTCCCCCATGTTTATGAGTCCTGCTGCCCCCCCCCCACTCATGTTAATGTATCCTGCTGTACACCCATGGTAATAAATCCTGCTGTACTCCCCATGTTAATGTGTCCTGCTGCCCCCCCCATGTTAATGTATCCTGCTGTACCCCAAGATAATAAGTCCTGCTGCCCCCCATGTTAATATATCCTGATGCTCCCCATGATAGTGAGTCCTGCTCCCCCTCCATGTTAATGTGGCCCGCTGTCCCCATGTTAATGTATCCTGCTGCCCCTCATGTTAATATGTCCTACTGCTGCCCCCCCGCACATAATGTGCCCTCCTGACCCTCTGTACATTGCTTATCTCAAGTTCAGCCCAGAATTGAGCATCTGTGCAGAAAAAAGCCAGCATAAGTTTCACATGAAATAGGTACGTTTTAATATATATTCTATTATTTAATGTTATTTCTTAAAATATTTGTTATATCAACTGTTGTATCGCTGATCACACCAATGTTCTGTGAGCTGTAGATCTGAACATTATTTTAGGGGTTCCCCAAGATCTCAAACTTTTTGCCAAGGGTTCCTCCAAGGTTGAGGAACCTCGATCTAAAGTGATGACCTGTAAAGGCTTTTATAGTGTCACCTATGAGTCATTTTTGGATACCTAAATGTCTTGTCATTGATCCGGCACACACCATTTTTTTCTTTCAATACATTTTTTATTATAATTTTATCTTTTAACAAGATTGCAGTAAAAAAAAATCAGGAAATAGTAAAAGGTAGAAATCCAATTTGGTCAGGAAAATGACTTGGTCTGGAATATGGAGGCGGAGTAGTTATTCATTTGTGTACAGTACAATACACAACGTGTCACATTATTATAACAAAGTATTGTAGAAAAGATCACAACAGAGAAAATGGGGGAAAAGTAGAAAATAAACCCAGATATTAAAGTAAGATTTGTGTATAAGGAACCTTAACAATTACCACCATTTTATTCTACAGGGCCTCTGCTGTCAGAAAATATAGGTTTGGGGGTTTTACCTAATCTTCGGGCCCAAAATCTGCATTTTACCATGTGTGCAAAAATAAAACAAAAACCAACTCGGGCAGTGAAAGGGTTAATGTGAGCTAGATGGGATCACTCTGCTGTGATTACACTGTAAACATTAGAGCTCCCCCTAGCTGCAGCCTGGTAATAACATTGCTAGGAGGTCTATTAATGTATCTGCTACCCACTTCCCATCTTTATATAAATGTCTCCTGATATTTAGGGGTCTATTCATACCAAATTTGCCTAGCAATTCATTCAACGAAAGTGCATGTACATCCCTTCCCTCTAAATGTGGGTAAAAAATGAATGTTATTAGGCTATTTGATGTGCCGGTCAAATTTTTGATATTAATTTATTGCATAATGTAAAATATTATATTTAGCCACTAGATCACAGGTGTCAAACACAAGGCCCGAGGGCCGAATCCGGCCCTCCAGGCCATTTCATGTGGCCCTCACTCCTCTCCTGCAGCTGCAGGAGAGCTCCAGCCCTCCTCTGGTCCTCCTCCAGACCCCTACTTTCTGCTTTCAAGCAATGCATCCAGCCTCTTCCCAGCAGCAGCATAAGGAAAGGGGGTGCACTGTGATGTTAGGGAGAGTAGGGGACTCGACTTCTGATGGTGGGGTGGCTCTTGACATCTAATGTAAGAGGAGGAGATGCGCTGGACATCTAATCTTACAGATACAACCGGCCCTTTTGAGGACAATCATAATGCTGATGCGGCCCTCGATGAAATTGAGTTTGACACCCCTGCACTAGATGGTACAAATGTCTATAATACATAGCACCATCTAAAGGTCAAATGTGGTATTTTAAATCAATGATTGTTTTAATACTGTTGACTTATGCTCAACTGTAAGCATAAGTGCATGAGAATGATCTCAGTTTTTAGTATGAAACCATGTCTGACGAAGGAAACTAAATGGTCCGCTCAAAAAATGTGTTGGATTAATGTGACAAGCATTTGCCCAACTGTTACAAATTCTGGCTGTATTTTAGCTCCATTTAGAGGCCACGGTGCGGTGTGTTTTCTGAAATACCTCAATCATCAGGAGTACTGCAATACAGCATTATGACCACTAGATAGAGCCAATGATCATAGGAAATTACTGTATGACATAACATACAGCCAGTATTCGTCATGGCTGGTTAAATGCTTGTTACATTCGATGAACGAATTTAAAAAAAAACAGACCACCAAGTATTTGTGAAGCGTTACATCACAAAATGTATTCAGCCAACAAAAGGTAATGACTCCATTTTTATTTTTCTCCTGCTATCAATGGCCAACACGGTACAACACTTCATCCATGTCTTTGGTGATCTCTGATCTCCTTATGAACTGTTTCTTACATGATGAAGATCAGCCATGGAGTATATCTGAGGTGTATATCAGGGTGTGCTTCTTCCCCACATGAGAGCTGTGATGTCCAGCAACATTCATATAGAAGACATTTTCTGCACTCAAGTCACGAATACACCTCGAGGGTTGTGTGGGATCCCTGATGTACAGGAAGACAGGACTTCAGTGACGAACAATTCCCTCACTCAGGACAGAAAATTAGCTCCCCACCGTGTGTGATCTCTGATGTCGATTAAGACTGGACTTCAATAAAAAACCTTTCCCACACACAGGACAGGAATACGGCTTTATCTCCGTGTGAAATCTCTGATGTTTGTAAAGATTGGACTTCTTTGAATAACATTTCCCGCACTCAGGACAGGAATACGGCTTCTCACCTGTGTGAGATCTCTGATGCGTGTTAAGACTGGACTTCTGTGAAAAACATTTCCCGCACTCAGAACAGGCGTATGGCTTCTCCCCTGTGTGAGATCTCTGGTGTGTGACCAGCTTAGATCTTTGTACAAAACATTTCCCACACTCAGAACAGAAATAGGACTTCTCACCTGTGTGCAATTTCTGATGTCTGTAAAAATGTGACCTATCTGAAAAACATTTTCCGCACTCAGGACAGGAATATGGCTTTTCCCCTGTGTGAGACCTTTGATGTAGGAGAAGTTCTGATTTTAGTACAAAACATTTCTTGCACTCAGAACAGGAATGGGGCTTCTCCCCTGTGTGAAATCTTTCATGCGTTACAAGATCTGCTTTTTGGGAAAAACATTTCCCACACTCAGAACAAGAATACGGCTTCTCCCCCGTGTGAGCTCTTTGATGTCTGTAAAGATTGGACTTGTCTGAAAAACATTTACCGCACTCAGGACAGGAAAATGGCTTCTCCCCCGTGTGAGATCTCTGATGTCTGACAAGTTCTGAATTTTTTAAACAGCATTTCCCGCACTCAGGACAGGAATACAGATTTACACTTGTGTGAGATCTCTGATGTGACACAAGTTTAGATTTATGGAAAAAATATTTCCCACACTCAGGACAGGAATGTGGCTTTTTACCCGAATGAGACCTTTGATGTCTGTAAAGATTGGACTTCTGTGAAAAACTTTTCCCACACTCAGGACAAGAATGCAGCTCCTGCCCTGTGTGAGATCTCTGATGTGACACAAGTTGGGATTTATGGAAAAAACATTTTCCGCACTCAGGACAGGAATACGGCTTCTCACCCAAGTGAGACCTCTGATGTCTGTAAAGATTGGACTTCTGTGAAAAACACTTCCCGCACTCAGGACAGGAAACCCTCTTATCTGTTGGAAGGACGGGTTTTTCTCCTGGACTATACTGTGTGATGTCCTCATCTTCTACTTTACAGTCTGGAGACAAAGTGAGACAATCCTCTGAGGTTTTCCTCATCTCCCGTCCATCTACTAAAATAGAAATAAAAAGATTATTACTAGACATGAGCAGATTGGTTCCCCTAAACCAGGACTCCACCCACATCAGACAGCTTTGTCTCTGAGGATCTTATAATTACACCCTCAAGGTAACTAGTAAATGGGTCCTCTGATCTCCTACCAGTTCATTTCTTTATTCATGGACCTTAGTCAGAGAGTGAGGAAACAACGAGAACTGTCTTTTGCAGAAGTCGGGCTTATGTAATGTATTGTACAGAATACAAGAGTTAGGACTATATACTATCAGAAATATGTACAGTAATGTAGAACAGCATATATAGTGCAGGGGTCAGGATTATGTAATGTGCAATACAATTGATATAGTGTAATAGTCAGGATTCATAATATTGGTATTCAGTAATCAGTGGAAGCCTAAATGTTTACATGAGACAAGTTGCAGAGATCCCACACCGCTGCCTCCCATCTCCTGAGACTGCACTCAGTGACTTGGGTCTGAGACTATACAGACATATCCCTCCACCCGGCACAGCCAGCAGATAACAGAGCAAGTAACCCTGGGAGAATTGTTCTGTCTGAGGTCTTACTAGACCCGGGCATGGGCAGAAGAACCAAGACACATGTCCCAGGTGGCTAGGTTGAGTTATGCCTATGTTGAAAATCAACATTCTGCTGCCAGCTGAACCCCAGAATCTCCATAAATGCAGTCTAGATATATAAATTGTGTCTGCAGAACAGAGAAGGAAGATTATCCGAGAGAATTACAGGAATACAGGATGGGGAACACAGCTCAGGAAAGTGACCAGGGTATTACAGGCTGATATCACCCAGTCCTTACCCTACTCTGGACCAATCAGTGAGCAGAATGGGTGCAGGAATATATTTAGTGTTAATGACCCACCTGTGCTGAACTCTGTAGGAGTGTCCTCTATAATTAGCCTGATTATTCCATCCTCCTCTATAGACTCCTGATCATCACTCACATACGTCTCTTCTTCTTCTGATTTAACTTCAAATTCTATATCAATTGGATCTCTGCTCTAAATCAAGAAAATTAGAGAAAAGAGCATGTGTAAAAAATAAGCTTTAGTATTGTGATATCACATCTACATGCTCCATCCCACAAACCTTGTAACAGTGAGGGATGGTGTGATCTTCCTGTGTGGAATCCCCGGAATACAGGGGACGGGGACATCTCTCTGGTGGGTTTCTGTTACTGGATGACTCCACCATGGTGTCCTGGTACAGATCTTTGTGTACTTTTAGAAGCTGTGACTCCTCCATCACCCCATCCTCATCATCCTCCTCTTTTATCTCTTCTTTAACCTTAACTTTACGATCTCCACATGTACGGTTTCCACTCTGAATATATAATAAAAATGACATCAATGCAGATAATGTACAGATCCTAATGATACTATCAGTGATTGTTCCTCATTTACCTGATGATGGTGAGGGATGGTGTGATCTTCCTGTGTGGAATCCCAGGAATACAGAGGACGGGGACATCTCACTGGTGGGTTCCTACTACTGGATCCATCTGTAGGAAACACACACACTGACTGAATACATTGTTTCTATGTGTTTATCAGATGATGGGGGATCTAGGTGGACCCTCCGTACTGCTCTCCCCTTTACAATAAAGTCTCCTCTTACCCGGTGATGTGAGGGGCGGCTGATTGTCCATCATGACGTCCTTGTAGAGATCCTTGTGTCCTTCTAAATACTCCCACTCCTCCATGGAGAAATAGACAGTGACATCCTGACACCTTATAGGAACCTGACACACACAATGATACAGTCACCATCCAGACATATCCCTTGTCTGTTACTGGATAATGTCCCAGAATTCCCAGCACCGCTCACCTCTCCTGTCACCAGCTCCATCATCTTCTTGGTCACTTGTAGAATCTTCTCCATGTTGTGTCTCTCAGGTTTGAGGGAGTCACATGGAGGCACTGTGATGGTCATATGAGCACCTGACTTCACAAGAGGAAATCTCTGTATTGGAAAACCAATAAGAAGATCATGTTAGAATCCCAGAATCCTCCTCACCTCTCCGGTCAGGTCTGTGTTTTATTAATAGAGATAAGAGTGATGTCATGTGACCTCCCAGAATCCTCCTCACCTCTCCGGTCAGCAGGTAGATGATCTCCAGGGTGAGGTTTAGTATCTTCTCAGTCATGTGACTCCGGTCCTCCTCCATCCTCATTGGTGCCGTCATTTGATCTATACAGGTCTCCTTGTAGACGGATAACTTTGGGAAATAAAAGCAGGAATTATTTAGATGGTGTTGGTCACACAATAATAGGATGTGGATGTGAAGGGGGTAATAGATGGGTTGCTGTACATTTTAGAACTACTGCCCCCATGGGAACACATTTAGTCTGAATTGTTTTTGCTACATATTCATGAACCCTCTTTTCCTGCCAGATCAGAAATCCCCTGTTCTCTGTTGGGTTTGTTTCGTTTCTGAACTGGTTTTGATTTGTTTTATTATTATTATTATCAGTTGAGGCAGTGCTGTGAGGTCAACATCGGGCCATTATGATGTCCAGGAAGGGAAACTTACTGATTTTGGACAGATTTTCCAGCTAATCAGGAAAATTCTAATCTCCGGCAGCCTGCTGACTGACAGGAGTGATGTCACTGTCACTCTCTGCAGTAAGAGAAGGGATTGGATTGGATAGCAGGAGGAGGACACTGCTGGTGTAGTAGAGAGCTGTGAGCTGAGCTGAGAGAGCTGAAAGAAAAGTCTGTTCTCCAATGGTGGCCCAGTGTGGGTAGGAGGAGGGGTTTGTTCTCTTGGTTGCCAAGTATATTTTAGTATCCAGGACATTGTATGAAGTATCAGTTGGTTTCCAGTGTTCTGAATTTCAACACCGGGCACTGCCAGAGCCTGTATCATGGGAAGGTATTAGTCTGGCTCCCCCAGATGCACATCACTGAGCCCCCGACCACCCGTTAAGTGATGCTGCACAAACAGACCTCCTCCAAGAACTAGTGTCTACCGAGGGGTGAAGGACGGCCCTTCTTCATTCAACTTGGTATCCTGGAAAATTTTATTTGATCAGTGAGATGGTAAGAAGGTGAAGGTTGCCTTAATTTCCTGGAAGAAGTTGTGTAAATGAAATGCAGATGGGAGGACCATTATGGACAAAGAGCCCCTCTCTCTACCTTAGAGTCCCCCTGAGTCCTACAACCTCCTTTTCCCTCAGAGCCTTGCTGTCCACTAACCTTATCAAGGGCCCAGAGTCCTTCAGAAACGCTACCCACTCAAAAACCTTGAACCCCACTACCCTCCCAGGGGCACCCAAGTCGTTCAGACTCAGTACCCCCTCAGAGACCCCTAAGCTCCTCTACTTCCCTCAAAACCTTCAGTATTTTCCTCCTTCTGACACCAATGATGGAACATATTCTTCGTGGCAGGCTGGAGAATGTATTTTTTCCTATTTACCAGCAATGTAAGGGGCTCTATGCTCCATACTCCTGACCCCTGCACTCCATCATTGTGTTGGCTGCATATTGTAATGATTGCCCATTCGCTGAGTGTGTAGTGTAATAATTGCCCTTTGTAGGCCATGTATGGTCATTGCTTCTCTATTTATTGTCAGTGTGTTTAGAGAAACATATTACTAGGATTTTAGTCTAAAATCAAGGAAACATCCTTAAACAATCAGGAATGACAGGGATACTACCCCAGCCCAACCCCCCCCCCCATCCGAATAGTACAACCATTGACAGGGGGAAGCTGTCGTGTAATAGTGGAATGCCCATACAGCAAAAGTTCAGTCTGGACTTGTATTCGGACCGAGCCTTGCACTCCATAATCTCTAAAATTCCAAGATTGTAAGCTCTAACGAGCAGAGTCCTCTGATTCCTCCTGTATTGAATTGTATTGTAACTGTACTGTCTGCCCTCATGTCGTAAAGCGCTGCGCAAACTGTTGGCACTATATAAATCCTGTAAAATAATATTAATAAAATGAGGAGAATGTTCCGGCCCTGTAAGTGGAGAAATGTTCTTCCCCTGAAGGGGTTAATCTAGGTTTCCACACTATATATGTGTGTATCATCATCTGCTGGAGATAAAAGACATCACAGTGACTATGGAGGAAGAGGACGGACATGACGGGGGGGTTACTGGGTGTAAATAGAAAATAAGATCTTATTACCTCCTCTACTGCCTCTTCCAGCAATGTCTTCTCTCTACTTCCGCCTGACTCACCTTTCACCCGGAACTTCCTGTCTGTACCTGACATCACTTCCTGTCTGTATTCCATAGAGCCTACCTTTCTCAGTATAAGTGAGATCACCACCTAGTGGATCTCAGAAAAACTGCAGCCCAAAGAAACGCCCGTGACAATAATGATGCACTGGTGGCCTTTCAGCTATGGCCTGCAGGCCTTAAATGGCAAATCATTTTTTTTGGATAAGCAAACCCCCTCACAATAAAATGGGGGGGCACATACATCTACAGCAGTGATTCTCAACCAGGGTTCCTCCAGCATTGGGCAATTTCTGCCTCTCAGATAAGTTCCCACTCACACCATTGATCTTTTGAGCTATCTGTAAGGAGGTAATTCTTCCCGATGACCACAAGTGTAAGGAGCATTCTTCCCACTGACCATCACACTAATGTATCATGAGTAGATTTCTACTTTTTAGCAGGGGTTCCCCGAGACCAGAGAACTATTTCAAGGGTTCCTCTGTGTTGAAAAGGATGAGAAAGGCTGATCTACAGTGTCTTTGAATTAAAAAGAAAACATAATGAAAGCTGACAAATAGTGATCAGAGACACTGCTTGGGTTTGATCCACATATTGTTTAGCATACGCGTCCAAAAAAATCTTCAAATTGCGAATGTTAATGTAAACTGCGTGACAAACACTGTGTCAGACCCTGGCCACTTTCACCAATATCAATCCCACCAAGCTGCCACTAAGATGTGATGATTGAAGTGTCAACTCACACTGCACTGTCATGAATGCTGCTTCACCCTGCACAAATATTTTCCAGCTCACTAGACCAGAATTTAGGTGCCAGCAGAATAAGAGCAATTGACACTTAATTTAAAATAAGGGAAAAAGAACACTCCAATTGCCTCATCCTTAAATCATTGAGAAAACACAAAAGAAAAGGGGTTCCAAAAAAGGTAACCCCAGGTCGGACTTTGAGGGCACAGCAAACAAAAGAGATATAAAAAAATACTAGCTTTTAGTGGAATATATATATATATATATATATATATATATATATATATATATATATATATATATATATATACACATACACACATACACATTATATATATATAATCCAAAAAGGACATGAAAAAGACATATAAGAATCATATATATATATAAAATATACATGATGTGAGCCCTAATGCATCTACGCGTTTTGTTGTCAAAACTTCTTCAGGACACACTCGGGGTTCATTGATTGCAAGAAATAGAAAAGGTCTCACTATCTTACAGAGGAGTCAACACCAATCAACAGATAGTCAAAAATGGAAATTTCCAATACTGGAACAGATGACTCGTGATAAGAGCGAATCAGAGCACGAGGATAGATGAGAGTCAGCTGTGGGCAAAGCAATAGTAGGCGTCCAAGTGTGGCAGTCTCAAACAGGGGATACCAAACAGGGTAAAAGACAAAATAGGGTAAAAGACAAAATAGAAGTAGGCTTGGAGTTTTTTCCTGGGCATTCCCCAGGTTTTTGTTGTTATCTAAAAGACAAAATGTAGCTATATAGCATTGGTATGAACAAGAAGATCCTACACATCAAGGTAGCGAAGACGGGGGCTTGATTGTACCCCAAGTATGGTCCACAGATAGCAGTCCAAATCAGACTGTTGTAGTCCGAGACAAAAGCTGTAGGTAAGGTAGTATAACGAAAATCCCCTGGGAGAGAGCAGAAACGCCCCTCGACTCTACCCCTGTCTGAGACAATCACATTGGGTAGCCCATGTAAGCGAAAGATCTTCCGAGCAAAAATGGAAGCCAGTTCCTTTAGAAGTGGGCAACTTCTTAAGTGGAATACAATGAGACATTTTTGAGAACCGGTCAACCACCATAAGGATAACTGTGTTGCCCTGAGAGTTGGGTAACTAGCACAATAAAATCCATAGACAGGTGGGTTTCAGGGCCTCTCTCCATTGGGTATGAGTTGTAGGAGGCCCACTGGAAGAGGTTGTGGAGTCTTACTCTGAGCACACACGGAACAGGCAGCTATGAAGGCGGTCACATCAGCACGTAGACTAGGCCACCAGAATTGTAGGGAAATGGCCCAAAAGAGTTGATTCTTCCCAGGGAGGCCAGCAGCCTTGGGAGAATAGTAAGTCTGGAGCATGGCAGTACAGAGACTCTCTGGGATAAAGCAGTGGTCACAAGGTTTCTCAGGAGGAGCATCGACCTGAGCAGCAAGAATTTTGTCACCCAAAGGAGAAGTGAGACTGGTGTGAACTGTAGCCAGAATACGATCAGGAGGAATCACAGGAACAGGAACTGACTCCAACTTGGAAGTGAAGGAAAATTGTTATGACAAGACGTCAGCCCTTACATTCTTAGTACCGGGTAAGAATGAGACAATGTAATTGAAACTTGACAAGAAAAGAGCCCATCGTGCCCTTCTGGGAGAGAGGCGTTTAGCACTCCGCAGGTGACAATTTCTTGGAAAAGTAGCCACAAGGATGCATAGCGCTCTCAGAGGTAGGACATTGAGAGAGAAGGACGCAAACTCCAGTCTCAGAAGCATCAACCTCAAGGATAAAAGGTAACACAGGATCAGGATGAGCAAACACAGGAGCAGAAACAAAGGCAGCCTTGAGACTCTCAAAGGCCTTAATGGACTCCGGAGACAAACTCTGTGGGTTACCGTCCTACTGGTCATATCAGTCAGGGGCTTGACCAGAGATGAGAAGTTACGAATAAACTTCCGATAATAGTTGGCAAAGCCCAAGAAATGCTGCAGAGGATGTAAACCCACGGGTCAGGGCCACTGTAGGACTGCAGAAAGTTTCTCTGGGTCCATCGAAAAACCAGCAGTGGAAATGACAATGGCATTTAACCTGTTCACTATGGAACTTGCACTTCTCCAATTTACAATAGAGATTGTTCTCTCTTAGTTTCTGAAGCACACGACAGACATCTGTGTGGTGGCTCTCCAGGGACTTGGAAAATCCAGCAAGCAGGATCTGGAGCCAGAAGGGATGTCAGCCAAGCAAGTCTTTTAACAGGAATGCAGGAGAGCGTCTCTGTGATGTTGACTAAGGCAAAGGCAGAGATCCCCTGGGCTGGACGGCTTAAGTAGGCAGGACTGACAAGCAGGATATCATCAACAGCTGGGTACCTGTGGAGAGATAGGAGCTGGCAATTAGCCAACAGCTGAGCGAGAAGGAAGGGCTGAGCCCAGCCCTGATACAGTGAGAGTAAACAGCGCTCCATCATTGGTTTTAGTGGAAGGAATATTGCACTATTGTTGGTATCAGTGGGAGGAATCGTGCCCCATCATTGGTGTTTGTGGGAAGAATGGTGTCACATCATTGATTTCATTGAAAGGAATAGTGCGCTATTGTTGGTATCAGTGAGAGAAATGATGCCCAATTGTTGGTATTCAAGATAAAAATGGTGCTCCATCATTGGTGTCTGTGGGAGTAATGGTGCCCCATCATTGGTGTCTACGTGAGGAACGGTGCCCCATCATTGGTGTATGTATAAGGAATGGAGCCCCATCATTGTTGTCTGTGAGAGGAATAGTGCCCCATCATTGGTGTCTGTGGGAGGAATGGAGCCCCATCATTGGTGTCTGTGGGGGAAGTGGTGCCCCATCATTGGTGTCTGTGGCAGGAATGGTGCCCCATCATTGGTGTCTGTGGGAGGAATGGCACCCCATCATTGGTGTCTGTGGGAGGAATCATGCCCCATCATTGGTGTGTGTGAGAGGAATGGTGCCCCATCATTGATGTCAGTGGGAGGAATGGAGCCCCATCATTGGTGTCTGTGAGAGGAATGGTGCCCCATCATTGGTGTCTGTGAGAGGAATGGTGCCCCATCATTCGTGTCTGCGGGAGGTTTGCTGCCCCATCATTGGTGTCTGTGGGAGGAGAGGTGTCCATGAGAGGAATGGTGCCCCATCATTGGTGTCTACGGGAGAAATGCTGCCCCATCATTGGTGTCTGCGGGAGGAATGGTGCCCCATCATTGGTGTCTGTGGGAGGAATGGTGCCCTATCATTGGTGTCTGTGGGAGGAATAGTGCCCCATCATTGGTGTCTGTGGGAGGAATGGTGCCCCATCATTGGTGTCTGTGGGAGGAATGGTGCCCCATCATTGGTGTCTGTGAGAGGAATGGTGCCCCATCATTCGTGTCTTCGGGAGGTTTGCTGCCCCATCATTGGTGTCTGTGGGAGGAGTGGTGTCCATGAGAGGAATGGTGCCCCATCATTGGTGTCTGCGGGAGAAATGCTGCCCCATCATTGGTGTCTGTGGGAGGAATGGTGCCCCATCATTGGTGTCTGTGAGAGGAATGGTGCACCATCATTGATGTCCGTGAGAGGAATGGTGCCTCATCATTGGTGTCTGCGGGAGAAATGTTGCCCCATCATTGGTGTCTGCGGGAGAAATGTTGCCCCATCATTGGTGTCTGAGGGAGGAATGGTGCCCATCATTGGTGTCTGTGGGAGGAGTGGTGCCCCATCATTGGTGTCTGAGGGAGGAATGGTGCCTATCATTGGTGTCTGTGGGAGGAGTGGTGCCCCATCATTGGTGTCTGAGGGAGGAGTGGTGTCCATGAGAGGAATGGTGCCCCATCATTGGTGTCTGCGGGAGAAATGCTGCCCCATCATTGGTGTCTGTGGGAGGAATGGTGCCCCATCATTGATGTCTGTGAGAGGAATGGTGCCCCATCATTGGTGTCTGTGAGAGAAATGGTGCTCCGTCATTGGTGTCTGTGGGAGGAATGGTGCCCCATCATTGGTGTCTGTGAGAGGAATGGTGCACCATCATTGATGTCCGTGAGAGGAATGGTGCCTCATCATTGGTGTCTGCGGGAGAAATGTTGCCCCATCATTGGTGTCTGCGGGAGAAATGTTGCCCCATCATTGGTGTCTGAGGGAGGAATGGTGCCCATCATTGGTGTCTGTGGGAGGAGTGGTGCCCCATCATTGGTGTCTGAGGGAGGAATGGTGCCTATCATTGGTGTCTGTGGGAGGAGTGGTGCCCCATCATTGGTGTCTGAGGGAGGAATGGTGCCTATCATTGGTGTCTGTGGGAGGAGTGGTGCCCCATCATTGGTGTCTGAGGGAGGAATGGTGCCTATCATTGGTGTCTGTGGGAGGAGTGGTGACCCATCATTGGTGTCTGTAAGAGGAATGGTGCCCCATCATTGGTGTCTGAGGGAGGAATGGTGCCTATCATTGGTGTCTGCGGGAGGAATGGTGCCCCATCATTGGTGTCTGTAAGAGGAATGGTGCCCCATCATTGGTATCTGTGGATACAAGAGCCAGATAAAAGCAATCAAAGGGCCACAGTTTGGAGACCACTGTTTTAGAGTATATGGATAGGTACATTAGCTCATTCAGTGCAATAATTATATGCTCAATGTACTCGCCCACATTCATGCCAATTCACTACAGTTCTCATTGAATGATGGGAACTGTAGTTTCTCATACCTGTAGAGTGAGGCAGGAAGTGACGTGCCCCTGATTTTACACCTCCTCCTAAGGTCGACAGAAGCTGCTATTTTTTTTTAATTGGAGTGATGTCATCACGATTAATGCATTACATTTTTCTACCTAAATGATCTTTATTTGATAAAAATGCTAAGAGTTTATCGATTTACATAGTTCTTCTTGAAGCTTAAAACCATTTAATATCTTGGGCTTGGTTAATGCAGGTTGGTCTACAAATAAAAAGACGCATCATCGCATTTATTAGAGGAACATTAACGCGTTGTACTTAGTATGACTCTTTCATTCCATCGTTCAGGAGTGAAAACCTTAGTACAAAAAATAAATTCCATACTGTATGTCATATCCAACCCTATTTATATAATGGCAATGCAGTATATAAAATCTTCCATACACAACATTTCAACAGATCTCTCCCAAGCACAACGCAAACACAAAGACATTCATTTTTTTTTCTGTCTGGGGCCACAGTTAACTGCTATAGGCTGACCACATGAGAGATACTGGATTATTAGGATTAGTCTATACTATAGTGAGAAGGAAATAATCTTCTTTGTGGGTTCTTTGATGTTCACTAAGATAGGCCTTCCGTGTAAAACATTTCCCACACTCAGGGCAGGAATATGGCTTCTCCTGTGAGTGGCATGCCTGATGTCTAGTAAGACTTGACTTCTGTGAAAATGATTTTTCACACTCAGGACAGGAATACGGCTTCTCTCCTGTGTGGGTCCTTTGATGTGTAACAAGGTCCGATTTCCACGGAAAACATTTCCCGCACTCAGGGCAGGGATACGGCTTCTCACCCGTGTGCAATCTCTGATGCACAGCAAGGTCCGATTTCTGTAAAAAACTTTTCCCGCACTCACAGGCATATGGTTTCTCCACCGTGTGAGACCTCTGATGTGTGGTAAGATGGGCTTTCTGCGTAAAACATTTCCCGCACTCACGACAGGAATACGGCTTCTCGCCTGTGTGAGTTCTTTGATGTATCGCAAGGTCTGATTTCCGCGCATAACAGTTTCCGCACTCTGGACAAGAATACGGCTTCTCTCCTGTGTGAGATCTCTGATGTCTTATAAGTTCTGATTTCCGTGTAAAACATTTCCAGCACTCAGAGCAGGAATGAAGCTTCTCACCCGTGTGAGATCTCTGATGTACAGTCAGACTTAATTCAGAGCTAAAAGTTTCCCCGCATTCAAGACAGGAAAATTTCTCTTTCCCCTGAATTCCGGCACCATCCCTCACAGTACGACGTTGCTCAGAGTCAGAGGGATTTGATGGTCTATCCACACTGTGAAGTCCACCATCCATAGCTGAGCTCATTGTCTTTTCTCCTGCACAATCTCTTGTGATGTCCTCATCTTTCATTTTATAACTTGGAGATAAAGTCAGATGATCCTTTGAGGGTTTCTCCATGGCGTGTCCTGGAAAAATATAAAAAAACATGATCGATAGTAGTGCTATAAAAAAAATACACAATTTTTATCAAGTTCCTTAATTTAAAAAAAATGTCCCACCAAGTACATCCATCATATCATCCAGCAATATAGATCCACATCAATCACAAAGCCCAACACCTGCCGAAAGAAAATTACCCGCAGAATCCGATCTCACCCCATGACTATTTATCCACTTACATAGTTACATAGTAGGTGAGGTCAAAAAAGACACAAGTCCAACCTATGTGTGTGATTATATACAGTTGCAATAAAAAGTATGTGAACCATTTTGGAATGATATGGATTTCTGCACAAATTGGTTATAAAATGAGATCTGATCTTCATCTAATGCCGCGTACACACGGTCAGACTTTTCGTCTACAAAAGTCCGAGGGACTAAAGCTGGCTGACAATCCGATCGTGTGTGGGCTTCCCCGGACCTTCAGAGGACTTTTCCAGCCGCAAATCCGGACTTTAGATTTGAAACATGCTTCAAATCTTTACATTGTAACTACGCCGGACCCAGAAATCTGCTCGTCTGTGTGCTAGTCCGACGGGCAAAAACCCACGCTAGGGCAGCTATTGGCTACTGGCTATCAACTTCCTTATTTTAGTCTGGTGTACGTCATCACGTACGAATCCGTCGGACTTTTGTGTGGTCGTGTGTAGGCAAGTCCGTTCGTAAGAAAGTCTGCCGCAAGTCCGTTGAAAGTCTGTCGGACAGGCTGTCGGACTTTTGTAGCCGAAAAGTCCGACCGTGTGTACGCGGCATAAGTCACAACAATAGACAATCACAGTCTGCTTAAACTAATAACACACAAAGAATTAAATGTTACCATGTTTTTATTGAACACACCATGTAAACATTCACAGTGCAGGTGGAAAAAGTATGTGAACCCCTAGACTAATGAGATCTCCAAGAGCTAATTGGAGTGAGGTGTCAGCCAACTGGAGTCTAATCAATGAGATGAGATTGGAGGTGTTGGTTACAGCTACCCTGCCCTATAAAAAACACACACCAGTTCTGGGTTTGCTTTTCACAAGAAGCATTGCCTGATGTGAATGATGCCTCGCACAAAAGAGCTCTCAGAAGACCTACGATTAAGAATTGTTGACTTGCATAAAGCTGGAAAGGGTTCTAAAAAGTATCTCCAAAAGCTTTGCTGTTCATCAGTCCACAGTAAGACAAATTGTCTATGAATGGAGAAAGTTCAGCACTGCTGCTACTCTCCCTAGGAGTGGGCGTCCTGTAAAGATGACTGCAAGAGCACAGCGCAGACTGCTCAATGAGGTGAAGAAGAATCCTAGAGTGTCAGCTAAAGACTTACAAAAGTCTCTGGCATATGCGAACATCCCTGTTAGCGAATCTACAATACATAAAACACTAAACAAGAATGGATTTCATGGGAGGATACCACAGAGGAAGCCACTGCTGTCCAAAAAAAACATTGCTGCACGTTTACAGTTTGCACAAGAGCACCTGGATGTTCCACAGCAGTACTGGCAAAATGTTCTGTGGACAGATGAAACCAAAGTTGAGTTGTTTGGAAGAAACACACAACACTGTGTGGAGAAAAAGAGGCACAGCACATCAACATCAAAACCTCATCCCAACTGTGAAGTATGGTGGTGGGGGCATCATGGTTTGGGGCTGCTTTCCTGTGTCAGAGCCTGGACGGATTGCTATCATCGAAGGAAAAATTAATTCCCAAGTTTATCAAGACATTTTGCAGGAGAACTTAAGGCCATCTGTCCACCAGCTGAAGCTCAACAGAAGATGGGTGTTGCAACAGGACAACGACCCAAAGCATAGAAGTAAATCAACAACAGAATGGCTTAAACAGAAGAAAATACGCCTTCTGGAGTGGCCCAGTCAGAGTCCTGACCTCAACCCGATTGAGATGCTGTGGTATGACCTCAACAAAGCGATTCACACCAGCCATCCCAAGAATATTGCTGAAACAGTTCTGTAAAGAGGAATGGTAAAGAATTACTCCTGACCGTTGTGCACGTCTGATCTGCAACTACAGGAAACGTTTGGTTGAAGTTATTGCTGCCAAAGGAGGTTCAACCAGTTATTAAATCCAAGGGTTCACATACTACATTGTTGTGACTTAGATGAAGATCAGATCACATTTTATGACTAATTTGTGCAGAAATCCATATCATTCCAAAAGGGTTCACATACTTTTTATTGCAACTGTATCAGTATTCCATTCTACATCCCTGTATGTTGTGGTCGTTCAGGTGCTTATCTAATAGGTTTCTTGAAACTATCGATGCTCCCCGCTGAGACCACCGCCTGTGGAAGGGAATTCCACAACCTTGCCGCTCTTAGGCCCCTTTCACACTGAGGTGCTTGTAAACTGCCAGTAAAAACACTGAGCATTTTTGAAGAGCTTTTCAGGCACTTTTCCATTCATTTCAATGGAGAGGGGTGTTTTTTCACCACCCTGCCAGCGCACTGCCCCAGTGTGAAAGCATTCATTGATTTTAATGAAAATAGGTTTTCATGAGCTTTTCAGGTGCTTTTTTTAGCGTGAAAGTGCCTGAAAAGCGCCTCAGTGTGAAAAGGGTCTAACAGTAAAGTACCCTCTACACAGTTTAAGGTTAAACCTCTTTTCTTCTCATTTTAATGAGTGGCCACGTGTCTTGTTAAACTCCTTTCCACTAAAAAGTTTTATCCCTATTGTGGGGTCACCAGTACGGTATTTGTATATTGAAATCATATCCCCTCTCAAGCGTCTCTTCTCCAGAGAGAATAAGTTCAGTTCATAACTAAGATCCTCCAGACCCTTTATTAGTTTTGTTGCCCTTCTTTGTACTCGCTCCATTTCCAGTACATCCTTCCTGAGGACTGGTGCCCAGAACTGGACAGCATACTACAGGTGCGGCCGGACCAGAGTCTTGTAGAGCGGGAGAATTATCGTTTTATCTCTGGAATTAATCCCCTTTTTAATGCATGCCAATATTCTGTTTGCTTTGATAGCAGCAGCTTGGCGTTGCATGCCATTGCTGAGCCTATCATCTACTAGGACCTCCAGGTCCTTTTCCATCCTAGATTCCCCCAGAGGTTCTCCCCCCAGTGTATAGATTGCAAATAAATAGGATTGGTCCCAGCACAGAACCCTGGGGGACCCCACTACCCACCCCTGACCATTCTGAGTACTCCCCATTTATCACCACCCTCTGAACACGCCCTTGTAGCCAATTTGCAATCCATGTACTCACCCTATGGTCCATTATTTTGTACAGTAAACGTTTATGGGGAACTTCTGACAGCTCCGGTGGACAACATCTGATAAAATGGGGCACGGTCTCCTGGGTGACATCATTGATCATCTTTACATAGAACCATATTCACTTAATGATGTCACTGAGATCCTAATGAAACCACTGGAATTTGGGGGAGCCCCATGCTATTTTTTGTTTTTTGCATGGGGCCCCACCTAAAATTCATAGCAGACCTAAAGGGCCGGGTATGAATTATGGAGGAACCCCATGCCATTTTCTTTTGTAGCTATCCCACACCTTTGCTTACGGCGCCACCACTGGTTGTTAAGGATTGCACCCACTGGCTCCTTTAACAAACATTGATGACAAGAAGCTGTTATGTATAGTAGCCAAACAGGTACATTTTTGGGCATTCACCCTGAACGTTCAAGGTTTGGTCTGAACACAAGCTAACTTGTCCCTAATCAACTGCTATTAGACACATGCAAATCGTTTAGTTCCGAATTAGTTCTTTAACACATTTTTACAAATTCGTTAATTTCCAATTTTTAGAATTCTGAATTTTCTAATTTTCTAATTTCCGAAAAAAGCAAAAAAACGAAAATAAACACATTTTTTGTCAGTGCACATGACTTCTATAGTTATAAGTCTAAAAAAAAGAAATGGAAAGAGAAGGTGCCTCCAAGTGCAGAAGGCCAGCAGTTTTATTAAGCATAAAATAGGCTCATTATCAGTATGTTCCTGGCGGCCTCTGTCACTGTCTTCCATCTCCCTATGCCCTGTGCCATCCAGCAGCTCAAGGGTGGGTAGGATAGCCCAGTCAAGATGGCTGCCGCCCCCTCTTCCGGGGACAACGGTGGAACGCACGTGCCAGAAGTGACGTCAGGAAAGAGCGGTGAAACGTTTTGGAGCATGCGAACTAAGCTCATTCTTCAAAACACAAAAGGGTTTTTGAAGAAGGAGCTTAGTACGCATGCTCTGAAATGCATCACCGTCCTTTTCCTGACGTCACCTCCGGTGAGGGTGTTCCACCGTGGTCCCAGAAGAGCGGTGGCCATCTTGACTGCATTCTATACTTAGAGGAGCCTTTTCTCTGTCCTTTTCTCTTGAAGTTAGAGTTGCTTCTACTCTATGCCCTAAGGCCATCCCCAGCTGTGCGAACATTCCTCATTCTGACCAGCGCTTCCAAGACCCAGTAGGCAGAAGCGCCCTATTCTTCCTATCTTTTACTATAATTATAAGTTTGCTAAAAGAAGAGGGCGCAACCTAAGAAAGGAACAATCTATGTTATCATACTTGTGCTACTCTAAAGCCTCGTACACACGATCAAATTTTCCGCAGACAAAACCTCTGACTTTTGTTTGAAGGCGTGTGCCTGGATTTTGTCTTTCATACAAACGGCAAGGAACTGTCGGCCAATAAACACAAACTTACTGACGTACTACATGGTTTTTCAGCTCTTTGGCACCACCCTTTGGGCTCCTTCTGCTAATTTCATGTTAGTAGAAGTTCAGTGAGTGTTGAATCGCGCTTTTCATTTTGCGCTTTTTAGTTTGTTTCTGAACGGCCGTTCGTCAGCCAGCCATGTTGCGGAATCGGAGGAGATAACGGGTTACTTATTATTGGCCTTGGAGTTATTGCTTTGACCCAAGTCCAGTCCAGGAACAGGAGGAGGAGGATTTCTTGGACCAAAAATTGGTTGCTTTATTAATCGTGACCAATTATGTCATTTGCCTTTGCTGCGGGAGCTCCAGGAGAATAATCCGGATGATTTTCGGAATTATCTCCAGATGACGGACCCCTGCTTTCACCAACTCTTGGCATTGTTGACCCCCTATATTAAGAAGCAGGACACATGCATGAGGCTTTTATTTTATTTTCTGGTTGAATAATAATGATTTGATTTGGTATATTTTCTATATTTTTGGATGCATAGAATGCACTTTTTGGTTAAGTTCTATTGACAGATAGCATGTCTAATTTTATTTGTTTTCTTTTCTTAATGCACAATAAAAAATTTGAGGAGAATAGTACTTGGCTATGTGTTTTACTTCAAATGACAGTTTGGGAGTGGGCAGTTACATTTAAAAAAAATACAAAGTAAAATCAACACCGGACACCAACATAGTTGTATCTTTGAACTTAAAAACTACGGATAATGGTGTTGTGGTAACTTGCCCAAATAAAAAAAGAAGCATAATAATATTATTATTGATATCACTAGAAAAAAAAAGCCTTTGAAAATTTGTTTGCAATAACTCCATCAGTATCACCAGCAAAGCAGCTTCATTATTATCCCATTAAAGAAGAAGAGAATTGTGCGCTGCATTTCGAGATTTCATAATTTTCCACGTCACGAATGTCAATTCTCCATTCCGAACGCTAGTTTACAAGACCGACCGCTTCTGGCTCGTCCTTGCTTCCGAGCATGCGTGTTTGTACTTTGGACTTTTCTCCGACGGACTTGTGTACACACGCTCGGAAAATCCGCTGACACACATTTGTCCACGGAAAATTTAAAACCTGCCATCCAACATTTGCCCGTGGAAAATCCGACAACAATTGTCCTATGGAGCGCACAAACGATCGGATTTTGCACCAACAGCCTGTCATCACAATTCCGGTTGGAAAATCCGATCGTGTGTATGAGGCTTAACAATCCTAATACAGCTAGATGAACCCCAGGGGGTTTATCAGAGAGAAAGAATGTCTAATGTTCAGGATGGGTATCAGTAAAAGGAGGTGACTATTATCAACCTATGACATCACTTATCTCCCGCCCTACTCTGGACCAATCAGTGTGCAGTAACAGAGCAGAGATAACAGAAGAATATAGTATGGCTCACCTGTGCTGATCTCTGTAGGAATGTCCTCCTCTTTGACTGTCCTCGTCATTTCATCCTCCTCCATAGACTGCTGATCATCCCTCACATAAGTTTCTTCTTCTTCTTTAACCACAACTTTTATAGCTATCAGATCTTCACCCTAAACCAAAAATATAAGATTTAAAATTGTGATATCACATACAAAATCCACACATCGTCTCTACTAGTCCAAGGTTTAGACGCCCTATCCCACCTACCTGATGATGGTGAGGGATGGTGTGACCTTCCTGTGTGGAATCCCTCACATACGTCTCTTCTACTTCACCCTCAACTTTCATGTCTATCAGATCTTCACCCTAAACCAACAGAATGTCAGAAAATAACATCTGTAAAATAGAAGTATTTATGATGTGAGATCACATAGAAAATATCACCTTGTAGAGTCCACACATCGTCTCCACACGTCAGAGTGTTCAATCACTTTATGTTCCAGACCCTCAACTCCACCTACCTGATGGTGAGGGATGATGTGACCTTCCTGTGTGGAATCCCGGGAATACAGAGGACGGGGACATCTCTCTGGTGGGTTCCCATTACTGGATCCATCTGTAGGAAACACACACACTGACTGAATACATTGTTTCTATGTGTTTATCAGATGATGGGGGATCTAGGTGGACCCTCCGTACTGCTCTCTCCTTTACAATAAAGTCTCCTCTTACCCGGTGATGTGAGGGGCGGCTGATTGTCCATCATGACGTCCTTGTAGAGATCCTTGTGTCCTTCTAAATACTCCCACTCCTCCATGGAGAAATAGACAGTGACATCCTGACACCTTATAGGAACCTGACACACACAATGATACAGTCACCATCCAGACACATCCCTTGTCTGTTACTGGATAATGTCCCAGAATTCCCAGCACCGCTCACCTCTCCTGTCAGCAGCTCCATCATCTTCTTGGTGACTTCTAGAATCTTCTGCATGTTTTGTCTCTTAGGTTTTAGGGAGTCACATGGAGGCACTGTGATGGTCATATGGTCACCTGACTTCAGAAGAGGAAATCTCTGTATTAGGGAACCAATAGGAATATCATGTTAGAATCCCAGATACCTCCTCACCTCTCCGGTCAGGTCTGTGTTTTATTAATAGAGATAAGAGTGATGTCATGTGACCTCCCAGAATCCTCATCAACTCTCTGGTCAGGTCTGTGTTTTATTAATAGAGATAAGAGTGATGTCATGTGACCTCCCAAAATCCTCCTCACCTCTCCGGTCAGCAGGTAGATGATCTCCAGGGTGAAGTTTAATATGCTCTCAATCACAAGAATCTGGTGTTTGTCCATCTTCGTTGATGTGGTCATATGCAGGTTTATCTGTAGACAAATAGTGGAGAATGTACTGCTTTGCCTCTGATCAGCTGATTTGCAAGCTCCAATTATGTAAAAGAATAGATAACCCCGCCCTCTTACTATAAAAGTATATGTTCACAGCAGTCATATTGCCCCTGTGTTGGAACCTTGTGTATGTATGCTTTGAGAACAGTTGTGGGTCCATGGAATGAATCCGTTTTCTGTATAACCCGTAGGCTCCATTCACACTTGTGAGACTTGTCATGCAACTTTGGACATCAAAGTTGCATGACGAGTCATTCCCCATGTTTTCCAATCATAACTATTTATATATGTGGGACTTAAAGTTGCAGCAACTTCAAAGTAGTTCATGCACTGCTTTGGTCCGACTTTCATGCAACTTGAGGGCCATAGACTTCAATGTTAACCCTCAAAAGTTGCATGAAAGTCGTACCTGAATGTTATACAATGCAACAGTTGTCTATTATCGCTGGTCAAAGACAAAGTCATATCCAAGTTGCACCGATCCAAAGTTGCACTTCAAAGTCGGTGCAACTTTGGAGTCGTACAAGTGTGAATGGAGCCTCGGGATATAACATTTACTGTAAATCCCATAGTTTGCCACACACTTGCTAGCTTAAGCAAAAGAAAGGAGACACTGTGTTTTTGTACTCAGTTTTGAGGTTCTTCAGTCCTCATTACTGTGAATTTAGCTACCACTGTTGCTATGATGTAGGGGCTTATAATGCAGAAACTGAAGATGGAGGAGGGCGGGACTGTTGTTGGTTCTTTCCACCATCTGCCCCCCACCAAACAACTGAAGGTGGTGCCCAAGCTGCTGCCAAAAGATTACTGTTAGCAGTGGAGACATCATGGACACCACATGACTGTTGATGATTTTGCTCTGGTGTTCAATGTAAAGGGGCGGGGTTATTTACATCCTTCCCAATTTTTTGCTGATCTCAAACCCAACCTTAAACCGAGGGATTATCAACTTCCTCCCACATTATAGGTTTATCTCAGACCCCTCTTACAGTAAGAAGCAGGTTTGCGGTGGGGCTTATGAAGCGACACCAAATAGTTGGAGCAGATGACACCACATTGATGGTTGTACGTAACTTTTATGGTCTTTATGGTGAAGTTCAAAAGAAGAAGATGACTTAGTGGAAGGGTGCTGTCTGAGATAATTCATGTACAGGCAGAGAGGCACAGGCTGACAATAAGGGACTTCTAATGACAATATGATGGAAGGATTACAGGTTGCTGGGTGTATGAGGAGCTCTTTCATAGCGAGAGGGGTCGTTTCTGGAGGACTCACTGATGGTGCTGCTCTTTAGGGAAACATGCACGGCCCATCCTCATCTGGTTCCTTTCCCTTGCACTATATCACTATATCCCTGACAAGCAAGGTTCTGTCTCCACCCCACTCCCACACTGTGGATGCACATAAATGACCCATTTTAGCATTCAATAGGAGAAAACAGCCTTCCCAAGATGCTGCCTGGAGCCCATGATAGGGAACCATTCAGTCCTTAATGGGCTCCTGCCAACCTGGTGAGGTGACGCAGCTCTCCCTTCAGGACAACGGGCAAAAACCAACACTGCAGTTGCCCATAATAATATGAATGAATCATAAGGACTCCAATTTAATAATTCCCATCATTTGATTTGTGCCTGCTATATTCAGTATAGTCTCTCATTGCTTCTGGTTTCAGGTTGTATATGATTATGTAGGAATGTCTGTATAATAGCATACACCCTATAGTGTGTATTTATGGTCAAGCCCTTTCAAGTTTGAATATCCTGTTTATCCTTAGGCAATTGGCTTCATTTTATGACTAAATGACCAGGTGTCCAGTTTACTGTTTTTTGGTATCTGTATTTCAAAGTCTCTCTCTTCCTGTCACTAAGACCACACAACCCCTCCCTTCTCTTTTCATCTGTATACTATATAAGCTGGATGATCTCCCATTAAAGACAGAGACCCTATGAATACACATCTTGCTTGCTTCCTGTATTTTTGGGGTGTCTCCTGGTACCGAGGGTCCAAGTGGCTTGCCAAATTAATGAAGGATGGCCGTCCAGAACCAGAATTCCTTTCACTGCCTACAGGGTTATCCATCCCCTTTATATAATTGGCTGATTTCAGACCCCCACTTGTAGTGAGGGATGGGGTTATCCACCTCCCCCCCCCCACTGTTAGCTGGTGTGAGTCTGCTGACAGGGATGAAAGGTTGTGCAGGGCATAATGGGTGAGCATTAGTGATGAGCTAAACTGCCCTGGGTTTGGTTCAAGCAGGGTTCAGTGAACTTCCATGTTTAGATACCGAACTGGGAGCCAAATCTGTCAAATTAAAAATGCCCATTTTCTGGGCTAATAAGCAAAGGGGTAAAATAATACCATGAGGGGTGGGCACTGCCCCAGGGAACATTTACCAATGCAAAAAAAAAAAAAGTTTAAAAAAATCCAATTGGCCCGGGATCAGTGATTTATTTTTTAAATACCCCAAGTTAAATATTAAAAATGTTAAATTCCCTTAACCACTTCAATACCGGGCACTTAGACACCTTCCCGCCCAGGCCAATTTTCAGCTGTCATATGACATGATATGAGTCAGGATAACGGAACCACTTCCCGGACGTCAAGCCGCAATAGGGCGGGCGGGAAGTGGTTAAATAACATTGTAATGGAAATGCACGCCCCTGTGGCAGCTAGCTAGCCGGGGGGCGTGGTCCTTGACTGGGGTATGAGGAAATGAGGAGGACTTATTCTCAGCAAGTAAGACTGGCCGTGATACACTTTCACAGCCCGCACCACCTCTGGCCACCACTAGAGGGAGACTACACTACAATCCAACTCGCTGACAACACACAGGCAGATACAAATCTTACATATAATCTGGTGCACTCTTAAGCCTCATACACAAGGTATGATTGTTGGCCAACCGAGCGTCTGATTTTTGTCAAAAGGGCGTGTGCCAGGCTCTTGTCTTCCATACTAACGGTACACAATTGTTGTGCCATAAACACAAACGTAGTGACGTACTACGAGGAATTTCAGCTCTTGAGCGCTACCCTTTGGGCCCCTTCTGCTAATGTTTGGTGAGCATTGATTCCCAGCATGCGTGTTTGTACTTTCGACTTTTATGTGACGGATTTGTGTACTGACCTTACGTCGTCAAACCGTTGTCCGCCGAAAATTTACTAGCTTGCCATCCAACATTTGTTGGTCGAAAGTTGGACAACAATTGTCAAAAGGAGCGTACTAACGGTAAAATTTTAGGACAACAGTCTGTCAACAGACAATCCCCTGCCAACAATTGAACCGTGTGTACGAGGCTTAAGGGTTGGGGAGCAGTCTAGCAATTAGCACACATTTCCAGGATTTCTTCAGCTATCCTTCAAGCTAGAACCCCGGTGTTAATCACTCTTCCCACTATCCCCACACCCACACATGCACAGAAAATGATCTGCTAGTTTAGGATCTGCATGAAATCTGCCAATCTGCCAATCTGCCAGTGCAATTACATACAGATTGGCAATTAACTTAGAACGAGCACATAGACACTGCAATCCAGCATGTCTCCAGAGATATGAGCCCTAGCTTAGCACAAAGACGTCCCATCATGCCTCTGCCTGTGGAAGTCATGCTTTTAACTGTCAGCCTTGCAATGCCTCATGGGACTTGTAGTTTCGCAACAGCTGGAGGGCCACCAGTTTGAGACCCCTGCCCTCGAGAGTAAAATGGAGATTGTTGCAATACTTAATGTAGCATCGTATTTGCGCGGCGGTCTTTGTCCAACAATTTTTTGGGACAAAAATACACTTTTCTGAATTAAAAAATAAGAAAACAGTAAAGTTAACCCAATTTCTTTCTAGATTGTGAAAGATGTTATGCCGAGTAAATAGATACAGGCAGTCCCTGAGTTACGAACGGGTTAGGGACTGTAGGTTTGTTCTTATGTCGTAAATGTTTGTAAGTCGGGAGCGCATGCGCAGAATGGCAGAGACGTCGTTTTCCGATGCAAACAGTGGCCACGCGTGTGCAGAACGGCAGATGCCTCCCGTTCGTAAGTAGGAGTCGTTCGCAAGTCGGATGTTCGTAACTCGGGGACTGCCTGTACCTAACATGTCATGCTTCAAAATTGGGCACGCTCGTGGAACGGTGACAAACTTTGGTACTTAAGTTTCCATAGGCAACGTTTAAACATTTCTAAAGGTTACCAGTTTAGAGTTACAGAGGAGATCTTAGGCTAGAATTAGTGCACTCACTCTAACGATTGTGGCGATACCTCACATGTGTGGTTTGAACATCGTTTACATATGTGGACACGACTTGCGTATGCGGTCGCTTCTGTACGCAAGCTCAGAGGGACGGGGCGCTTTAATTTTTTTTATTATTATTTCACTTTATATTTTTACACTGTCCCTTTAAAAAAAAAAATTTTTGATCTTGTGGCGAATCCGCCGCTGAGACCAGTTTTATGTTAATGTGGACCACCCACCGTTTAAAAAAAATACCGGGGTTATGGCAGCTATCTGTGGCGACGTATATATACACAGTGGGAGGTCCGGAAGTGGTTAATTTTATAATTTAATATCCTGAAAGCGGGCAGTGCATAAAATATATACACAGAAAACGCATTACAAAAAACACAAAAAGACACAAGGACATACAAAGTTGGCTATTCACTATGAAGATAAAAAGGGGTAAAAACTGAAATAGAATTTTACCAATGTTTGTCCTTTGACAGAAGCATGTCGGAAAGCCTGTAATTCTCCAGTCAGACGGATCGGCTTCGTAGGAATCACCCCGTCCATATCCCAGTCTCCTCAATTTATTGGAATATGGATGTGGGCTGGGCTTTAGCCCTTGGGCAATCAACCCTGGGGGGGGGGGGGGGGGGGGGGCGTTCCCGTTACAACCCACAGGACAGTTCTGTGTTCTGAACTGGCCTGCAACAGATCTGACCACTGGGTCGGGAAGAGGTTTTCCGACACCAGCTGCCATAACCCCGGTATTTTTTTTAAACGGCGGGCGGTCCGGTTTAACATAAAAGTGGTCTCAGCGGCGGATATGCCGTGACATTACTTTTATGGGTGGCGGGAGGGGTGCCCCTCCTGCCACTTACTGGAGCCGTCGGTAGCGGCAGAAACAATCCGATCCCTGGGATGGATCCGACTGAGACAGTACCAATCACTGTTCAGCTGTCGCAATCAGGCGCCATATAACAGTTGTGTGTGTTTCTCTGGGATTCTAAATGTGTTACAAATACAGATTTACATGTACAGGTAGTCCAACATGTGTACAACCAGAAGGAATTATTTTCATCTCTCTGCAACTAATATTTTAGCTTTTATGAGAGATAAAATGGATTCCTCAGATCTGTGGATATAAATCAAAGCTGGCCAACCATTCGGGGCCTCCTGACTGTCCCCTGCTGGTTCTTATGACCAACATAACTAGTAGGCTTCATTGAGGCTTTGGGAAGGTGAGAAATCTATGTCTACATGGAAGGGAAATTTTATTGGAATCTATGTGTCAACTCAAGCCTAGACGCTTGCTCTGTCCTTTCAAATGTTAATAGAAGAACTTATGTCTACAACTGATTACTGATACTACAGAATTAAACTACATCAACAATAACACCACTTCTACAGATCACGTCACCTCCGCTATTGGCAAAATGACCCTACTGCTACATCTATAATCACATTAATGTTACAAACATGTCTGGTGGGGCCTAATCCTGCCTGTAGAGGGGCATCTCTGTGGTGTACAGAAAGTGCTGCAGCAATGCTGACATTTACAAGGAAAAAAGTTACAATTGTGGCAAATGACATTTCACTGACAGCAAATAACAGCAAACTTATGTATTTTGGGGAACTTTTGGAGGGCTCTATGTGTGTGGGCTTTTTTTTTTTCTTTTTTCCTTAAAAGAAGCCGGCAAAAAAAAAAAAAAGTAAAAAAAAAAAAAAAAAAAAAAAAAAAAAAAAAGAAGCCGGCAATGAAATGTCATTTGCCAGCATTTTCAACTCCATTTTGTAAATGTCATTTTGCTGTAGCACATCGTACAGCATAGAGTTCTCCCCACTAAAAAATACATACCAAACCCCTTGAGTCTGGTATAGATTTTAAGAGAGTACCCCACACAAAAAATAAAAATTATAAAATGCATGAGGTCTTCCTGGAGATCCATAAAAGACTCTTCAGGTCTGATATGAATTTTAACCACTTGCCGACCGCAATACGTAGATATAAGTTGCGGTTTGCAAGTGGTTTACCAGTAGGGTTGCCACCTTTTCTTCAAGTCAAACCCGAACACTTTAGCGCACAGCAATAATAGTATAAACTATACATATATTTTGCTATTAAATAACATTTCTAATCACATGACGGTAATAGCAAATGTCCCACTTTACATCAGAGTTCACAGAGTTCCCCTTTTACATCTGAATCCACAAAGTTCACTGTAAGGGGGGACTCTGCAGACTCTGATGTAAGGGAGAACTCTGGGGACTCTAACATAAGGGATGCTCTGGGAACCCTGATTTAATAGGGGGAACACTGAGAACTCTGATGTACGGAGAGGACTCTGATGTAAGGGAGAACTCTGGGGACTCTAACATAAGGGATGCTCTGGGAACCCTGATTTAAGGGGGAACACTGAGAACTCTGATGTACAGAGAGAACTCTGATGTAAGGGGGAACACTGTGGCCTCTGGTGTAAAGGGGAACTCTGATGTAAGGGGTGCTCTGAGAACCCTGAATTACCCTACTGTACGCACTCAGAGGCAGGAGAGAGAAGGGGGGAAGACTTCAGTCACAGACAGGGATGGATGGTGAGCTCACTCACCCCTTGGCAGTGGCACCTCTCATTCAGATGTATCTGAGGCTGCTAGACTTTCAATTTCCGGCCCCCACGTTCCTTTTCTGAGGCACAGCGCCGGGGATTGGAGTGTGGGCAGACACAGAGGGGTAGGGGGAAGAGGTGCAAATCGAGCCCTCTCTTCTCTCTCGTGTGTTTTTTTTTTTGGGGGGGGAGAGGGGGGATTGTAAGTGATAACTTTGGGCAGTGTGAAAGAGAGTGCAACAGACATTCTCAGCTTAGCCAACTACAGCCAGCAACCCTGCCAGACAGGCGGTCTGAAACCCAGACACATGATTTCAAATCCCAACTGTCCGGGTGAATCCCGGAGAGGTGGCAACCTTATTTACCAGGGTTATAGCTGACGATATCAGCCATAACCTCGGTACCAATTTTTGATGTTTTCTCATGAAATCATTCTCAGCGGTTTATGAGCCGCTGAAATGCTTTCAAAAGCGGCATGACTCTTTGATTGACTCTATGGCCTTGGAGGACCGGAGCGACATCATGACGTCACTTTCGGGCCAGGCTGGAAGTAAATAATTAAAATTTTTTTTAAAGCAAATGATCAAAAAAAGGTTTTTTTTTTTTTTTTATCATCTTTTGCTTTTAAAAGGTAAAGAAGAGATTTGGGGTATTTTTGACCCCAGATCTCTCCATAAAGAGGACCTGTCATCCTTATTTCTATTACAAGGGATGTTTTCATTCATTGTTATGGGAATAAAAGTGATATTTTTTTTTTTGAAGGGACAGTGTAAAAATAAAAAGTAAAATAAATAAGAAAAAAAATGAAAGCACCCTATACCTCCATGCTCGCGTGCAGAAGTGAACGCATACGTAAGTCGCGCACGCATATGTAAACAAAGTTTGCAACACGTGTGAGGTATCGCTCCAAATGTAGTGCCCTGTACATTGATCGGACATTCCGACAACAAAATCCATTGATTTTTTCTGACGGATTTTGGGCCAAACTTGTCTTGCATACACACGGTCGCACAAAGTTGTCGGAAAATCCGATCGTTCTGAACGCGGTGACGTAAAACACGTACGTCGGGACTATAAACGGAGCAGTAGCCAATAGCTTTCGTCTCTTAATTTATTCTGAGCATGTGTGGCACTTGGTGCGTCAGATTTGTGTACACACGATCGGAATTTAAACGATTGGATTTTGTTGTCGGAAAATTTTATATCCTGCTCTCAAACTTTGTGTGTCGGAAACTCCGACGGAAAAAGTCCGATGGAGCCTACACACGGTCGCAATTTCCGACAACACAATCCGATCGCACTTTTTCCATCGGAAAATCCGACCGTGTGTACAGGGCATTAGAGTGAGATCAATAATTCTAGCACAAGACTTCCTCTGTAACTCTAAACAGGTAACCTGTAAAGGCATTTAAAGCGTCGCCTATGAAGATTTTTAAGTACAGTAGTTTGTCTCCATTCCACGAGTGCGCGCAATTTTAAAGCGTGACATATTAGGTATCTATCTATCATCTTTCACATTATACAAAAACAGCCGTAAATATTGTGTTTTTTTTTTTTTTTTTGGTTTGTTTTTTTTTCATTGAAGTGTATTTTTTTCTTTTTTTGGAAAATTATCGTATTTATCGGCGTATAACATGCAATTTTTCCACTTAAAATCAAGGGAAAATCGTAGGTGCGTGTTATACGCTGATCCCCGCTGTCTGGAGGAGCGAGCGCGGCCGATATACACATAGCTGAGTGTCCTGTGTACTCAGCTAGGCTAGGCTCGGCTCCACTCGCAGTCACGCCCAGTCCCGCCATTGGACCTGTGTTATGTCCATGACAGGAGCCGGTGTTCTGCCATATAGTGTCCTCCTATCGGATAGTGTCCGCTCCGTACTGCGCAGGCGCAGCGCTTGCGCAGTACGGAGCAGAAGGAGATGCCGAAAATGTCCGAAGTTGATCAGCTGACCATCAGCTGTACACGGCGCTTCGGCAGTTCTTAGCGATGGCTGTGTAAGAGGGCCTCTCGCGGGCTCGCTTCGCTCGCCGCGCTTCGGGCACGGCCTCGCTGCGCTCGGCAACTATTTATTCTCACTCTGTGTCCACTTGGATAGTAGGGAATGATCCTGGACATAGGGTGAGAATAAAAGCGCAGGCGCCGTGTACAACTGATGATCAGCTGTTAAACTTCGGAGACGTTCGGCGTCTCGTTTGTCCTCCGTACTGCGCCTGCGCAGTACAGGGAGGACACTATATGATAGGGGACTGTATTTGACAAGACACCGGGCTAAAGGGGCGGGACTGCGAGAGTCGAGAGGAGCCGCGTACACAGGACATCCGGCTCTGTGTATCTCGGTGGCGCTAATTTTAAACGATAAGGCTACAATGACACTGGGCAAGGCTGCAAATGACACTGATCATTCTGAAATGATGGACAAGGCTGCAGATGGACACTGATAAGGCTGCATTGATGGGCATTTAAAAGTATTTTCCCTTGAAAACTTCCCTCCTAAAAGTTTTTTCCTTAAACTTCCCTCCTAAAAGTTTTTTTCCTTAAACTTCCCTCCTAAAAGTTTTTTTCCTTAAACTTCCCTCCTAAAAGTTTTTTTCCTTAACCACTTCAATACCGGGCCAATTCTTTCATTTCTCTCCTACATGTAAAAATCATAATTTTTTTGCTAGAAAATTACATAGAACCCCCAAACGTTATATATGTTTTTTTAGCAAAGACCCTAGAGAATACAATGGCAGTTGTTGCAACTTTTTATCTCACACAGTATTTGCGCAGGAATTTTTCGAACGCGTTTTTTTGGGGAAAAAAACTGTTTTGTGATTAAAAAAAAACAAAACAGTAAAGTTAGCCCAATGTTTTTGCATTTTGTGAAAGATGAAGTTACGCCGAGTAAATAGATACCTAACATGTCACGCTTCAAAATTGCACAATGTTCGGTACTTAAAAATCCCCATAGGCGACGCTTGAAATTTTTTTACTGGTTACATGTTTTGAGTTACAGAGGAGGTCTAGGGCCAAAATTATTGCTCTCACTCTAACGTTCGCGGCGATACCTCACATGTATGGTTTGAACACCGTTTTCATATGTGGGCGGGACTTACGTATGCGTTCGCTTCTGCATGCGAGCACACAGGGACAGCGGTGCTTTAAAACATTTTTTTTTTTTTTTATTGTTAATTCTATTTTTTTTTTTTTTTTGACACTTTTTTGAAAAAAAAAAAAATTGATCACTTTTATTCCTATTACAAGGAATGTAAACATCCCTTGTAATAGCAATATGACATGACAGGTCCTCTTAATAGTGAGATATGGGGTCAATAAGACCCCATATCTCACCACTAGGCTGGGAAGCCTGAAATAAAAAAAAAAATAAAACAATCGCCGCTTCGTTTTTTTGAATGGAGAGGCCGGACGTGACGTCATAACATCGCGCCCGGCCTCCGACGATCATAGAGACTCCGGGGACCATCTGGTCCGCCGGAAATCTCTATGATCTACATCCGGTGCCGGCGGATCCACTCTCCGCCTCACCGATCGTAACGGTGAGTCGGAGCAAGCACCGGAGGGCGGTGGGAGGGGGGGGGACGTCCCCTCTCGCCTCCCATAGGAACGATCAAGCGGCGGAACGGCCGCTATGATTGTTCTTATGGTGTAGAAATTCGCCGGCTGAAACCGGCAATATCTGAATGATGTCTGTAACTACAGGCATCATTCAGATATACCCGCCCAAAGCCCAGGACGTCATATGACGTCCGTGGGCTGGAAGTGGTTAAACTTCCCTCCTAAAAGTTTTTTTCCTTAAAATTCCCTCCTAAACTTGGGGTGCGTGTTATACGCCAATAAATATGGTATTTATATTACCTTTTTCCTTACCAACAAAAAGAAAAATACATACAAAACATACAACATTACAGTTACAACCCGGTATCAGATCTCACCGAGTTAGTAACCTCATTAACATAGAAAAAATATGTGTAAATACAATAAAATAACAAAATCCCTCCCCCACCTTCCTTCCCAAATGTGCAACGTTCCTTAAAGCGGAGGTTCGCTGAAAAAAAAATATTAAAAGCCAGCAGCTACAAATACTGCAGCTGCTGACTCTTAATATATGGACACTTACCTGTCCAGGGAGCACGTGATGTCGGCAGCCGAAGCCGATCCGTCCTTTGGCTCTCGGCTGCTGCCGCCGCCATCCTCGGTAAGGGAATAAGGATGTGAAGCCGTGTGGCTTCACTTCCTGGTTCCCTACTGCACATGCGCGAGTCACGCTGCGCGTCCTCACTGGTCCCTGCTGTATTCTGTGTCTGTGTGGAGGAGGACAGAGTAGGCGGCGGAAGTGGCGTAGGTCACCGCAATCACTGCGGTGATCTATGCCAGGAAGTGGGAGCAAATACCTGTATTAGACCGGTATCTGCTCCCTCCTCCCCCCTGAAAGGTGCCAAATGTGACACTGGAGGGGGGGGAAAGAGTCCAAAAAGTGGACGTTCCATTTTTTGGGTGGTACTCCACTTTAAGTGCAGAGGAAAACTAGACAAGGACTAATAGCCCTATCATCTACATTCATCTTCATCATTGGATAGTAACCATATGAAGCAGTAAGGATCCCTTGGTTAAAACCCTACAATGCTCAAGTGAGAGAACTACGTCAGCACTACTACCATAGTACTAAAGACAACAATTCATTTCAACCAAGAGTGTCAGTGTCTGAAAACCAACACTGCCATGCTTTTTCAAACTTATTTGGACAACCCCTACTCAAGCTCCATTCCCAAGAGGGTTAAGGCAGTGCTGGCCACACAAAATATTGACACTTTGGGCTCAATTTGGACATTTTCACTTAGGGGTGTACTGACTTTTGTTGCCAGCGGTTTAGACATTAATGGCTGTGTGTTGAGTTATTTTGAGGGGACAGCAAATTTACACTGTTATACAAGCTGTACACTCACTACTTTACATTGTAGCAATGTGTCATTTCTTCAGTGTTGTCACATGAAAAGATAGAAGAAAATATTTACAAAAATGTGAGGGGTGTACTCACTTTTGTGACGTTTTGTGTCGTTTTCTAGCAAAAATACAGATTTAAACTTGTAAGCAAAAGTGCCAGTAAAAGTCTGGTCGCCAAGCCAAGTGGTTAAAGTGGTTGTATAGGTTCGTTTTTTTTTTTTTTTTTTTTAAATAACAAACATGTTATACTTACCTCCACTGTGCAGTTGGTTTTGCACAGAGTGGCCCCGATCCTGCTGTTCTGGGGTCCCACGGCGGCTGTCTTGGCTGCTCCCCGCTAAAGCTAATCCCCTCTGGGAAGCTCTTTCCCGAGGGGGTTAGCTTGCGGGCGCGCTCCCGTGTCATACACTTGGCGTCCATAGATGCCAAGTGTATGACTCGGTCCCGCCCTCCCCAGCGGCCGTGTCATTGGATGTGATTGACAGCAGCGCGAGCCAATGGCTGTGCTGCTATCAATCTATCCAATTAACGGCCAGACTCAGTGGAGAAGAGGACGCCGGGTGAACGGGCTCAGGTAATTAAAACGGGGGGCTGGGGGCCCATGATAGCGAGGTGTTTTTTCACCTTAATGCATAGGATGCATTAAGGTGAAAAAACACGAATACGAAGGAAGAAATAAAAACAATCATTTGATCTAACTAAAAAAAAAAATAATATCTATACCGGACCCCCAATCTGAGCATGTAGCCTTGCTGGCCAAGGAAGAGAGGGCAAGTGTGCGCCCCCCTCCTGAACCATGTCAGGCCACATTTCCTCAACATGGGAGGGGGGGTACTTTGCCAGGGTAGCCCTCTGGCAAAGCACCTTGTCCCCATGTTGATTAGGACAAGGGCCTCTTCCCCTCAACCCTGGTCCTGTGATTGTGGGGGTCCGGGGGGCGGGTTGAAGCTTATCGAATCTGTAAGCCCCCTTTAACAATAAGGTGGCACACAGATACTGTCCACCCATGTGAATAGTACAGCCATTGACAGTTGGAAGCTGTTAAGTGTAATAGCGGAATGCCCAAACAGCCAATGTTCAGCCTGGACTTGTGTCTGGACCAAACCTTGCACTCCATGTTTCTGGTCCCATAAATGGGGAAATGTTCTGCCCCTGAAGGGGTTAATCTAGGTTTCCACACTATATATGTGTGTATCATCATCTGCTGGAGATAAAAGACATCACAGTGACTATGGAGGAAGAGGATGGACATAACGGGGGGGGGGGCTACTGGATGTAAATAGAAAATAAGATCTTATTACCTCCTCTACGGCAACTTCCAGCAATGTCTTCTCTCTACTTCCTCCCGACTCACCTCTCACCTGGAACTTTCTGTTCATTCATGGCATCACTTCCTGTCTGTACCTGACATCACTTCCTGTCTGTACCTGACATCACTTCCTGTCTGTATTCCAAGGCGGCGCCCTGTCTCAGTATAAGTGAGATCAGCACCTTTTGGAGCTCGGAGAGAAACATTAGAGTGAACAAAGCCTTGTGCTGTGTGTACTTCACACCTTTAACCCTTTCACTGCCAGAACCGTTTTTGTGAGGGTTTTTTTTTACATACATGTAGCAATAACTCACGGTGGAGCTGCCGATTTAAAGCGGGCTGTTACCGTCACCTTTTTACCTGTAATTTCACCAACACCAAACTTAGAGTCCACGCTGAGCTTATTATCAGACAATGTAGGCACCAGTCACTTGAGTATGTTTTCAGTGCTTTAATGGGATATAACTGGAAGAAGTAGCAGGAGAGAGGTAGAAGAAGAGTTGCAGGGAAGTTCAAATACCTTTTCTTGATGTAGCACTAAGGAATTGAAGTTTCAGGGATGAATGTATTTTCCTTTTAGTGTTATATCTTTTGCCCACCCGGATAGATCTCTCTCACCAACCTACCCTGTTTCCCCGAAAATAAGACCTAGCGTGATTGTTGGTGATGGCTGCAATATAAGCCCTACCCCCTAAATAAGCCCTAGTTAAAGTCCTTGTAGGTTTTAATTTCAGGGTAGGGCTTATTTTCGGGGAAACAGGGTAGGGCTTATTTGGGGGGTAGGGCTTATATTGCAGCCATCACCGACAATCACACTAGGTCTTATTTTAGGAGAAACAGGGTAGCAGCCGGTACGCAGCACGAACAAAAAATCTCTGCCACAGACTTGAGTGAAGCAAAACCCGTACGATCCTCTGCCACAGGATGTAGTGGTTTTCGATGAACAGCAAACACAGTACCAGAACCTTTAAGCCGACCCGGCAGTACTTGTGCGGTAGATTAGTTTAGGATACATCCTCCAATCGGGTCACCAGGCCCTTCTTAAGACCAGCCTTGCATGGTCCCTTCCAAGACGGGTCCTCCCCTGGATCTTCCCGATTGTCCGGCTTCCTCCCGCAGGACAGACAGCTCAGGACCATCCCAGCCATAGCAGGCCCCAGACAGGCTTCTGGGTCTACCCTCACGGCTGCAGCAATGCAACCCTCCAGGCCTGAGGGCTACGAGGTAGAACTCACTGACACATACCTCTAGGCCAGGAGGGCCACGAGGCAAAAAGATTAACCCTCAAAACATGGCATCTGTTCCAAAAATACCCTCTCCCAGCATGCAACTCGGTGGACCACCTCCGCCGAGTTATCTCCAGGACAGAGGAGCACTCATACACTTCAGCCTGTTGCTTTTCCAACACCGACCCATGGTGAGAACGACACCCACAGGCGCAATGTGAAACTACACGCAACACAGCCAAGCTGGAACAGAGGCTAAATCTGACAATAAACTAAATCTGAACTATGTACAGAACAGATGACCCACTAAATTTACCTATAAGCGGTAGACTGAAAAATCTACCAGCGCTACATACATGTAGGCTGGAAAAGATTACATAAAGCCCTCAACACATTATATTTTTTCTGAAAGGAGAGGCCCTAGAGCAGGGGTAGGCAACCTCTGAGAGATGGAGATCTACCTGGACAACATTGAAAAGATTCAAAGATCACCGAAGTGCAGCTCCCCCCCCCCCCCTTTTTTTTTTAAAGAAGTTAGCCCCCCCCAAAAAAGTAAAGACAGCATGAAAAAACCTAGAGAAATCTACTAAAAAGAATGTCGCTATAAAAATATCAACTTAGTCTACCTTAAAAGTTAGCTTCAGTGAGAAACTCTGCTTTCACTTTAATTCACATTATTTTTCATGTCTGGGGAGTAATTAGTCACCCCCACAAGTCTGATGAATTTATAATGAAAACAGAACATCTGGTACTGCAGGCTGATTTTCTTGACTAGCTTCAGGCCTGGCTATCTGCTCTGATTTCTAGCCAGTGCAAGTAGTAGGTAGGGCAGAGTCCTGGGCTCAGTAGTATGTCGGGCAGTGTACAGAGGTCAGTAGTATGTAGAGCAGTGTACAGAGGTCAGTAGTATGTTGAGCAGTGTACAGAGGTCAGTAGTATGTTGAGCAGTGTACAGAGGTCAGTAGTATGTAGGGCAGTGTACAGAGGTCAGTAGTATGTAGAGCAGTGTACAGAGGTCAGTAGTATGTAGAGCAGTGTACAGAGCTCAGTAGTATGTAGAGCAGTGTACAGAGCTCAGTAGTATGTAGAGCAGTGTACAGAGCTCAGTAGTATGTAGAGCAGTGTACAGAGGTCAGTAGTATGTAGAGCAGTGTACAGAGGTCAGTAGGATGTAGGGCGGTGTACAGAGGTCAGTAGTATGTAGGGCAGTGTACAGAGGTCACTAGTATGTATGGTAGGGGTCAGGAGGGCCTGGTACAGGAAGGTAAGTAGGGCACAGTACAGGGGGGTCAGGAAAGTATGGTACTGGGGGATATGGAGGGCAAAGTACAGGAAAATAGGTCAGTGTACAGAGGTCAGTAGTAGGTAGGGCAGCGTCCAGAGGTCAGTAGTATGTAGGGCAGCGTCCAGGGCTCAGTAGTATGTAGGGCAGTGTGCAGAGGTCAGTAGTATGTAGGTCAGTGTACAGAGGTCAGTAGTATGTAGGTCAGTGTACAGAGGTCAGTAGTATGTAGGGCAGCGTCCAGGGCTCAGTAGTATGTAGGGCAGTGTGCAGAGGTCAGTAGGATGTAGAGCAGTGTACAGAGGTCAGTAGTATGTAGAGCAGTGTACAGAGGTCAGTAGTATGTAGAGCAGTGTACAGAGGTCAGTAGGATGTAGAGCAGTGTACAGAGGTCAGTAGTATGTAGGGCAGTATACAGAGGTCAGTAGTATGTAGGGCAGTGTACAGAGGTCAGTAGGATGTAGGGCGGTGTACAGAGGTCAGTAGGATGTAGGGCAGTGTACAGAGGTCAGTAGTATGTAGGGCGGTGTACAGAGGTCAGTAGGATGTAGGGCAGTGTACAGAGGTCAGTAGTATGTAGGGCGGTGTACAGAGGTCAGTAGTATGTAGGGCAGTGTACAGAGGTCAGTATTATGTAGAGCAGTGTGCAGAGGTCAGTAGTATGTAGGGCAGTGTACAGAGGTCAGTAGTATGTAGGGTAGTGTACAGAGGTCAGTAGGATGTAGGGCAGTATACAGAGGTCAGTAGTATGTAGAGCAGTGTACAGAGGTCAGTAGTATGTAGGGCAGTGTACAGAGGTCACTAGTATGTATGGTAGGGGTCAGGAGGGCCTGGTACAGGAAGGTAAGTAGGGCACAGTACAGGGGGGTCAGGAAAGTATGGTACTGGAGGATATGGAGGGCAAAGTACAGGAAAATTAGGAGGGCTGGGATCTCAAGAGGACATGGCCCTGGGGGGGCAGGAGGGTACGGTATTGGGGGCGGGTTCAGGAGGGCTGGGGTGTCAGGAAAGCATAATACTGGGGGGGGTCAGGAGGCCATGGTACTGGAGGGTCAGGAGGTCTGGGGTGTCAGAAGGTTATGATATTGGGGGGGGGTCAGAAGGGAATGGTACTGTGGTGCCAGGAGGGAATGGTGCTGGGACATCAGGAGGGTTGTGGTGTCAGGAGGACTGGAATGTTAGGGGGGCACAGAAGTTTTTAAAGCAGAGTGGCGCTGATCCCTGCTGGCAATCCTCTCACCTTCCCATATAGTATCCTTGGATTGGGGAGGAAGGCCGGTGGCGATGAGTTCGCAATATCCATAAGAAGAGCTTGGGCATGTTTGGAGAAGAACATAAACCCGCCCAAGCTCTTCCGGAGACTTTCCCCTCCCCGCCTTGCAGCCACACGTATGCAAGAGGCGGGGGCTTCCTCTGCAGTTTGGGATTGAGTGAGTGTGCGCATGCGCCTCTCTGGGGCAACAGTGGAACATCTTCACTGTCTACACGTCACCTGTCGGCGATCAACGGGTTGCTGACCCCCACCCTAGAGAGTAAAATGGTGGATTTTTTTTTTTTTAAATCAAATCTTTTTATTTCTTTTATATACAAACATCATAAACAATGATAACAACATACAACCCAGCACATATAGAGAGGGAATAAAAAAAAAAGACAACCAAAAAAAAAAAGAGAAACCCCCCCGGCCCCCATGCCCCCCCCCCTCTTCTCTTCCTATCGCTCCCACATCTATCTGGTCCCCTCTCATCATACATCCAGAATATCAAACCATCTTCTCCATATTTTTTCAAATTTCCCTACACTGCCTCTATGTAAAAAGGTATATTTTTCCTTAATTATGGTTTCCCTTACTTGCAATTGGTGGATTTTTATTGTTACATCATATTAGCGCAAAGGTCTTGGAAATGCAAAATTTCAGTAAAAAATGCACTAAAGTCAATTTTAGTTCACATAAATGCAATAAATTACCCAAAAGTGCCTGGACAGAGACTCCACCCTGGACCTTTCCTGGGAGTGGCTGCAGATTGCTGGGGAGTGAGAAGGACAGAGGGGGCCAGTGCCTCCGAGAGATAAAAACCCCTCTGTGAAGCAGATGGCTGTCTATTACATCCTCTTGTGTGTCCCTTTCCTGTTCGTGGCAAGCCTGGGTGTGGAGAAGGATGCCAATTGTCACTTATTAGTGGCCCATACTCCAAGCCTCTCAGTCTAGGATTTCCAGTCAGCCAGCTGGCCCACCCATCCATCAAGCCAGGCACAAGCTATCCCACTCAGTTGTCTAGCCCAGGTTCAGTTAACCCACCTTGCTGTCAAGCCCAGGCTCAGCTAACCCATGCAAGTTGTTTAGTTCAAATCCAGCTAGCGCACCCCACATTGAAGCCTAATTAGGAATTAGGAAACACAGCTGTCAAGCTCAGGTCTACTTAGCCCACTCAGCTGTTAGGCATTGACTTGTCTAGTCCATTTATCAGTGGAGCTCAAGGCTCAGTCATCTATTAAACCCAGTGTTGCAGTACCCAGCTTTGTGCAAAAGAGTTAAACTAGACTACTTGCTACTTGTTTCTTTGCTGACCAGGATTGTCCTGACTACTCTCTTGCCTGTCCCCTGCCCAGGGCTGACTACTTTGTTGCCTAATTTTTAGCGTAAAGGCTTTACACCATAGCCATTCTGTTTCAGCCGCCCCCTTGGTGGGGCAATCAAGAGGGTCAGGACCTAGGGACAGCTTGCATCAACATAAACCACTAAGGTCCTAGGCTGTCTCCACCATCAGGAGCTCTGGGTAAGGTCAGCTGTCACTTACTGTGACTCAGACTCCACACCTGGAGAGTTACCTGCCAGGGGACGCCATAAAAGTAAGATACAGCCATGTATTTAGGTAACAGAGACAATGCTCCTCTTGCTGAGCTTCCAAACAGATCTCAGAGCTAAAGAAGATTTTTCCAACTAGAGATTCTTATCCAATCACTATCCAGTTTGCCTGATTTTAATGCTGCGCCTCCTTCTGGCTCAGCTTCATCTGCTGCACCTGAGCACATGGTTCCTCTTCCAAGTTGGTTTTCTGAAGATCGCAGCCAATATAACATAGGGGGGCCAAGATCTGGGGGTCTCCTTGTTTAAGGGGGCTTCCAGATTCCAATAAGTCACCCCCACAACCAACGGGCCAGGGTTGTGGAGAAATAAAAATATTTGCCAGCACACCATGGAACGGCGTAGATAGCGTCCAAACGTGTAATTTATCGCATGATCACAACACAAGGAGAGTGCGATGTTTCGGAGTCACGCAGGACCCCTTCGTCAGGCATGTGATGACGAAGGTGTCCTGCGTGACTCCAAAACGTTGCACTCTCCTTGTATTGTGATCATGCAATAAATTACACGTTTGGACGCTATCTACGCCGTTCCATGGTGTGCTGACAAATATTTTTATTTTGACTTGAACCAGTATCCAGCTGGTTGTTGCTGCAGCACCCATATTTCATGAGCTCATCCAGGAAAGTGTGCAATGGGAATATGAAGTATTAGGGTTGCGGAGAAGAGGCCCTTGTTGCTATCTACATTGGGACAAGGTGCTTTGGGGGATATTACCCCCCTGCCCCAAAGCACCCCCCCATGTTTATTGCATGTGGCCTGGTATGATTCAGGAATGCTGGGCTGCATGCTCAGATAAGGGTCTGGTATATAATTGGGGGGTGGGGGGGGGGCACACCATTTTTTTTTTAAATCTTTGCATGCATTTTTTTCCTGATTTTTCATTTGCTGGCAATTCTGTTTACACTCCAGTGAACAGCGGGAAAGCCCACTGACAGCTGATGAGTCATCGATTGTTAAGGACGCATTGTAAAAAGATTTATATTGACGCTGTTTTGCCTGTAGGCAAAGTCTTATTATAATTAGGGGGCTGGGCATTCATTTGTAGACGTAACTTAGCGGGGAAAAATGCGGAGCGGAGTGTGTCGAAGCGAAGAAATATGTGTAATCCAGAACATTTAACAATCAGCAGATGAAGATACTCCAAAAACCTGGTATTAGCGCTTCAATCATCCCGGCACCATGGTTGTTATGGTGTCAGGATGATTGAAGCGCATTTCTATTATTACATCGTAATATAAAAAGGAAATCATTCAACTCATCATAATGCAGAATCAGTGGGAGCCCTGAGCCTGCCACTTGCCACCAGGTGCCCTCAGCAGAGTCCATCCCTGCATCAGGTGCCCCCAGCAGAGTCCCTCCTTACACCAGGTGCCCCCAGCAGAGTCCCTCCTTACATTAGGTGCCCTCAACAGAGTCCCTCCTTACATCAGGTACCCCCAGCGGAGTCCCTCCTTACATCAGGTGCCCCCAATGGAGTCCCTGCTTACATCAGGTGCCCCCAGCAGCAGAGCCCCTCCTTGAATCAGTGTCCCCAGCAGCAGAGCCCCTCCTTAAATCAGTGTCCTCAGCAGTGGAGCCCCTCCTTACATCAGTGTCCCCAGCAGCGGAGCCCCTCCTTACATCAGTGTCCCCAGCAGCGGAGCCCCTGCTCACATCAATGTCCCCAGCAGCGGAGCCCCTCCTCACAGCAATGTCCCTGGCAGCGGAGCCCTCCTCACATCAATGTCCCCAGCAGCGGAGCCCCTCCTTACATCTGTATCCCTGGCAGCAGAGCCCTCCTTCATGCATTTGTCCCCATCATCGGCAGCTACACAGTTCTCATGTGTTCAGTGGAGAGGGGAGGGACCTCTGGGCTGTGCAATCAATCGGCTTCAGTGTACAAGAGAATTGTCTACTTGTACACTGAAGAAAGAAGCCTACTGGCTGCCCCTCCCCTCTCCACTGAACACGTGGGGATTAGTCCTCACGGGGGCAGCCATCTTTTTGTAGCCTGCCGGCCGTTTTTGCCTAAAACATTCCCGATTTTCCTGGGACAAAGGCAAAATCCCGGGAATTTAATCGGGACAAGCGTCCCAAAATCGGAATCGTCCCGGAAAAATCGGAACTGTTGGCAAGTATGAACTATGTAGATCCTGTATTGACAATTAAGACAAATACTCACTCTGTTTTGTCAGGGGACTGGCTGCAGAGGATACCCCAAGTAGTTGAGGATTGGAACCCACAGCAGGCTCCAAATAGGTATGGCTGCAGAAGTCTCTTGTTAAGCAGTATAGGCAGCATTGAGTAATGCCACCCTCCTTCTTGAGGTGTTTTTTTTTCAATATAGGACTTTCTGGTGGTGCCATTGTGTTTATTTACTTTTTGAATGAGTAAACAGGGGTACAACATACTCCTTACTTATTCAGTGCTTTTTTTTCTCAAAGAATAGGTGCAGGAACTCCTTCCTTCCGAGTCACCCCTTGACTCCGCCTTCTACCCACCTCTGAGCACCATTCCTTAGGTCCACCCCCCAGTACCACCCCTTTTAGAGAATACAGAACCAAGTATCATTTTGTGGTGCTAATTATTTTGTATAGAATTTGTTAATAACAAGAAAGGCAGTAAAATAGATCTAACAACAATACACCCCAGTGACAATAGATCCACCAAAGCAACCAGCATCAATAGACCCTTCAGCAGCCAGATAGATTAGACCTCCACAGTAGATCCCTCCCAGCAATGATTGACCCCCTGTAACATAAGACCCACCTCAGCAACAGATATCCCTAATTGCAGATTCACATGCCAGCACTTTTGCACACGGAGATCTTCACAGACACCCCAACATCTCCCCAAGCTGGTTGTGTATTACTACGCCGCCTCAGCTCCCGTGATGTGGTTTATGCTCCCGATTCGCCGTGTCTCGCCTGCCCCCTACTGCACTTACTACCAGGGTTGGTGAGTGTACGGGGTTAACTCTTTTAATTTTAATATTATTTTTCACCTTCAGAGTGTGGTTTACCCTATTTATCATATTTACAGGAATCTGTCGCATCTGCTCCTGACGAGTGGAAACGTATCCACGAAACGCGTAGAGCTACATGATGCTACAGACACACATACTATGGCCTATGATGCTACTAATATGAACCCAGCTATCTTAGATTCCTATTATGTGATTATCTACACAGGTGCCGGGCATACTGTGTTTGGCTTTTTTAGGCTGTTTTGCTGTTACATACCATCCACTTGATTCCCTTGAATTTACTTTCATTTATGTGTTTATACCTTTGTATTACCATGTCCATATCTTGTGCATATATGTAATATATGAAATTAATTACTTTGATATAAATAAAACTTTATATTTATACCATCACCTCCGCATTTCAACCGCTTCATTTTAAAGTCTAATTTCCTTCTCTATGCATCCAAATATAGGGATGGAGGCACGTATCTGTGCCTCATATAAAGTCCCACACTCCACCTCTTTTTCTCCGATAGATTAGACCCTTTACTCCACAGTAGATCCCTCCCAGCAATGATTGACCCCCTGTAACATAAGACCCACCTCAGCAACAATATACCCCCTGCAAAAATAGATCCCATCCAGCAACAATAGATTCCCGGGAAGCCAGCATTAATAGACCCTCCAGCAGCCAGCAACAAATACCCCCTCCCTTAACAGTAGATCCCTGCCAGCAACAATTGACCCTCCAGCAACATAAGACCCAATCCCAGCAACAATAGATCCCCTACGAGCAACAGAAGACCCCCCTCAGCAACAATAGTACCCCCAGCAACAATAGATCCCCTACAGCAACAATGGAATTCTGGAGGGCAGCACACCTTGCTATTCAATTCTGGGGGTGCCGGAACTGCGTTCCTGCTGAAAAAAAGCCCTGTTTATTCAGATAGGAAAAGGCCTGTATTTGGGGCCACCCCCCCTTTTTTTTCAAGAAGGCTTTCAGATTTTGTCACCCCCACAACAAACAGGTCAAGGTTGTGGGGAAGAGGCCCTTGTTCTCATGGGGACAAGGTGCTTTGCCAGAGTATCCCCTCCTGGCAGGATACCCCCCACATTTTGAGGGCATGTGGCCTGGTATTGTTCAGGAGGTGGGGCACATGCCCCCCTTTTCCTGGCCAACTAGGCTACACATTTGAATAGGGCCAGGCGGGATGGCTTTCACATTTTTTCTTGTGCTATGGAATTTGGTGGAGACCCCCACCTTTTTATTTTTTTCTTTGGTCCCCCTTAACCACTTGCCTACTGGCCACTTTTACCCCCTTCCTGCCCAGGCCAATTTTCAGCGCTGTCACAATTTGAATGACAATTGCGTGGTCATGCAACACTGTACCCATATGAAATTTTTTTTTCACACAAATAGATGTTTCTTTTGGGGGTATTTAATCACCACTGGGTTTTTTATTTTTTGCTAAACAAACAAAAAAAAAAACAAAAAACGAACATTTTGAAAAAAAAAAACCCCACATATATTTCAAAGTTTGTAATAAAACAGGTAATCTTTCTCCTTCACTGATAGGCACTGATGAATTGATGATGAGGCACTAATAGGCGGCACTGGTGGACATGGATGAGGCTGCAGTGATTTTACATCGTACATGTGCCCTTTGTTTAAGAATCCATTGTTTTTGAACCATTAAAATGGCCTGGATGGATTTTAAAGATTCTGCTCTCATTGACTTCAATGGGGTTCAGATTAACATTAAAAACTTTGGAGAAGTTCAGTGAACCTCCCACAAACTGAACCAAGAAATGTTCGACTCATCCCTACACCCCTCTGTGAGATTTTTGATGTTTAACAAGGTTTGAGTTCTGTGTAAAACAATTTCCACACTCGGGGCAGGAAAACTGCTTTTCCTGCATGTGGCATATCTGATGTAAAGATGGGACTTCTGAGAAAAACATTTTCCACACTTAGGTCAGGAATTCAGCGTCTCCCCTGCATGGGATCTTTGGTGATAGTCAAGTTCTGCTTTCCATGAAAAACAATTCCCGCACACGGAGCAGACATATGGCTTCTCACCTGTGTGCATTCTCTGATGTTGAAGAAGGGCTGATTTCTGTGAAAAACATTTTCCACACTCAGGGCAGAAATATGGCTTCTCACCTGTGTGAATCCTCTGATGTGTGTACAGAGTGGACACCTGTGAAAAACATTTCCCGCACTCAGGGCAGGGGTACGGCTTCTCTCCTGTGTGTACTCTCTGATGTTTAACAAGATTTGACTTATGTGAAAAACATTTCCTGCACTCAGAGCAGGAAAAGGGCTTCTCACCAGTGTGAGATCTCTGGTGTATAACAAGGTCTGATTTCTGTGAAAAACCTTTCCCGCACTCAGGGCAGGAATGCGGCTTCTCTGTGTGAGATTTCTGATGTCTTTGAAGTTGTGATTGCCTTGTAAAACATTTCCTGCATTCGGGGCAGGAATTTGGCTTCTTGTTCATGTGAGATCTGCAATGTATGACAAGTTCTGATTTATGAAGAAAGCATTTTCCGCACTCAGAACATGAATGAAGCTTCTCACCGGTGTGAGATTTCTGATGTACAGTAAGACTTATTTCAGAGCTGAAATTTTCCCCACATTCAAGACAGAAAAAATTCTCCTCCCCCTGAATTCCGGCACCATCCCCCACAGTACGAGGTTGCTCAGAGTCAGAAGGATTTGATGGTCTATCCACACTGTGAAGTCCACCATCCATAGCTGAGCTTATTGTCTTTTCTCCTGTACAATCTCTTGTGATGTCCTCATCTTCCATTTTACAACTTGGAGATAAAGTGAGATGATACTTTGAAGGTTTCTTGATGACGTGTCCTGGAAAATATAAAAATATGATCAATATATGCAAGTTGGTTAGATTACTTAAATCAAGATTCCATCTGGATCAGGTAGATTTGAGTGAGTAGATGTTCTCTGTGGATGTTCCAGCCAGCTGGGACTTCCCCTCTTTATTAAAAGGGCCTTTGTTCCTCCTCCCAGATCACTTCTTCCTCTACACAGTCTTTTCAGAAGAGCAGGAACCACTGAGGACTGGGAGGTGCATACTCTTCACACAACCACAAACCTAGGCACTGGGTCATGCGATCTCTAATAATAAAGAGGTGTATATATATTTATTTATTATTTATTATGGCTCACCTGTGTTGATCTCTGTAGGAGTGTTCTTTTTGAATGTCCTCGTCATTCCAGCCTCCTGCTGATCATCCCTCACATATATCTCTTCTACTTCACCCTCAACATTCATGTTCATCAGATCTTCACCCTAAACCCACAGAATGGTGTAAGATCACATAGAAAATCATCGTTTCCACATGTCAGAGTGTTCAATCACTTTATGTTCCAGACCCTCAACTCCACCGACCTGATCATGGTGAGTGATGGTGTCATCTTCCTGTGTGGGATCCTGGGAATACAGAGGATGGGGACATCTCACTGGTGGGTTCACATTACTGGATCCATCTGTAGGAAACACACACACTGACTGAATACATTGTTTCTATGTGTTTATCAGATGATGAGGGATCTAGATGGTACCTCCGTACTGCTCTACACTTTACAATTACCTGGTGATGTGAGGGGCGGCTGATTGTCCATCATGACGTCCTTGTAGAGATCCTTGTGTCCTTCTAAATACTCCCACTCCTCCATGGAGAAATAGACAGTGACATCCTGACACCTTATAGGAACCTGACAGACACAATGATACAGTCACCATCCAGACACATCCCTTGTCTGTTACTGGATAATGTCCCAGAATTCCCAGCACCGCTCACCTCTCCTGTCAGCAGCTCCATCATCTTCTTGGTGACTTCTAGTATCTTCCTATTGCCGTTTACCTCAGGATTTAGGGAGTGAGGTGGAGGCACTGTGATGGTCATATGATCTCCAAACTTCACAGGAGGAAAACTCTATTCAAGCAAAAAACAGTAATATCATGCCACATTCCCAGAATCCTCCTCGCCCCTCTGGTCAGGCCTGTGTTTTATTAATAGAAATAAGAGTGTTGTCATGTGACTTCCCAGAATCCTCCTCACCTCTCTTGTCAGCAGGTAGATGATCTCCAGGGTGAGGTTTAATAGCCTCTCAGTCATGTGACTCCAGTCCTCCTCCATCCTCATTGATGTGATCATGTGATCTTTGTAGGTTTCTCTGTAGAAAAAGAATTATCTGGACTGTATTGGTTGTATAATATTGGGATGGAGATGTAAGGGGTTAATAGGTGAGCTGCTCCCAATGGAAATTGGCACATGTGTAGGAAGCACCTTCCCTCTAGTGTCTGTATTTGTAAATAGATGTTGCTTGGTAAATATCACAGAGATAATTGGTTATAGACAGGTATTTATTGTCCCTGCTATCTGGATCAGAAACCCTGATTGGAGGACTGGAATATCTCATAAAGGGGAGTTTGCAGAACGTAGACACACAATTGGACCACATGACCTTCCATACAAGAGCTGCTGCTGTATTTCAACCAGACCAGAAGCAGAGACTATTCGGTAAGTGTTCCTGTTTTCTAATAGTTTAACTGTTGCAGCTTCTATATGTATCTGAATCCTGGTGACAGAAGTGTCTCTGTCATATTGTCTGATGTGCAGGTGGGAAGAGTGCTTAGAGTGCAGCAGATTGCATACAAGATTTTTATCTGCCTGTGTGTGGCCAGCCAGCTAGATTTTGGGTCGATGCTCTTTCTAGTGGTGGCCAAAATATTGCAGGTTGTGACAACTGTATCAGAGCTGGTTTAACTTGTGGGTCGCATTCCCTCCTACACTATACAAGGTCTGCACCTTGGTTATCTACAGAAGTTGCCAATGGTTTGCATCCTTGACATTTCAATGGCAGCTGTGGGATAATGGACTGTGTGTAATGTTATACGGCTGTTAAGCATGTCAGGACTGGAAAAACAATCTGCAGTGTGCTGGTTGATTTCCGAGAACACATAACGGATGGCGACAGGGCTGTCCTAATAGCATCAAGTAACAAAGTGCATATAATATATCTGCTAGATTGATGCCTCCCCAGCACTATGGCCCCTCTACACCCCAGATATCCCCCCAGCACTCTGACCCCTCTAAACCCCAGATATTCCTTGCAGCACTCCGACCCCTCTACATTCCCAGATATCCCCCCCCCCCAGCACTCTGACCCCTCTACACCCCAGATATCTCCCCAGCACTCTGACCCCCCTACACCCCAGATATCCCCCCCAGCACTCTGACCCCTCTACACCCCAGATATCCCCCCCCCAGCACTCTGACCCCTCTACACCCCAGATATCCCCCCAGCACTCTGACCCCTCTAAACCCCAGATATTCCTTGCAGCACTCCGACCCCTCTACATTCCCAGATATCCCCCCCCAGCACTCTGACCCCTCTACACCCCAGATATCTCCCCAGCACTCTGACCCCCCTACACCCCAGATATCCCCCCCAGCACTCTGACCCCTCTACACCCCAGATATCCCCCCCCAGCACTCTGACCCCTCTACACCCCAGATATCCCCCCCCCAGCACTCTGACCCCTCTACACCCCAGATATCCCCCCCCAGCACTCTGACCCCTCTACACCCCAGATATCTCCCCAGCACTCTGACCCCCCTACACCCCAGATATCCCCCCCAGCACTCTGATCCCTCCACACCCCAGATATCTCCCCAGCACTCTGACCCCCCTACACCCCAGATATCCCTCCCAGCACTCTGACCCCTCTACACCCCAGATATCCCCCCCCCCCACAGCACTCTGACCCCTCTACACCCCAGATATCCCCCCCCCCCCCAGCACTCTGACCCCTCTACATCAAAGATATCCCCCCAGCACTCTGACCCCCCTACACCCCAGATATCCCCCCCCAGCACTCTGACCCCTCTACACCCCAGATATCCCCCCCAGCACTCTGACCCCTCTACATCCCCAGATATCCCCCAGCACTCTGACCCCCCTACACCCCAGATATCCCCCCCCAGCACTCTGACCCCTCTACACCCCAGATATCCCCCCCAGCACTCTGACCCCTCTACATCCCCAGATATCCCCCAGCACTCTGACCCCTCTACATCCCCAGATATCCCCCCAGTACTCTGACCCCTCTACACCCCCAGATATCCCCCCAGCACTCTGACCCCTCTACATCCCCAGATATCCCCCCAGCACTCTGACCCCTCTACACCCCCAGATATCCCCCCAGCACTCTAACCCCTCTACATCCCCAGATATCCCCCCAGCACTCTGACCCCTCTACACCCCCAGATATCCCCCCAGCACTCTGACCCCTCTACACCCCAGATATCCCCCCCCCAGCACTCTGACCCCTCTACATCCCAGATATCCCCCCAGCACTCTGCCCCCCCTACACCCCAGATATCCCCCCCAGCACTCTGACCCCTCTACACCCCAGATATCCCCCCCAGCACTCTGACCCCTCTACATCCCCAGATATCCCCCCAGTACTCTGACCCCTCTACACCCCCAGATATCCCCCCAGCACTCTGACCCCTCTACATCCCCAGATATCCCCCCAGCACTCTGACCCCTCTACACCCCCAGATATCCCCCCAGCACTCTGACCCCTCTACACCCCAGATATCCCCCCCAGCACTCTGACCCCTCTACATCCCCAGATATCCCCCCAGAACTCTGACCCCTCTACATCCCCAGATATCCCCCCAGCACTCTGACCCCTCTACACCCCAGATATCCCCCCAGCACTCTGACCCCTCTACACCCCAGATATCCCCCCCCAGCACTCTGACCCCTCTACACCCCAGATATCCCCCCCCAGCACTCTGACCCCTCTACATCCCCAGATATCCCCCAGCACTCTGACCCCTCTACATCCCCAGATATCCCCCCAGCACTCTGACCCCTCTACATCCCCAGATATCCCCCCAGCACTCTGACCCCTCTACATCCCCAGATATCCCCCCAGCACTCTGACCCCTCTACACTCCAGATATCCCCCCAGCACTCTGACCCCTCTACACCCCCAGATATCCCCCCAGCACTCTGACCCCTCTACATCCCCAGATATCCCCCAGCACTCTGACCCCTCTACATCCCCAGATATCCCCCCAGCACTCTGACCCCTCTACACCCCCAGATATCCCCCCAGCACTCTGACCGCTCTACACCCCCAGATATCCCCCCAGCACTCTGACCCCTCTACACCCCCAGATATCCCCCCAGCACTCTGACCCCTCTACACCCCAGATATCCCCCCCAGCACTCTGACTCCTCTACATCCCCAGATATCCCCCCAGCACTCTGACTCCTCTACACCCCCAGATATCCCCCCAGCACTCTGACCCCTCTACATCCCCAGATATCCCCCCAGCACTCTGACCCCTCTACACCCCCAGATATCCCCCCAGCACTCTGACCCCTCTACATCCCCAGATATCCCCCAGCACTCTGACCCCTCTACATCCCCAGATATCCCCCCAGCACTCTGACCCCTCTACACCCCCAGATATCCCCCCAGCACTCTGACCGCTCTACACCCCCAGATATCCCCCCAGCACTCTGACCCCTCTACACCCCCAGATATCCCCCCAGCACTCTGACCCCTCTACACCCCAGATATCCCCCCCAGCACTCTGACTCCTCTACATCCCCAGATATCCCCCCAGCACTCTGACCCCTCTACATCCCCAGATATCCCCCCAGCACTCTGACCCCTCTACACCCCAGATATCCCCCCAGCACTCTGACCCCTCTACACCCCAGATATCCCCCCCCCCCCCAGCAATCAGACCCCTCTTCACCCCAGACATCCCCAGATATCCCCCCAGCACTCTGACCCCACTACACCCCAGATATCCCCCCAGCACTCTGACCCCTCTACATCCCCAGATATCCCCCCAGCACTCTGACCCCTCTACATCCCCAGATATCCCCCCAGCACTCTGACCCCACTACACCCCAGATATCCCCTCAGCACTCTGACCCCTCTACACCCCAGATATCCCCTCAGCACTCTGACCCCTCTACACCCCAGATATCCCCCCAGCACTCTGATCCCTCTACATCCCCAGATATCCCCCCAGCACTCTGATCCCTCTACATCCCCAGATATCCCCCCAGCACTCTGATCCCTCTACATCCCCAGATATCCCCCCAGCACTCTGATCCCTCTACATCCCCAGATATCCCCCCAGCACTCTGACCCCTCTACATCCCCAGATATCCCCCCAGCACTCTGACCCCTCTACATCCCCAGATATCCCCCCAGCACTCTGACCCCTCTACACTCCAGATATCCCCCCAGCACTCTGACCCCTCTACACCCCAGATATCCCCCGAGCACTCTGACCCCTCTACACCCCAGATATCCCCCCAGCACTCTGACCCCTCTACACCCCAGATATCCCCCCAGCACTCTGGCCCCTCTACACCCCAGATATCTCCCCAGTACTCTGACCCCTCTACACCCCAGATATCCCCCCAGCACTCTGACCCCCCCCTACACCCCCAGATATCCCCCCCCCCCAGCAATCGGACCTCTCTTCACCCCAGATATCCCCCCAGCACTCTGGTCCCTCTACACCCCCAGATATCCCCCGAGCACTCTGGCCCCTCTACACCCCAGATATCTCCCCAGCGCTCTGACCCCTCTATACCCCAGATATCCCCCCAGCACTCTGACCCCTCTACACCCCCAGATATTCCCCCAGCACTCTGACCCCTCTACACCCCCAGATATTCCCCCAGCACTCTGACCCCTCTACACCCCAGATATCCCCCGAGCACTCTGACCCCTCTTCACCCCAGATATCCCCCCAGCACTCTGACCCCTCTACACCCCAGATATCCCCCCAGCACTCTGACCCCTCTACACCCCAGATATCTCCCCAGCACTCTGACTCCTCTACATCCCAGATATCCCCCCAGCACTCTGACCCCTCTACATCCCCAGATATCCCCCCAGCACTCTGACCCCTCTACACCCCAGATATCCCCCCCAGCACTCTGACCCCTCTACACCCCAGATCTTATATATATATAAGATCTTATTACCTCCTCTGCTACCACTTCAAGCAATGTCTCCTCTCTACTTCCTCCCGACTCACCTCTCACCCGGAACTTCCTGTCTGTTCCTGACATCACTTCCTGTCTTTATTCCATAGAGACGTCTTATCTTGGTAGAAGTGAGAACTCCATCTTATGGCGCTCAGAGGAACTGCAGCTCTGAGAAACGTCATATTATGAGCCCAACGTTGTCTTAGATATTGCAGGACAGTCCCAGGATTTTTTGCTACTGTCCCATTATGTCCTTATCTTGCAGGCTCCGGGACACTGTGCAGAGTGGCAGTGAGGTGATGATTGCTGGAACACTCTCTGAGTTCCATCACCAGGCGCTGCAATTATACCAGACTGTTGGGAGCCGTGATCTCCTTTCTGATAGTGAGAGTAGAACTCCGACATCAGCAGAGAGGCAGTGGGAGTGTGTGATCAGGTAAGTACCACCACTAACCACTAATGCTGGGTAAGGTTACACCTTGTACTCACTGACAACACCATATCTCCCAACATTTTGAGATGGGAATGAGGGACACCTACTAACAAATGTATGTAGGCATATAACATGCCCCTTGCCACACCCCTTAACCACCTCAATACAGGGCACTTACCCGCCCAGGCCATTTTTCAGCTTTCAGCGCTGTCACACTTTGAATGACAATTGCACGGTCATGCTACACGGTAACCATGTGAAGTTTTTATCATTTTATTCACACAAATAGAGCTTTCTTTTGGTGGTATTTAATCACTCCTGGGTTTTTTTTATTTTTTCCTAAAAAAAAAAAAGGACAAAAACTTTGAAAAAAAAAAGTTTTTCTTAGTTTCTGTCAGTAAATTCTGTAAATAAGTAGCATGGGAGAGACACATATGAGGAGAGATAATGGTGCTGCAGGCCTAAATAGTACAATATGGGAAAAGTCCCCCTGGGGATTTTTTAGCAGCAGAGTAAAGTAGTTATTAAGGAGTACGTGGGTTTAAACTACTTTACTCTGGTTTAAACCCATGTACTCCTTACTAACTACTTTACTCTTTACACTTTACATAATTTGTAAATAAGTCATTTTTCTCCTTCACTGATGAGGCAGCACTGATGGGCACTAATTACATAGTTACATAGTTAGTAAGGTTGAATAAAGACACCAATCCATCCAGTTTAACCTGAGTGAGAGTCTACAATTGTCCCTATCCCTGTACATTGTTTCTCATTAAGATGCTCTTCTATTATATTATTATTTACTTAAGGTACCCATATAGCACCGTCAATTTACGCAGCGCTCCACACATCGCACACTCACATTGGTCCCTACCCTCAAGGAGCCCACAATTCAAGGTCCCCAACTCACATTCATATACTAGGGCCAATTTATTTTGGACAGAAGCCAATTAACCAATTAAGCCAATTAACCTACCAGAATGTCTTTGGAGTGTGGGAGGAAACTCACGCAGGCACAGGGAGAACATGCAAACTCCAGGCAGGCAGCGTTGTGGCAGCAAAGCAAATACTCTTGCGCACGAATGTGTTAACCAGGCAATCCAAGGTTCAGAATGGATAGTGTCTTTAGGCCTTGCCGCCCTCCAGGATAGGGATATCCTAGCAGTCAAAAAAAGAATAGAAAAAAGAGGGCGTACCAGCCTTGTGCAATATCCTTTGATATATTTATTAAAAGAAAAAATATTAAAAACTACTCACAAAGATGGAAAGAAAACCACACTGTAACAATCATTAGCTTGTGGCAATCCGTCTACTAAAAGCAGTCTCCAGATCCTAAAGAGAGGACGTGTGAACCACTGCTGGCTGACGCGTTTCGAAGGATAAGGTTCTTGTATGGATTTTTAGGGGAACCCCATAACATTTTTGTGTTTTCTTTTTTTTTGCACTGGATACTGATTTTGGCAGGACGCACACTCTTTTTTTTAATTATTCCTAAAAAAACCCCATAGGGTTTCCCCCCAAAATCAGTTCCAGACCCTTATCCTAGATCATGTCTCCAGGAGTGCCTGTCAGCCTGGTTACAAGGTAGCAAGCAGCGTGCTAAAGGTCACAAAGATACAGGTACCCACTGGCATTTTAGCTGCCTCTGGATGACACAGAGATCATGTGATTGGACTGGAGCAGGCTGAAAATAGGCAAGTATATACATCTATTCTTACTCAGGTTAGTTGGAATCAGTGTTGGGAGTGGGGAGGGAGCATTTTTAGGTATAGAGATTAGTTAGGTATAGCATGGAATTATACTTTAAGGCAAATACTTGTGACGCCCTGAGAGGGAACACAGTCTCTCTCTTTTTTGTCAGGGGACTGGCTGCAGTGGATAGCCCAGATAGTTGAGGACTGGAACCCCACAGCAGACTCCTGTCAGGGCTGGGCTCAGCCCTTCCTTCTCTGAGCTGGCCGCCCAGCTGTCGGCTAATTGCCAGCTCCTATCTCTCCACAGGTACTCAGCTGTTGATGATATCCTGCTCATCAGTCCTCCCTATTTAAGCTGTCCAGTCCAGAGGATCTCTGCCTTCGCCTTGGTCAACATCACAGAAACTATCTCCTGCGATGCTGTTCAAGACTTGCTTTGCTGACATTCCTTCTGGCTCCAGATCCTGCTTGCTGTTCCACTACATTGATCCCAGAATCCTGGCTTGGCTGACTATCCGTTCCGGTTACTGAACTTTTGCTATGTTTTGACTACGTTTGTTTTTTTTACTTTTATTATTAAACAAGTGTGATTTAACTGTACTTCTGTCTTGGCCTGATTTCATGGTTTCTGACAACTCCACACAGGTATGGCCATGTCTAGTAAAGCAGTTCAAGCAGCTTTGAGTAATGCCAGCTTACTTGAATGGCTGTATTGGAGTTAAAGGGCCATGTGGCTGCCACTAGGAAAGGTGGGTAAGAGGGCGCTCTGCTACATAAACACACACCCTTGACAAGTACTTTATTTAAAAAATAAATAAATAATGTAATCCATGAACGATGCCCACTGCCTCATTCCTAATGAGGACATTGACACGCCTGCTCCCAATGCCAGGAGCAGTCATTTGTGGTGATCAGTCATTGGGAATGGATGTGTCAGCAGGTTTATACATCACATTGTCAGATGATGTATTTACAAAGTAGGACCTTTTTTTTTTAAATAAGCGCCTCAGTTTCTGGGGTCTTTTTCCCTAGTATAGGTCTTTCTCACAGTGTTATTGTATGTTTCGTGCCAGGTGAGGGGATGGTGGTGCACAGCCTTTGCGCCTCATGTCTGGTGTCATTCTGGCCTGACTTGGATGCCGCGCTGCGGACACTCTCAACTCTGCCCCACCATTCCTGGACATGGTCGGCCTTGGTTCACACGTGCCCGGAGACCTATCTGCCTGCACTTCCCCCTACAAAGAGAGTGTACGTGGCGTGCACGGGAAGGAGTTGTAGTGGTGGCAGCCATTTTATTCCTTATATATAGGGATGACTTACGAGGTCTGAGGCAGGCACTTTTTTCTACTTAAGGGGGGTGTGATGGCATGTTGTGGACCGTCTACTGACAGATTGGCTCCTACGAATACTCTTGAAGGTCAGTTTTTGATATACCTAAAACAGAAGACTTTATTGACTTTTGGGTTGGGGGTCCCCGTACTTCTGGGCACCGCCCATGATCAAAGTCCCCATAATAATTGTTTAAAAATCTACTTCATTTTAGTCTTTGGACTTCTTTATGTAAATTCCATTTCCTTGTAGGCACACAATATGACCCTGTGACCAACCGTTTGTTTTGATTATTAGATTTTTATACAACTTCTTTCTAATGTTATTTTTCAATTACTTTTAGCTCATTCTGACCACCAAAACCCCTAACCTCTACCCCCCCTTAAGATTGTTATGCCTAGAAGAGAGCTTTAATATACCCTCTGTGTAATACACTATATAAGGCTGTTATTAAATAGGGAATGGAATGCCCTATTGGGCTCCTGTTTCAGCTGGTTTGGTCCGCATGCAGCACCTCCTTGTGAGTCCATAATTTTCCCCTCTCTCTTGAACCAAGCAGTTTGTTACTCTGGTACTTGCTTTTTGTTTGTATAGATGTGAGTACTGAACATTGCTATAGAGTTATGAATATATTTTCTCTTTTTGTTTGGCTTTTGCAACTGTGTAAAGTAGTAGAAAATAACTGCAATGCATTTTCCAGCACTAATAGGAACCCCTGAAGAAGCCTGTTGGCGAAACACGTAGAGATCCTTACCAATGATTATCTACTGATTCCTGGATGGAAGACTTCTACTGTTATGATCTTCTTATGTAACATAAGTATACAGGGCTGACGCACACAGGTCTCAGTTTATGCAGATATTTTGTACACAGATGGAAAATGCAACATCATGCACATGGGACTTTTTACAGCAGCTGTTTTTGGCTTCAAATTTTTTTTGGCTTTAAAAAAAACCCCCAAAACTAGTGGGTTTGGAGAGGAGTTTTTCAGCTGTAAAAATGCTCTAACATTAAACGGTGATAAACGCTCAAAAACACAGCTCACCAGTGGTTTTTGATCTATTAAAAAAAAAACATGGAAAAACGCTATTGCAAAAACATTGAAAAACTTACTGCAAAGCTACTGCTGTTTTTATAACGTTAATTTAACGTCCAGTGTGCATGAGGCCTACAGTCGAATACATTTTGCATTTGTTTTTATGGAATTCACTTTAATGGATCATCAGATGTTGTTAATAAACGTTTAAGGTTGCAAGCACTGAACTTATTCTCTCTGGAGAAGAGACACTTGAGAGGGGATATGATTTCAATATACAAATACCGTACTGGTCACCCCACAATAGGAATAAAACTTTTTCGCAAAAGAGACTTGTGGCCACTCATTAAAATTAGAAGAAAAGAGGTTTAACCTTAAACTACTTAGAGGGTTCTTTACTGTAATGCCCCGTACACACGGTCGGACATTGATCGCACATTCCAACAACAAAATCCTAGGATTTTTTCAGACGGATGTTGGCTCAAACTTGTCTTGCATACACACGGTCAAAGTTGTCGGAAAATCCGATCATTCTGAACATGGTGACGTAAAACATGTACGTCGGGACTATAAACGGGGCAGTAGCCAATAGCTTTCATCTCTTTATTTATTCTGAGCATGCGTGGCACTTTGTGCGTCGGATTTGTGTACACACGATCGGAAATTCCGACAACGGATTTTGTTGTCGGAAAATTTTATATCCTGCTCTTAAACTTTGTGTGTCAGAAAATCCGATGGAGCTCACACACGGTTGGAATTTCCGACAACACGCTCCGATCGCACATTTTCCGTTGGAAAATCCGACCGTGTGTACGGGGAATTAGAGCGGCGAGGATGTGGAATTCCCTTCCACAGGCGGTGGTCTCAGCGGGGAGCATTGATAGTTTCAAAAAACTATTAGATAAGCACCTGAATGACCGCAACATACAGGGATATACAATGTAATACTGACATATAATCACACACATAGGTTGGACTTGATGGACTTGTATCTTTTTTCAACCTCACCTACTATGTAACTATGTATATTTTCTTATTTTTGAAGTACTTATTTCTTTGGGGTTATGGATGGCAACCATTAAAGTCCTACAGCTTTTCTTTCTTCTTTTTTCTAATATTTGATGTGGATTTACACTGCTGGATGATGTGAAGGACGATGGATTTACATTGGACATTTTATTTTTTTAACAAAGGACTTTGTCATTGTGTTCATATTTTCTTCCAATATAAGTGCTCCTCATAATGTCATTGTGAGTTTACCTTTTCAATTTTTTTTTTAATAAGTACTATGTACCTCTTGGGGAGGGGCCTGTATTTGGGGTCCTCCTATTTTTATGTCTACTTAGAAAAGGTGCTTTGCCAGAGAAGTCCCCCCCCCCCCCCCCGGTAAGGCACCCTACCTATTTGGAGGGCATGTAGCCTGGTATAGTTCAGAAGTTGGTGCGCACCCCCTCGTTTCCTGTCCAGCCAGGCTACATGTTTAACCCCTTCCCTCAACTGCCTCCCGGCCCTTTAAGAACATCTACAGTGCCTTGGTGTGTTCCTTGGCCTTCAAGATGCTGTTTGTTCACTAAGATTCTCTAACAAACCTCCGAGGGCTTCACAGAACAGCTGTATTTATACTGAGATTAGATTACACACAGGTGGACTCCATTTACTAATTAGGTGACTTCTGAAGGCAATTGGATCCACTAGATTTTAGTTAGGGGTATCAGAGTAAAGGGGGCTGAATACAAAATTTACCCCACACTTTTCACATATTTATTTGTATAAAAAAATTGAAAACCATTTTTCATTTTCCTTCCACTTCACAATCAATGTGCCACTTTGTGTTGGTCTATCACATAAAATTCCAATAAAATACATTTACGTTTTTGGTTGTAACATAACAAAATGTGGAAAATATCAAGCGGTATGAATACTTTTTCAAGGCACTGTGTAGATGCCAGGAGCATTCAGGTCATGTGACCACTGTGATTGGCTGCCACAGCAGTGACATGATTGGAATACTCACGATCACAGGAGCTTTCCGGTGCCCACTATTGACTGTGCTGGGTGCACACTCTCAGCAGATTTGTGTTTACATAGGGCTGCATATATGCATGCAGCTGGTGGGAAGAGGTTAAATAAGGGTCAGGGTTTGATTTTGGGGTGGACCCCACACATTTTTTTTTCCCCTTGTTTTGTGCATGGGGTTCATGCTTAACATCTATACTATGAATGAATACGGTTTGGAATTTGGACCCGTTCTTTTTTTTTTTTTTGTATTTTCCCCCTTACAATCCATACCAGACCTTCATCAAGGATAAGAGTCTGGTATTGACTTGGGGGAACACGTTTTTATTTATTTTTTGTCATAAAAGTCATTGTTTGTTGCAGTGCACCAGACCTACCAATGACCGCATGGCAGACAGCATCCTAGCAACCAATGACATAATTGGTTGTTAGGACGCAGGTGTCTTGCATGTACAGCATCCTTGGGTGCTAGAGTGCAGGTGACATTTTTTTGTGTTCACTTTTTATGGGGTCGCACTTTGAATCTATACCAGATCCTCATCCAGGATAGGGTCTGGTATGGATGAACAGAATGCCCTTTTGTTTTTAAACAGAAAGAAGCTAGTGGGGTAATTTAAAAGCAATGTAAATGTTTTATTTCTACTACGAAAATGTCACTGGTTTACATCGTACAGTTGTGCCCCTTCACAGGCAGGCTTAAAGCGGTTGTAAACCCAAAAAAAAAAAAAAAAAAAAAAGGAGAAACACACAGAATGGTTGCAGGATGAGGCAGGAGGGGTAGATCAGGTCATTATCCACTAAAAATTATATTATATTATAATTGTGTGTATATATATATATATATATATATATATATATATATATATATAAAAACATTTTTGGTGGATAATGACCTGATCTACACCTCCTGCGGCCAGCACATGAGTGCCTCATCCTGCAACCATTCTGTGTGTTTCTCCTTTTTTTTTTCTGACCTTGCGGTCAATACAAACCTTTTTGGATGACTACATGCATTAACATTGCATACTTGCATACTGGGAAGATGCCCCCCCCCACCCCCCACCAATTTTTATGAATATTGTTTTTATGAGTATTGTTGTAATGTATGATTTAACATTCACCATCTATCTTTTTGGAATATTTATATGTCTTTATTCACTTATTGTAGGTGTGATAATAAATATCCCATGAGAAAAGCCAAATCTATTGGCAGGGTTATCATTCCATACTTGCCATCAACTATCAATCATATTTGTAAACATCCAAAATGAACTGATCCAGTAACTTTAATGTTTTTTCGTTCAAATGTATATATGTTATTTTTTTTTTTATATTCAAATCTTTTTAATCAATACAATAAAATCGATGACTTTTAACATATGTTTATGAAATTGGTTTATTGACATCTTAAAAATCTCAGCTCCTGGTTTGAGCAGCCTTTTTTTGTGTCTTATTTCCAAGTGATGGAATGTGGTGCCTATGAGCTGTCTTCTGACCAGTCTTTTTCTGTGTCACAAGAAATTTTGCATAATTTTGCAAAAAAAAAAAAAAAAAGAAAAAAATTGCATTTCTACATGTCCATCAGGGCAGTGCCCAGCTAGCCACGCCCTTTAGTTGGCATTCTCTTGCCTATTAGCCTTCAAAATGGACTTTAAATATTCTGCTCCCATTGACTTCAGTGGAGTTTGGAACTTTAGAGCTGTTTAGTGAACCTCCCTGGAACTGAACTCAGATCTCACCCCTTTGTGAGATCTCTGATGTCTAAGAAGTTCTGATTTCCGTGGATAACATTTCTCGCACTCAAGGCAGGAATACGGCTTTTCCCCTGTGTGACATATTTGATGTGCAGAAAGACTGGACCTCCAAGAAAAAGATTTTCCACACTCAGGACAGGAATACGGCTTCTCTCCTGTGTGAGTTCTTTGATGATTATCAAGGTCTGACTTCCATGGAAAACATCTCCCACATATGGGGCAGGAATATGGCTTCTCCCCTGTGTGCAATCTCTGATGTATAGCAAGGTCTGATTTCTGTGAAAAGCATTTCCCGCATTCTGCACAGGAAAACGGCTTCTCTCCCGTGTGGATTCTCTGATGTCTGCAAAGACTGGACTTCTCTGAAAAACATTTCCCACATTCGGGGCAAGAATGCGGCTTCTCCCCCGTGTGCAATCTCTGGTGCATAACAAGGTCTGATTTCCATGAATAACATTTCCCACACTCAGAGCAGGAAAAAGGCTTCTCACCTGTGTGAATCCTCTGATGCAAGTAAAGATAGGAGACCCGTGAAAAACATTTCCCGCACTCAGGACAGGAATATGGTTTTTCACCTGTGTGAGATCTTTGATGTTTATCAAGGTCTGATTTCTGTGAAAAACATTTTCCGCACTGAAGGCAGGAATACGGCTTCTCCCCTGTGTGAGACCTCAGATGTACAACAAGGGCAGATTTCTGTAAAAAACATTTACCGCACTCGGCACAGGGAAAAGGCTTCTCCCCTGTGTGAGATCTCTGATGTCTAACAAGGTCTGATTTCTGTGAAAAACATTTCCCGCACTCATTACAAGAAAATGGCTTCTCCTCCATGTGAGATCGCTGATGCAGAACAAGGTCTGATTTCTGTAAAAAACATTTCCCGCACTCAAGGCAGGAATTTGGCTTTTCCCCTGTGTGAGATCTATAATGTATGAAAAGTTCTGATTTATGAAGAAAACATCTTCCACACTCAGAACAGGAAAATTTCTCCTCCCCCTGAATTCCGGCACCATCCCTCACAGTACGAGGTTGTTCAGAGTCAGAGGGATTTGATGGTCTCTCCACACTGTGAAGTCTTCCATCCATAGCTGAGCTCATTGTCTTTTCTCCTGCACAATCTCTTGTGATGTCCTCAGCTTCCATTTTACAACCCAGAGATAAAGTGAGATGATCCTTTGAGGGTTCCTCGATGGCGTCTCCTGGAAAATATAAAAAAAACATGATCAATAGATATGAGAGGGTTACATAGTAGGTGAGGTTGAAAAAAGACACAATTCCATCAAGTCCAACCTATGTAAGTTAGTTCACTTAAATCAAGATTCTATCTTGTTCAAGTAGATTTTAGTGAGCAGATGTTCTCTGTGGATGTCCTAACCAGCTCCCCTCTTCAGCCAAAGGGCCTTTGTTCCTCCTCCCAGATCACTTCTACATTTATACAGCCTTGTCAGAAGAGCAGGAACCAATGGGGACTGTGAGGTGCATGCTCTTTACACAACCACAAGTCTAAGCACTGGGTCATGTGATCTCTGATAATGAAGAGGTAGCAGAGATAACAGAAGAATATATTATCCCTTTCATGACTAAGCCTATTTTTGAAATTTGGTGTTTACAAGTTAAAATACGTATTTTTTGCTAGAAAATGACTTAGGAACCCCAAAACATTATATATATTTTTTTAGCAGAGAATCTAGAGAATAAAATGGCGATTGTTGCAATATTTTTTATCACACGGTATTTGTGCAGCGGTGTTTTAAACGCAAATTTTTGGAAAAGTGACACTTTCATGAATTTTAAAAAATCCAAACAGTAAAGTTACCCCAATTTTTTTGTATAATGTGAAAGATTATGTTACGCCGAGTAAATAGATAAGAAACATGTCACCCTTTATAATTGCACGCACTCGTGGAATGGCGACGAACTACGGTACCTTTGAATTTCCATAGGCGACGATTTAAACATTTTTTACGGTTACCAGGTTTGAGCTACAGAGGAGGTCTAGGGCTAGAATTATTGCTCTCGCTCTGACGATCGCGGCGATACCTCACATGTGTGGTTTGAACACCGTTTACATATGCGGGCGCGACTTCCGTATGCGTTTTCTTCGCTGCGCGAGCTCGCGGGGACAGGGGCACTTTAAAATTTTTTTTTTTTAATTTATTTATTTTTGTACTTTATAAATTGTGTTTAAATTTTTTTTTTTTTTTTTTACTTTTATTGCTGTCACAAGCAATGTAAACATCCCTTGTGACAGTAATATGTAGTGACAGGTACTCTTTATGGAGGGATGGGGGGTCTAAAAGACCCCCCCCATCCCTCCTTTACACTTCAAAGTATTCAGATCGCCGAAAACGGCGATTCTGAATACTGTGTACTTTTTTAAATTCGGCGCCATTGGCAGCCGAGTAAACGGGAAGTGACGTCATGACGTCGCTTCCGCATTTACAACAAGAAGGCTGGAACGAAGCCGCTCGCAGCTTCGTTCCAGTCCGCCCCCAGCCGCCGAAGGCAGCCGAACGGACACCGGGCCTCCCGATCGCACGGGAGGCCCGGTAACAGCAGCGGGAGGCGGCGGGAGGGGGGGGATGTCCCCTCCCGCTCCTCCGGTATAACAGCCGAGCGGCTTTTAGCCGCATCGGTTGTTATACACGGGTAGCTGATCGCCCGCTGTAAACAACGGTACCGGGATGATGCCTGCAGCTGCGGGCATCATCCCGGTATAACCCCGGAAAGCCGAGTACGCATATGTGCGTTCGGTCGGCGGGAAGGGGTTATACATCACCTGTGCTGATCTCTGTAGGAGTGTCCTCCTCTTCGAATGTCGTCGTCATTCCAGTCTCCTCCGCATATTGCTGATCATCCCTCACATACGTCTCTTCTTCTTCACCCTCAACTTTCATGTTCATCAGATCTTCACCCTAAACCAACAGAATGGCAGAAAATAACATCTGTAAAATAGAAGTATTTATGATGTGAGATCACATAGAAAATATCATCTTGTAGAGTCCACACATCGTCACCACATGTCAGAGTGTTCAACACTTTATGTTCCAGACCCTCAACTCCACCTACCTGATGATGGTGAGGGATGGTGTGACCTTCCTGTGTGGAATCCCGGGAATACAGAGAATGGGGACATCTCTCTGGTGGGTATCTGTTAGTAGGTGACTCCATCATAATGTCCTTAAATAGATCCTTGTGTCCTTCAGAAAACCTCTTCATCACTCCATACTCATCATCCTTATACTCTTCTTTAACAACAATATTATAATTCCCGAGGTTTCCGCTCTGAATATATAATAAACATTCCTTGTAAAAACATGCAGTGTATAAATCAGAACTACCAATAATTATTAATCATCTACCTGATGATGGTGAGGGATGGTGTGACCTTCCTGTGTGGAATTCCGGGAATACAGAGGACGGGGACATCTCTCTGGTGGGTTCCTGTAGCTGGATGACTCCACCATGGTGTCCTGGTACAGATCTTTGTGTCCATTTAGCAACTTTAACTCGACAATCACCCCATCCTCATCCTCCTTTTCTTCTTTAACATCAGCTTTAGAATCTCTCAGGTTTCCACACTGAAGATAGAATAAAAAATAAATAAAAACGTAATAAATTGTAAAAATGCAGACAATATACAGATTCTGAAACACACGATACAGTCACCATCCAGAAACATCCCTTGTCTGTTACTGGATAATGTCCCAGAATTCCCAGCACCGCTCACCTCTCCTGTCAGAAGCTCCATCATCTTCTTGGTGACTTCTAGAATCTTCTGCATGTTGTGTCTCTCGGGTTTTAGGGATTCACATGGAGGAACTGTGATGGTCATATGATCTCCTGACTTCACAAGAGGAAATCTCTGTATTGGAGAACCAATAGGAATATCATGTTAGAATCCCAGAATCCTCCTCACCTCTCCGGTCAGGTCTGTGTTTTATTAATAGAGATAAGAGTGATGTCATGTGACCTCCCAGAATCCTCCTCACCTCTCCGGTCAGCAGGTAGATGATCTCCAGGGTGAGGTTTAGTATCTTCTCAGTCATGTGACTCCGGTCCTCCTCCATCCTCATTGATGTTTCATGTGATCTATGTGGGTTTCCCTGTAGATGGATAGTTGAGAATGATTGGTTGTACAGTGTTAGGATGGAGTGCATGTAATTTGGGTTACTTTGTATTTGTTGGGTTTCTTGCACCCTGCACACCTGTTATATCCTGTCCTACCTGCCCGATCAGAAATTACATCTCAAGTCTGAACTGTGTTTGCTTAGTATTAGAAGGGTCCTTCTCACACAGCTTTGAGGGGAACTTGGGAAATACACAAATCCTATAAATGACCCCGGCAGCAACAATAGATCTCCCCACAGACAAAATCTATAGACCCTCCAGCAGCCAGCTTAAATAGACTGTTCCCCTCAACAGTAGATCCCTCCCAGCAGCATAAGACGCACCAAAGCAACAGTAGGTCCCCCATCAGCGACAATAGACCTCGCCAGCAAAATTAGACCCCCCCCTGCAAAAATAGATCCCATCCAGAGACAATACTGAAGGTCCCCTAGCAGCAACAATAGACCTCCCCAGGAACAATATCACCCCCTCCCCAGCAAAAATAGATCCCCCAGCTGCCAGCATCAAAAGACACTGTAGCACAACCCCTTGCCATTACAAACATTCAGTGCTGGAGGTGCCTGGAACTGTGCCCCCGCTGAAAAAAAAAAAAAACCTGCTTCCGCCATTCCTTAACCCATTCGCTGTCAGAGAATACACGCTCCAAAAAAACGTAGGCCTGGAGATTACATAAAACCACTATAACTTTCATCCCAAAAGTTTTCTTTCGGGTTGAGTTCATGACTGAGGTCAGGGTTGTGCAGACCAGTCAGGTTCCTCCACCCCAAACTCGCTCATCCATGTCTTTATGGACCTTGCTTTGTGCACTGGTGTGCAGTCATGTTGGAACAGAAAGGGGCCATCCCCAAACTGTTCCCACAAAGTTGGGAGCATGAAATTGTCCAAAATGTCTTGGTATGCTGACGCCTTAAGAGTTCCCTTCACTGGAACTAAGGGGCCAAGCCCAACCCCTGAAAAAAACCCCACACCATAGTCTCCCCTCCACCAAATGATGTGGACCAGTGCACAAAGCAAGGTCCATAAAGACATGGATGAGTGAGTTTGGGGTGGAGAACCTTAACTGGCCTGCACAGAGTCCTGACTAGGGATGGGCCGAACGACCCCCCGGTTCGGTTCGCACCAGAACATGCGAACAGGCAAAACATTTGTTTGAACACGCGAACACCGTTAAAGTCTATGGGACACGAACATGAAAAATCAAAAGTGCTAATTTTAAAGGCTTATATGCATGGTTTTGTCTTAAAAAGTGTTTGGGGACCTGGGTCCTGTCCCAGGGGACATGTATCAATGCAAAAAAAAGTTTTAAAAACAGCCGTTTTTTCGGGAGCAGTGATTTTAATGATGCTTAAAGTGAAACAATAAAAGTGTAATATTCCTTTAAATTTCGTACCTGGGGGGTGTCTATAGTATGCCTGCAAAGTGGTGCATGTTTCCCATGTTTAGAACAGTCTGACAGCAAAATGGCATTTCTAAAGGAAAAAAAGTCATTTAAAACTACTCGCGGGTATAATGAATTGTCGGTCCGGCAATACACATCAAATTTCATTGATAAAAGCACCTTGTTCCCATGTTGATGGGGAGAAGGGTCTTATCCCCACAACCCTTGCCCGGTGGTTAATTTTGGCGCGGGGTTCCCCTTAAAATCCATACCAGACCCTTAAGAGTCTGGTATGAATTTTGAGGGGAACCCCAACGCCATTTTTTTTTATTTTGGCGCGGGGTTCCCCTTAATATCCATACCAGACCTGAAGGGCCTGGTATGGAATTTGGGGGGACCCCCACGCATATTTTTTTTAAATTTTGCTTCGGGGTTCCCCTGTGGGGGAATCCAATGCCGTTTTTATCAATGAACTTTTATGTGTATTGCCGGACCAACAAATCATTAATAGCCACGAGTAGTTTTAAATGACTTTTTTTCCTTTAGAAATGTCATTTTGCTGTCAGACTGTTCTAAACACGGGAAACATGCGCCCCTTTACAGGCATACTATAGACACCCCCCAGGTACTAAATTTAAAGGAATATTACACTTTTATTGTTTCACTTTAAGCATTTTTAAAATCACTGCTCCCGAAAAAACGGCCGTTTTTAATACTTTTTTTTGCATTGATACATGTCCCCTGGGGCAGGACCCCGGTCTCCAAACACTTTTTATGACAATAACTTGCATATTATCCTTTAACCACTTGACGACCGCCTCACGCCGATTTACGTCGGCAAGGTGGCACGGACAGGCAAAATCACGTACATATACGTGATTCGCCTTCCGCGGGTGGGGGGTCCGATCGGACCCCCCCCCCCGGTGCCCGAGGCGGTCGTCTTTTCTCCCACGGCGATCGGAGATGAGGGGGAGGCCATCCGTTCGTGGCCCCCCCCTCGCGATCGCCACCGGCCAATGAGAACATTCCTTTGCTGCTGTATGCTAAACAGCAGCAAAGGAAATGATGTCATCTCTCCTCGGCTCGGTAATTTCCGTTCCGGCCCGAGGAGAGAAGACAGGTATGTGAGTGCACAACACACACACACAGTAGAACATGCCAGTCACACAAAACACCCCGATCCCCCCCCGATCGCCACCCAATCACCCCCCCCCCCCCTGTCACAAACTGACACCAGCAGTTTTTTTTTTTTTTTTCTGATTACTGCATTGGTGTCAGTTTGTGACAGTTACAGTGTTGGGACAGTTAGTATTACCCCCCTGTAGGTCTAGGATATCCCCCTAACCCCCCCTAATAAAGTTTTAACCCCTTGATCACCCCCTGTCACCAGTGTCGCTAAGCGATCATTTTTCTGATCGCTGTATTAGTGTCGCTGGTGACGCTAGTTAGTGAGGTAAATATTTAGGTTCGCCGTCAGCGTTTTATAGCGACAGGGACCCCCATATACTATCTAATAAATGTTTTAACCCCTTGATTGCACCCTAGTTAACCCTTTCACCACTGATCACCGTATAACTGTTACGGGTGACGCTGGTTAGTTTGTTTATTTTTTATAGTGTCAGGGCACCCGCCGTTTATTACCGAATAAAGGTTTAGCCCCCTGATCGCCCGGCGGTGATATGCGTCGCCCCAGGCAGCGTCAGATTAGCGCCAGTACCGCTAACACCCACGCACGCAGCATACGCCTCTCTTAGTGGTATAGTATCTGTACGGATCAATATCTGATCCGATCAGATCTATACTAGCGTCCCCAGCAGTTTAGGGTTCCCAAAAACACAGTGTTAGCGGGATCAGCCCAGATACCTGCTAGCACCTGCGTTTTGCCCCTCCGCCCGGCCCAGCCCAAGTGCAGTATCGATCGATCACTGTCACTTACAAAACACTAAACGCATAACTGCAGCGTTCGCAGAGTCAGGCCTGATCCCTGCGATCGCTAACAGTTTTTTTGGTAGCATTTTGGTGAACTGGCAAGCACCAGCCCCAGGCAGCGTCAGGTTAGCGCCAGTAGCGCTAACACCCACGCACGCACCGTACACCTCCCTTAGTGGTATAGTATCTGATCAGATCAATATCTGATCCGATCAGATCTATACTAGCGTCCCCAGCAGTTTAGGGTTCCCAAAAACGCAGTGTTAGCGGGATCAGCCCAGATACCTGCTAGCACCTGCGTTTTGCCCCTCCGCCCGGCCCAGCCCACCCAAGTGCAGTATCGATCGATCACTGACACTTACAAAACACTAAACACATAACTGCAGCGTTCGCAGAGTCAGGCCTGATCCCTGCGATCGCTAACAGTTTTTTTGGTAGTATTTTGGTGAACTGGCAAGCACCAGCCCCAAGCAGCGTCAGATTAGCGCCAGTACCGCTAACACCCACGCACGCACTGTACACCTCCCTTAGTGGTATAGTATCTGAACGGATCAATATCTGATCAGATCTATACTAGCGTCCCCAGCAGTTTAGGGTTCCCAAAAACGCAGTGTTAGCGGGATCAGCACAGATACCTGCTAGCACCTGCATTTTGCCCCTCCGCCCAGCCCAGCCCACCCAAGTGCAGTATCGATCGATCACTGTCACATACAAAACACTTAACGCATAACTGCAGCGTTCGCAGAGTCAGGCCTGATCCCTGCGATCGCTAACAGTTTTTTTGGTAGCTTTTTATTGAACTGGCAAGCGCCAGCGGCCTAGTACACCCCGGTCGTAGTCAAACCAGCACTGCAGTAACACTTGGTGACGTGGCGAGTCCTATAAGTGCAGTTCAAGCTGGTGAGGTGGCAAGCACAAGTAGTGTCCCGCTGCCACCAAAAAGACAAACACAGGCCCGTCGTGCCCATAATGCCCTTCCTGCTGCATTCGCCAATCCTAATTGGGAACCCACCGCTTCTGCAGCGCCCGTACTTCCCCCATTCACATCCCCAACCAAATGCAGTCGGCTGCATGAGAGGCATTTTCTTTATGTCCTCCCGAGTACCCCTACCCAACGAACCCCCAAAAAAGATGTCGTGTCTGCAGCAAGCGCGGATATAGGCATGACACCCACTATTATTGTCCCTCCTGTCCTGACAATCCTGGTCTTTGCATTGGTGAATGTTTTGAACGCTACCATACACTAGCTGAGTATTAGCGTAGGGTACAGCATTGCACAGACTAGGCACACTTTCACAGGGTCTCCCAAGATGCCATCGCATTTTGAGAGACCCGAACCTGGAACCGGTTACCGTTATAAAAGTTACAGTTACAAAAAAAGTGTAAAAAAAAAAAAAATATATATAAAATTTAAAAAAAATAGTTGTCGTTTTATTGTTCTCTCTCTCTCTATTCTCTCTCTCTTGTTCTGCTCTTTTTTACTGTATTCTATTCTGCAATGTTTTATTGTTATTATGTTTTATCATGTTTGCTTTTCAGGTATGAAATTTTTTATACTTTACCGTTTACTGTGCTTTATTGTTAACCATTTTTTCGTCTTCAGGTACACCATTCACGACTTTGAATGGTTATACCAGAATGATGCCTGCAGGTTTAGGTATCATCTTGGTATCATTCTTTTCAGCCAGCGGTCAGCTTTCATGTAAAAGCAATCCTAGTGGCTAATTAGCCTCTAGACTGCTTTTACAAGCCGTGGGAGGGAATGCCCCCCACCGTCTTCCGTGTTTTTCTCTGGCTCTCCTGTCTCAACAGGGAACCTGAGAATGCAGCCGGTGATTCAGCCAGCTGACCATAGAGCTGATCAGAGACCAGAGTGGCTCCAAACATCTCTATGGCCTAAGAAACCGGAAGCTACGATCATTTTATGACTTAGATTTCGCCGGATGTAAATAGCGCCATTGGGAAATTGGGGAAGCATTTTATCACACCGATCTTGGTGTCATCAGATGCTTTGAGGGCAGAGGAGAGATCTAGGGTCTAATAGACCCCAATTTTTTCAAAAAAGAGTACCTGTCACTACCTATTGCTATCATAGGGGATATTTGCATTCCCCGAGATAACAATAAAAATGATTAAAAAAAAAAAAAAAATAAAAGGAACAGTTTAAAAATAAGATAAAAAAGCAAAAAAATAATAAAGAAAAAAAAAAAAAAGCACCCCTGTCGCCCCCTGCTTTTGCGCTAAGGCGAACGCAAACGGCAGTCTGTCGTCAAACGTAAACAGCAATTGCACCATGCATGTGAGGTATCGCCGCGAAGGTCAGATCAAGGGCAGTAATTTTTGCAGTAGACCTCCTCTGTAAATCTAAAGTGGTAACCTGTAAAGGCTTTTAAAGGCTTTTAAAAATGCATTTATTTTGTTGCCACTGCACGTTTGTGCGCAATTTTAAAGCATGTCATGTTTGGTATCCATGTACTCGGATCATCTTTTTTATTTCATCAAACATTTGGGCAATATAGTGTGTTTTAGTGCATTAAAATTTAAAAAAGTGTGTTTTTTCCCCAAAAAATGCGTTTGAAAAATCGCTGCGCAAATACTGTGTGAAAAAAAAAAATGAAACACCCACCATTTTAATCTGTAGGGCATTTGCTTTAAAAAAATATATAATGTTTGGGGGTTCAAAGTAATTTTTTTGCAAAAAAAAATAACTTTTTCATGTAAACAATGAGTGTCAGAAAGGGCTTTGTCTTCAAGTGGTTAGAAGAGTTGGTGATGTGTGACATAAGCTTCTAAATGTTGTGCATAAAATGCCAGGACAGTTCAAAACCCCCCCAAATGACCCCATTTTGGAAAGTAGACACCCCAAGCTATTTGCTGAGAGGCATGTCGAGTCCATGGAATATTTTATATTGCGACACAAGTTGCGGGAAAGAGACAAATTTTTTTTTTTTTTTGCACAAAGTTGTCACTAAATGATATATTGCTCAAACATGCCATGGGAATATGTGAAATTACACCCCAAAATACATTCTGCTGCTTCTCCTGAGTACGGGGATACCACATGTGTGAGACTTTTTGGGAGCCTAGCCGCGTACAGGACCCCGAAAACCAATCACTGCCTTCAGGATTTCTAAGGGCGTGAATTTTTGATTTCACTCTTCACTGCCTATCACAGTTTCGGAGGCCATGGAAAGCCCAGGTGGCACAAAACCCCCCCAAATGACCCCATTTTGGAAAGTAGACACCCCAAGCTATTTGATGAGAGGTATAGTGAGTATTTTGCAGACCTCACTTTTTGTCACAAAGTTTTGAAAATTGAAAAAAGAAAAAAAAAAATGTTTTTTCTTGTCTTTCTTCATTTTCAAAAACAAATGAGAGCTGCAAAATACTCACAATGCCTCTCAGCAAATAGCTTGGGGTGTCTACTTTCCAAAATGGGGTCATTTGGGGGGGTTTTGTGCCACCTGGGCATTCCATGGCCTCCGAAACTGTGATAGGCAGTGAAGAGTAAAATCAAAAATTCACGCCCTTAGAAATCCTGAAGGCGGTGATTGGTTTTCGGGGCCTCGTACGCGGCTAGGCTCCCAAAAAGTCCCACACATGTGGTATCCCCGTACTCAGGAGAAGCAGCTAAATGTATTTTGGGGTGCAATTCCACATATGCCCATGGCCTGTGTGAGCAATATATCATTTAGTGACAACTTTGTGCAAAAAAAAAAAAAAAAAAAGTGTCACTTTCCCGCAACTTGTGTCAAAATATAAAATATTCCATGGACTCAATATGCCTCTCAGCAAATAGCTTGGGGTGTCTACTTTCCAAAATGGGGTCATTTGGGGGGGTTTTATGCCACCTGGGCATTCCATGGCCTCTGAAACTGTGATAGGCAGTGAAGAGTGAAATCAAAAATTTACGCCCTTAGAAATCCTGAAGGCGGTGCTTGGTTTTCGGGGCCCCGTACACGGCTAGGCTCCCAAAAAGTCCCACACATGTGGTATCCCCGTACTCAGGAGAAGCAGCTGAATGTATTTTGGGGTGCAATTCCACATAGGCCCATGGCCTGTGTGAGCAATATATCATTTCGTGACAACTTTTTGTAAATATTTTTTTTTTTTTGTCATTATTCAATCACTTGGGACAAAAAAAATAAATATTCAATGGGTTCAACATGCCTATCAGCAATTTCCTTGGGGTGTCTACTTTCCAAAATGGGGTCATTTGGGGGGGTTTTGTACTGCCCTGCCATTTTAGCACCTCAAGAAATGACATAGGCAGTCATAAACTAAAAGCTGCGTAAATTACAGAAAATGTACCCTAGTTTGTAGGCGCTATAACTTTTGCGCAAACCAATAAATATATGCTTATTGACATTTTTTTTACCAAAGACATGTGGCCGAATACATTTTGGCCTAAATGTATGACTAAAATTTAGTTTATTGGATTTTTTTTATAACAAAAAGTAGAAAATATCATTTTTTTTCAAAATTTTCGGTCTTTTTCCGTTTATAGCGCAAAAAATAAAAACTGCAGAGGTGATCAAATACCATCAAAAGAAAGCTCTATTTGTGGGAAGAAAAGGACGCAAATTTTGTTTGGGTACAGCATTGTATGACCGCGCAAATAGCAGTTAAAGCGACGCAGTGCCAAATTGGAAAAAGACCTCTGGTCCTTAGGCAGCATAATGGTCCGGGGCTCAAGTGGTTAAAATGAGCACTTTTGATTTCTCCCATAGACTTTTAAAGGGTGTTCCGCGGCTTTCGAATTTGCCGCGAACACCCCAAATTGTTCGCTATTCGGCGAACGGACGAACAGCCAATGTTCGAGTCGAACTCAGGTTTGACCCGAACATAAAGCCCATCCCTATTCCTGACCCTAAACACCTTTGGGATGAATTAGAGTGGAGACTGCGAGCCAGGCCTTCTACTCCAACATCATAGCCTGACCTCACAAATGCTCTTCTAGAAGAATGGTCAAACATTTCCATAGACACACTCCTAAACCTTGTGGACAGCCTTCCCAGAAGAGTTAAACTGAGCGCTGGACTGATACAGGACTCAGGTAAGTATATTTTTTAAGATTTTTATTTGTATCTGTTTTTACTTATTATGATGAGAAAATATTGTTATTATTGAAACAAAATATATATTTTTTTAAATCTTTATTTGTATCTGTTTTTATTTTTTTATGATTATGAGAAATTATTATTGAAACAAAATATATATTTTTTTAATCTTTACCACTGTTTGGCTGACATGAGACCGATTTAATATTATTAATAATAATAAATTGAGCTAATGTAATCAGCCAAACAGATAAAAATAAAGATGAAAAAATATTTTTTTCAATAATAAAAATTTTTAATATTAATATTTTTTTGCTAGAATAATAAAACAGATTGCGCTCATGTGGTCAGCCAAACAGATACAAATAATGATAGATAGATAGATAGATAGATAGATAGATAGATAGATAGATAGATAGATAGATAGATAGATAGATCTCTATCTATCTATCATTATTTGTATCTGTTTGGCTGACCACATGAGCGCAATCTGTTTTATTATTGTAGAAAAAAAAAATATTAATATTAAAAAATTTTATTATTGAAAAAAATATTATATATATATATATATATATATATATATATATATATATATATATATATATATATATATACACACTGGGAGAAGGGGAGCGGGCACCCTCTGGTGGTGGGAGGGTGGCAGTGCATTAAACTCAAGGACTCAGATTCCCTGTATGTGCAGCCCACAGCAGGTCCCTTCCGCCGACAAGACCGCCACCACTCCGTCCTCAGTGTGGGGGATGGGGACTTCTGCCTGACATGTTGCATTTTTTGGTGACAGGCTCTCTTTAATGAGACATCAGTGGTCCAAAAGACAAACCGTTTTGGATTCTGCAACTTTATTTTTCTTTTTGGTTCATTTCCGTTTGGTGGATTTATTATGAACTATTATAGAAGATTCATTTTATAGACTTTATTTGGTTTATTTTTCATGGACTTTTGACCACCATTGGTCCACAGATTTGTTAATTAATAATTATCCTTCATTTATTACCATGGCGGATTAATCGGCACTGCATTTACAAAACAACTGGATTCACAGACTGTTTGTTAAATCTTTGTTACCACCGTTGATTACTTGGCGCATTGCTAATTTGCCAATAATTATCCTTCATTTATTACCACTGCAAATTTCTCGGTACTGCATTTACCTTTACTGCATTTACAAAAATCACTGGATTCACAGATTGGTTGTTAAATCGTTCTTTCCACCACTGATTATGCAGCACATTGCTAATTGGTTTTCCAATTATTAGCCTTCATTTACTGTTTTTCCACTGCAGATTAATCGCTACTACCTTTACATTTACTGCATTTACAAAACCGCTGGATTCACAGATTGTTAGCTGATGACTGTTGATTGCTCCACACATTACTAATTTGTTTGCCAATAATTATCCTTCATTTATTACCATTGTAAATTTCTCGGTACTGCATTCACATTTACTGCATTTACAAAATCACTGGATCCACAGATTGTTGTATAAATCTTTACCACCACTGATTACTCGACTTACTCACTACTACCTTTACTGCATTTTCAAAACCGCTGGATTCACAGATTGTTAGCTGATCTTTGTTACCACTGTTGATTATTCAGGACATTACTATTTGGTTTGCCAATAATTATCCTGCATTTATTTCCACTGCAGATTACTCAATACTGTCTTTACATTTACTGCATTTATAAAAATCACTGGAATCAGATTGTTAGTTGATCTTTGTTACCACTGTTGATTGCTCGGCACATTACTAATTTGTTTGCCAATAATTTTCCCTCATTTATTTCCACTGCAAATTTCTCAGCACTGCATTTACATTTACTGCATTTACAAAATCACTGGATCCACAGATTGTTGGTTAATCCAGGGATCCTCAAAACTACGGCCCTCCAGCTGTTACGGAACTACATATCCTATGAGGCATTGTAAAACACTGACATTCACAGACATGACTAGGCATGATGGGAATTGTAGTTCCTGAACAACTGGAGGGCTGTAGTTTGAAGACCCCTGGGTTAATCTTTGCTACCACCTCTGATTACTCAGTGACTACTCGACTCGTTGCTGTTTGGTTTGCCAATAATTATCCTTCATTTATTTCCACTGCAGATTACTTGGTACTGCCTTTACATTTACTGCATTTATAAAATCACTGGATTCACAGATTTGTTAAATTGTTCTTGCCACCGCTGATTACAAAGCGGATTGCTAATTGATTTGCCAATTATTATCCTTAATTTACTGTATTTCCACTGCAGATTACTCACTACTGCCTTTACATTCACTGCATTTACAAAACGATTGAATTAACAGACTGTTGTATACTCTTTGTTACCACCTCTGATTAAGGAGAGAGACAGCAGTGCTTATTTAAATGTAGTCCGTAAATAGTTAAAAGTTCATATTAAGCCTAATTTGTTTGCCAATAATTATCCTTCATTTATTTCCACTGCAGGTTACTCAGTACTGCTTTTACATTTACAACATCACTGGATTCACAGATTGTTGGTTAATCTTTGTTACCACCCCTGATTACTCGGCACATTTTTAATTTGCTTGCCAATAATTATCTTTCATTAATTACCACTGCAAATTACTCGGCACTGCTTTTACAAAATCCCTGGATTAACAGATTGTAACAGCCCATTCACACAGGGGCAACTTTGGATCCGACTTCAAGTCGCCCCTAGTCGCCTCAAGTCGCGCTACATGAATAAATCAATGTAAGTGAATGGATCTGCCTTAATGCACACTACTGCAGTCGCTCCGACTTCAGAAAAGGTTCCTGTACTACTTCAATCCGACTTGAAGGCAACTTGTACCCATTGATTTCAATAGAAGTTGCCTCCAAGTCTGATCACTGTTCATACTGAGGCAACTTTACAGGAAGCAGAAAGGAAACAGAAAGTAATTTCCTCCACTAAACAGCCAGCCCCCTCCTTCTCATACACAGCTGATAAGCTCTGATTGGCCACTTGTAAAGTTCCCTGTCCTGGAGGCGACTCAAGTTGCCTCAAGTCGTGCTGTGATTCATACTCAAGTCGTATCCAAGTTGCCTCCCAAAGTCGTGCTGGAAGTCGTGTTGCCCCTGTGTGAATGGGCTCTTAGTTGATCTTTGTTACCACTGCTGATTACTCAGCACATTGCTAATTTGTTTGCCAATTATTAGCCATCAATTATTTCCACTGCAGATTACTCGGTACTGCCTTTACATTTACTGCATTTACAAAATCACTGAATATGCAGATTGTTTGTTAAATCTTTGTTACCACTGCTGATTACTCGGCACATTGCTAACTGGTTTGCCAAATATTATCCTTCATTTATTATCACTGCAGAATACTCAGCACTGCATTTACATTTCCTACATTTACTAAATCATTGGATTCTCGAATTGTTAGGCTGGCCATACACTATTCAATTTTCCTGTTCAACTTTCCTTTAGATTTACCAAAACCATATAATAGGAGGTCAAACCTAAACACTTTCAATTTGGATGCAATCAGGCAGGCCCTTGTACTACATAGTTGAAGGTAAATCTAAAGAAAATTGAACAGGAAAATTGTATGGTGTATGGCCAGCTTTAGATAATCTTTGTTAACACCTCTGATTACTCTGCACATTGCTAATTTGTTTGCCAATAATTATCCTTCATTTAATACCACTGCCGATTGCTCGCCGCTGCATTTACAAAATCACTGGAGTCACAGATCGTTAGTTGATCTTTGTTACTACTGCTGATTGCTCGGCATATTGCTAATTTGTTTGCCAATAATTATCCTTCATTTATTACCACTGCAAATTACTCGGCGCTGCATTTACAAAAATCACTGGATTCACAGATTGTTGGTAAATCTTTGTTACCACCATTGATTATTCGGCACATTTATAATTTTTGTAACACACTAGTATTTTATAGCATGGTACAGTTCATTCATGTCTCTCTGCACAGTTAGTTCCTGCTTCCTTGCACCAGTATGCTCCCTGGTGATGTCCAGCCACAGCCCCTCGTTAGGTTTCTCCTTTATGTGTTCCCATACATACCCACTGTGTTACCGCACTGCCTTGTGTATCCAGATCCCCAGAGCTGCAAGGAACTTGTTTGTTTCCTGCATGCTTCCAGTGTGTCCTCTGTATCCTGCCAGGGCCTGTGTGATTCCCTGACAGCTACTTGTTGCTTCACCCATGTACTCCTTGTCCCCATCCTGCTCCAGCGATCACATGCATCCTTGCCCGCAACCTGCTTCTCATGACCTTCTGTGCACCTCCACCCATCCACGGGGGCTTCTGTATGTTTGGGCACTTCTGCCTGCTTAAACTGTGTTATATATAATATATACTGTGTGGACATATTTGCTCCCAATGCATGGTACCTAACACAGGCCTACACGCTGAAAAGGGCTGATGTGCAAAATCAAAGCTACCATTTGGTCTTCTACAGGCCTCCTAGAGGTGGAGATAATATGTTTTAGGTTGCGGTTCTCCGATTTAGACAAGCAGGATGCAAGTGCACCAGTGAAACCCCCCCTTGCAGAGCTGGAGCACAGGTCTCACAAGACAGCAGGGTACACAGGAGGAATAGCAAGAGTGCACAGAAATACCCAGAGACACAGCTGAAGCTGACAGTCAACCAATCGCTTCCACACACCTCAGCAACAGTCGGTTTCTCCACTACCACACATGCCACTGTCATGTTTCCTGGGCTACCGTCATTGGACCCAAGACTAGCATGGCAGGTGCCACCGCATAGAGTGGAGGGAGATCAGTGTACATCCTCTCCCTACTGAGAATCCATAAGCAATGTGTAAAAATGTCATCTCCAGGCCCAACTGCAACTTTTTACCCAATCTACACTCGATTAGCTCCAGAAGAGGGAAGATGAGACATCAGGGGTCTAAAAGGCACTCAATATCTTATTAACAGCTTGCCGAATAAAGGCTAGCGTGTGGTTGTCCAGTTCTGTGAGGGCATCTGTTGACACCGCACACGGCTCGCTCTTATGAGGGAAGGAGAGCTGGTAACTGGCAAATGTGAAAGGGGGCATCCACACTGATAATCAGTGTCCTGATGATCAGTGCAGCCCCAACAGTGCCCACCAGTGTTGCCAATCAGTGCCCATCAGTGCCACCTGTTAGTGCAGTCTCATCAGTGCCCATGAGTGCAGCCTATCAGTGCCGCCTGTCGGTGCAGCCTCATCAGTGCTCACCAGTGTCACCTGTCAGTGCAGCCCATCAGTGCCACCTGTCAGTGCAGTCTCATCAATGCCCATGAGTGCAGCCTATCAGTGCCGCCCGTCGGTGCAGCCTCATCAGTGCTCACCAGTGCCACCTGTCAGTGCAGCCTATCAGTGCCGCTTCATCAGTGCTGCCTATCAGTGCCTATCACTGCAGTCTTGTCAGCGCACAGTGAAGGAGGAAAAAATTACCTGTTTGCAAAATTTTGCACCAAATTTTTAGCAAAAAATAAAACCCCCAGCGGCGATTAAATACCATGAAAAGAAAGCTCTATTTGTATGAAAAAAAATATGCTAAAAAAAAATTTCATATGGGTACAATGTTGCATGACCGCGCAATTGCCATTCAAAGTGAGACAGTGCTGAAAGTTGGCCTGAGCAGGAAGGGGGTAAAAGTGCCTGGTAGGGAAATGGAGAATCTGACACCAATGGAAGTATCATATATGGGGACTTTTCGTCCTCTATGTGATAAGAAATAAAGTTTTGTGAAAAAAAAAAAGTGTAAAACATGAAAGTTATACCCAAACACTTAACCCCTCCCAAGCCATTTGAGCCCGTCCACATACAAACGTAAAGACACACGTCAGGAGCAATAATTCTACGACCATTACCCACAGTAGGGTTGTCCCGATACCGATACCGAGCATTTGCCCAAGTACTTGTACTCGGGCAAATGCTCCCGATGCTTCCCCCGATACCCAGAAGACAGCTGTGATCGGAGCGTGGAGGAGTTACAAGCTTCTCCCCCTGCGGCTTTCAGCGGCTTTAGTGACACACAGCGGTGATCGGTCACCGCTGACTGTCACTGCATCCTCCTCCATGCCCCCTCCTTTCCTCTGTCCCCCTCCGCTGTCCCCCTCCGTTCCTCTCTCCTTCTATGTCCCCCTCCGCTGACCCCTCCGTTCTGCTGTGCCTCTCCGCCGTTCCCCTCTCCTTCTCTGTCCCCCTCCGCTATCCCCCTCCGTTCTGCTGTGCCTCTCCGCTGTCCCCCTCGGTTCCGCCGTTCCCCTCTCCTTCTCTGTCCCCCTCCGCTGTCCCCTCCGTTCTGCTGTGCCTCTCCGCTGTCCCCTCTGTTCTGCTGTGCCTCTCCGCTGTCCCCTCCGTTCTGCTGTGCCTCTCCGCTGTCCCCTTCGTTCTGCTGTGCCTCTCAGCTGTCGCCTCCGTTCTGCTGTGCCTCTCCGCTGTCCCCTCCGTTCTGCTGTGTCTCTCCGCTGTCCCCCTCGGTTCCGCCGTTCCCCTCTCCTTCTCTGTCCCCCTCCGCTGTCCCCTCTGTTCTGCTGTGCCTCTCCGCTGTCCCCTCCGTTCTGCTGTGCCTCTCCGCTGTCCCCTCCGTTCTGCTGTGCCTCTCCGCTGTCCCCTCCGTTCTGCTGTGCCTCTCCGCTGTCGCCTCCGTTCTGTTGTGCCTCTCCGCTGTCGCCTCCGTTCTGCTGTGCCTCTCCGCTGTCCCCTCCGTTCTGCTGTGTCTCTCCGCTGTCCCCCTCGGTTCCGCCGTTCCCCTCTCCTTCTCTGTCCCCCTCTGCTGTCCCCTCTGTTCTGCTGTGCCTCTCAGCTGTCGCCTCCGTTCTGCTGTGCCTCTCCGCTGTCCCCTCCGTTCTGCTGTGTCTCTCCGCTGTCCCCCTCGGTTCCGCCGTTCCCCTCTCCTTCTCTGTCCCCCTCCGCTGTCCCCTCTGTTCTGCTGTGCCTCTCCGCTGTCCCCTCCGTTCTGCTGTGCCTCTCCGCTGTCCCCTCTGTTCTGCTGTGCCTCTCCGCTGTCCCCTCCGTTCTGCTGTGCCTCTCCGCTGTCCCCTCCGTTCTGCTGTGCCTCTCCGCTGTCCCCTTCGTTCTGCTGTGCCTCTCCGCTGTCCCCTCCGTTCTGCTGTGCCTCTCCACTGTCCCCCTCGGTTCCGCCGTTCCCCTCTCCTTCTCTGTCCCCCTCTGCTGTCCCCTCTGTTCTGCTGTGCCTCTCAGCTGTCGCCTCCGTTCTGCTGTGCCTCTCCGCTGTCCCCTCCGTTCTGCTGTGTCTCTCCGCTGTCCCCCTCGGTTCCGCCGTTCCCCTCTCCTTCTCTGTCCCCCTCCGCTGTCCCCTCTGTTCTGCTGTGCCTCTCCGCTGTCCCCTCCGTTCTGCTGTGCCTCTCCGCTGTCCCCTCCGTTCTGCTGTGCCTCTCCGCTGTCCCCTCCGTTCTGCTGTGCCTCTCCGCTGTCGCCTCCGTTCTGTTGTGCCTCTCCGCTGTCGCCTCCGTTCTGCTGTGCCTCTCCGCTGTCCCCTCCGTTCTGCTGTGTCTCTCCGCTGTCCCCCTCGGTTCCGCCGTTCCCCTCTCCTTCTCTGTCCCCCTCTGCTGTCCCCTCTGTTCTGCTGTGCCTCTCAGCTGTCGCCTCCGTTCTGCTGTGCCTCTCCGCTGTCCCCTCCGTTCTGCTGTGTCTCTCCGCTGTCCCCCTCGGTTCCGCCGTTCCCCTCTCCTTCTCTGTCCCCCTCCGCTGTCCCCTCTGTTCTGCTGTGCCTCTCAGCTGTCGCCTCCGTTCTGCTGTGCCTCTCCGCTGTCCCCTTCGTTCTGCTGTGCCTCTCCGCTGTCCCCTCCGTTCTGCTGTGCCTCTCCGCTGTCCCCTCCGTTCTGCTGTGCCTCTCCGCTGTCCCCTCCGTTCTGCTGTGCCTCTCCGCTGTCCCCTTCGTTCTGCTGTGCCTCTCCGCTGTCCCCTCCGTTCTGCTGTGCCTCTCCACTGTCCCCCTCGGTTCTGCCGTTCCCCTCTCCTTCTCTGTCCCCCTCTGCTGTCCCCTCTGTTCTGCTGTGCCTCTCCGCTGTCCCCTCCGCTGTCCTCTTCGTTCTTCTGTGCCTCTCCGCTGTCCCCTCCGTTCTGCTGTGCCTCTCCGCTGTCCCCTCCGTTCTGCTGTGCCTCTCCGCTGTCCCCTCTGTTCTGCTGTGCCTCTCCGCTGTCCCCTCCGTTCTGCTGTGCCTCTCCGCTGTCCCCTCCGTTCTGCTGTGCCTCTCCGCTGTCTCCTCCGTTCTGCTGTGCCTCTCCGCTGTCTCCTCCGTTCTGCTGTGCCTCTCCGCTGTCTCCTCCGTTCTGCTGTGCCTCTCCGCTGTCCCCTCCGTTCTTCTGTCCCCCTCTCCTTCTCTGTGCCCTCCGTTCTGCTGTGCCTCTCCGCTCTCCCCCTCCGTTGTGCTGTCCTCCTCCTCCTTCCTTTGTGAATGGACAGAGTCAGCTGACTCTGTCTATTCACGTAACTGAAACATTGTAATCTTCTGTGATTACGATGTGTCAGTTTATGAATGGAGAGGAGCCGCTGTCTTCTCTCCATTCATTCTCAGTACAGCTGAGGCTGCAGAGAAAGGGACTGGGGAACCTCTATCCTCGGTCTCTTTCTCTGTCTCAAGAGGGGGAGATATCAGAGGTCTGTTAAGACCCCTGATATCTCACCAAAGCCCCCCAACAGGGCTGATTAAAAAAAAAAAACAAAAAAAAAAAAAAACACATATTGCAATAAAGAATAAAAAAAATATTATTGTAAAAAATAAAAATTGTAAATAAATAAAAAAAAAAAAAACACACACACATACACCGTTCACCCCCTCCCCCCCCGGAAAAAAGAAAGCACTGTTAAAAAAAAAAAAAAACACTGTCACGTGACATTAAAAAAAAAGTATCGGTATCGGTGAGTATTTGAAAAAAGTATCGGTACTTGTACTCGGTCCTAAAAAAGTGGTATCAGGACAACCCTAACCCACAGTCAAACTGATGACCTGGGAGGGGCTTTTAAAGAGTCGTCTATAAAAAAATATAGGTTACTGAAGCTTGTGGCCATCGCACGGCTGCATGCAATTCAACCACTTTAGCTCCGGAAGATTTACCCCCTTCCTGACCAGGCCATTTTGTTTGCGATACAGCACTGGGTTACTTTAACTGACAATTGAGCGGTCGCAGGACGCTGTACCCAAATAAAAATTGACGTCCTTTTTTTCCCCCCACAAATAGAGCTTTCTTTTGGTGGTATTTGATCATCTCTGCGTTTTTTGTTTTTTTTGCGCTATAAACAAAAAAATACCGACAATTTTGAAAAAACTATATTTTTTACTTTCTGCTATAAAACAAAAAAAAATCTAAATTTCTTCATTAATTTAGATCAATATGTATTCTGCTATATATTTTTGTTAAAAAAAAATCCCAATAAGCGTATATTGATTGGTTTGTGCAAAAGTTATCGCAACTACAAATTATGGGATAGATCTATGGAGTTTTTAATGTATTGTTTTTTAATACTAATGGCGGCAATCTGTGACTTATAGCAGGACTGCGAAATTACAGCGGACATTCGGACACTAAGTGACACCTTTTTGGGGACCAGTGACACCAATACAGTGATCAGTGCTAAAAAAAATATGCACTGTACTAATGACACTGGCAGGGAAGGGGTTAACATCACGGGCGATCAAAAGGTTAAAAGTGTTCCTACGCACTGTGGAGGAGGTGCTTTAACTGTGGGAAGGCAGAGATCCGTGTTCCTGCTTAGCAGAAACACAAGATCACTATCTTCCCTTGTCATAGAACAGTGATCTGCCTTGTTTACATTGAATAACAATAGACAGATTGCCGTTCTGCCTCTCTCGGGAACGATAGGCAGGTCCTGGCAGACTTGCTGATTGGCTCCCGCTGTGTGTGCCCCAGAAGTTCAAAATCACGTACCTGTACGTGATCTTTCACAGAAAGGCTGCCTTATATGTACTGTAAATGGTCAGAAAGCGGTTAAGGTGACATGTATGGTATCATTTATTTGGTGCAACCTCATCTTTTATATTTTACCCAAAACAAATGCCACACACGCCCGGCCCATCATTACTGCTAAGGTGAGACATCTTCAAAACGAAGAGAATGTTCCGAACATAAGTGGGGAAATGTTCTGACCCTGAAGGGGCTAATGTAGGTTTCCACACTATATATGTGTGTATCATCATCTGCTGGAGATAAAAGACATCACAGTGACTATGGAGGAAGAGGACGGACATGACGGGGGGGGGTTACTGGGTGTAAATAGAAAATAAGATCTTATTACCTCCTCTCCTGCCACTTCCAGCAATGTCTTCTCTCTACTTCGTCCCAACTCACCTCTCACTCGGAACTTCTTATTTATACCTGATGTCACTTCCTGTCTGTACCTGACATCACTTCCTCTCTACTTTCCATAGAGATGTCTTGTCTTGGAATATGCAAGATCACCACTTTGTGGAGCTCAGATGAACTGCAGCCTCAAGAAAGTTTTGTTAGGGACAGTACTAGCATTATGGAAAAGCTTCCCGTTGAGGATGGAAAGTGTAGGGTTGCACCTCTTCTGGACATCTTACTGATTGGGCACTAGTCTAGAGGCCGTATTCTGCCCCTCTCAACAGACGCTGTCAGTCCGGTTGGAATTTGCTTCTTCCATGTGGCTGGGAACTGTGAGTGCACCCGGCTGGGTGGCCTTTCCACTGGATTTGTTGAGAACTGTTACTGCCATAGGTGTAAGCACAGGGTGTGCCGGGTGTGCCTGGGCACACCCTAATCACCCCGTGCGGTGCTGATTCCCACGGCTTCCTGTCTCCCCGCCTGCAATGCTGCCAGCTTCCCTCCTCTCCTCTCACGAGCAGGGAAGGGGCTGGTAAATATTTAATTAACTGGCCTCTTCCTTTTCTGAATGAACACAGTGTATGATCTGTACCGATCGCTTCTGTTTTCATTCTGAAGCACAGTAAACTATGTTTACTGCAGGCTTCAGAGACAGGGACTGGGGAATCTCTGTCCTTAGTTTCTTTCTCTGTCTCAAATATGAGACATCCGGGGTCTGTTTAGACTCTTGATATTTCACCAACGCCCCATAAAAAAATTGTAAAAAAGTAATGAAAAATAATACTGTAAAAATTATTTAAAATAAAAAAAAATATTGTAAAAAGTAATATAAATAAAAAACTACGAATACCGTCCACTGCCCTACTGACACCAATCTTTGCTCTACTGACACCATCCACTGCTCTGCTGATATACACACACGTGTGTCTGTGCTCTGGAGTGCATAGTCTAATGCAATAGGCTGCGCACACCAATGGTTACTGCAATACTTCAATACAAGTCTTCTAGTTCACCTGCTTGTGGGAATTGTTGCCTCTGCACCACACTTACAGGTATACTAGACTACTGAATGGACGTTTTGTTGCTGACCTGGTTTGACCTTACTACTAGACATGTGCACTGCCGAAAAATTTGTTCGTATTTTTTTTTAGTTTTTGGGGTCACTCGTTATGATCAAATTCGTTATGTTCCATTTGTTTAGATGCAGTATTTGTAAATGAGAAAATCAGAAATAATAACTAACTAACCTATAATAACGAACTATTAAAATACAGGTATTGGAATTTCCTCAATAAACGATAGTCCCCTGGAGAGGAGTGAGACCTCAGAGGGTGTGAAAGAAACATCAGAGAGGTCAATGACATTATTCACCTGTGTGAAACTTTCCTGTTCCTCGCTCGTCACGGGTATGTGGTTCTTCTTGTTCCTCTGTCCTCCTCTCCTTGTCCTCCTTGTTTTGTTTTTTTACATGTTTTTTGTTTAATGCGCCCATCTGGATTTTTTGGGGTGCATGTGTAGGGGTGTCCTTCTCAAAAACTGAAGAGGCTGAATTTCTGGAGGCTGTAGAGGATCTCCCATCCATAGTGTCCGATAATTTAGACTGTGAGTCTGATAAATGTGGGGAGTTAAAGCTCACGTGCCTCTGGTTACTCCATTTGCATCCTCTTTTATACTGGAGAAAAGTCCTCTTTCCTGGGACTTGAAGGGGCCAACTCTAATGGTACTACCTCCTGCGGGGCAGGACTGTGTTGGCTCATTGCCATCCTCGTTGACTGTCAGATGTTGGGTCACCCGCATTCCACTCCCCCCCCACCCCCGGGCGGGTGGTGATCTAGCCCTGCACCTACCCCGTATTCATTCGCTATTGTCACACAACTGGGTGAGCTCAGGGCTCTGTGCCCCGAGCCCACCCTTTTTTGAAGCCTATTAGAGCTCCTGGCTCTAATCATGTGCTTAAAAAAAAAAACCATTGGAATCCATGCGCACTGTATGTAGATTAGGGGGCCGGATGCATGGATGGGGGGGGGTGCCCGTGCGCCCCTAATGGATGGGTCGCCACTGATATGGACATGAGAGGTATAGACCAGTCATCATTACATGGCGGTCTGCAGTCCAAACATGGACCGAGCGACACTCCTGTCTGGGCCGTCAGTGTAAAGTCTTCCCTGTTTGGTTGCACGCAGAGATGAAGCGGCTGGTGTGGCTTGAGTGTGTGTGAGGCTGTGAGAGTCGGAGTGCCGAGGAACCAAAGTTGTGAGCGAGGCAAGCCTGAAACTGCAGCCTGTGACAGTGAGACATGCACAGAGTTCCGAGTGCTGGAGCTGTGTTAAGCCTTCTCCTTTGATCTAGTGGAGTGCCGATGCTGTGCTCAGTTCTTCTTCTAAACATCATGTGACGAGCGGCGTGTGGTGTGTCTGGAGCCTGGTGTTGAAAAAAAAAGCTCGACCCATGCAGAACCTCGACTGCGTCACTTCCCGCGCATGCGCGGTTGTGACAGACTCACCCGGGATAGAGGCTGTTGGAGGGGACTGAATGCAAGCCTCTTGCCGACCGATTATGGGCCCTGGCATTTGGGGGAATGGTGCTCTTTGTGAGCTGTATGCCTGGGGACTCTTGAGGTGGTATTACTGTGGATTCGGGGGCATGGTCCCCCAGGACACACAGACTCTGGGGACCCTGTGTATGCCATATGGGAAATGGTGACTTGGAGGGTATGTCTTGGATTGCTTAAAATGGGACAGTAATATTTATCCCCAATATCTCCCAGGATATATATGTAAAGACTATTATTGGTTTGTTTGATTCTGAACTCAACATGTTAATTGAGTGAGCTGATCACATTAGCCTCCAGGACTGGCTAGGAGATGAACAGTCTACTCCTACTATAAGTGTTGATGACTAGGCTGAGGAGGGGGGAGACCACTGTTTGTATTGTTAATTGTAATTAGCTCCTGCTATTGTGAAAATGTCCTGTGGTTGTACTTATGATAATGTATAATGTACTGTGTGAAGCTCGGTCACCACAAGTCTGGGCAAAAGGTCATGTTAGTAAACTAGCTCATGTTAATTAGGTTAAAGGTGTATTGTTAGAGTAATATGAGCAGGAGGTATGCACCCCCTCTTTTACTGTATAAAAGAGCCTGTATTCCTGTCAATAAAAGAGATTCCTGGTTGAACTTACATACAGTCTGCCTGGTGTTTGTTCTGAGCTACACAACTGGATTAGAACGGCGCATAGCTGTAGTTCTAGTCCCGGAGCATCGGATGGCTCGTTACAGCGGAGCCACGCGGGCAGCTGTTTCATGATGTGGCCGCACCGGAAGTGACGCAGTCAAGGTTTTGCATGGGTCAAGCTTTTTTTTACAACGCCGGAGTGTCTGGAGAGGAGCGGTGAGAGTAGGAGGATACAGGGAGTGTGGCAGAACCAGCTGGATTGTGTAAATACGTCACTATCTTCACAGCATAAGAAAACAGTGATCAACCCGAGTGGGGAGAGTTGTAGGAGCAGTGACCACCGTGAAGGAGGTAGTAAGCTGCTGATTGATGGGAGATCGCTGTCTAAAGCCTACATCTGGTGCCTGCTATGTCTGCTGTGTGGGACTGAAGGCTGCAGGAGGCATTGAAAAGCATCAGAACGTTAATTGTCATTTTGCTATAGTGCTGTTCATCTCTTATATCTATCTTACGTGCTACATCTCCGCTCTGCAGTCATTGGTTGCTGCCTGATATTTTATGTTAAGGGGCACTCTGATGGGCACATTTTATGTTAAGGAGCACTCTGATGGGCACAACAAAATGTCTTCATCAGAGTGCCCCTTAATATAAAATGTACCCATCAGAGTGTCCCTTAACATAAAATAAGGGGCATGCTGACATGCACATTTTATGGATAGATGGCACACAATATGTTAGTGGGGGCACACTGATGGGCACATAATATGTTAAGGGGGGGGGGATTGGGACTTTGTAAGTGCTGAAACTTCCTCCTAGAATAATTGTCCATATGACATCATAAATTAAAAAATAGATTCTTATTGTGATTCATAAAAAAGTGTGTCTGTTATAGATAATGGACATCCCTTAAAAGCATGAAAAATTCATCACAACTCCTTGTAATACCAAAAGCCCCCCCCGCCCGACATAGTTACTGACACTCATATACTGTATAGAAATGAGATCATGCTATGCACAAGATTATATAACACATGAGGGAGATAAAAAAAAAAAAAACACAACCCAGTGTGTTTCGTTTAGTTGGCTTCTTCAGGGCCTTGGAGGGACATGGCGATTGAATAAAAACCTACTAGATGACGCAGTGGCGTTGAAGCAGATCTTCAACACCATCTCCCTATATTTTGTGGAGAATCTGGTGGGAGAGACGGGGATAGCTGCAGTATGGGAGGTACACAAGGCCATGGTCGCTGCTAAACACTAATATTAAGATTTTAGCAAAGGTACTGGGAAATAGATTGAAGCCTATCCTACCGACGGTCATACACTTTCTCCAAACAGGTTTTATAGCAGGGAGGGAGGCTAGGGACAATTCCAACCGAGCAATCCAGTTGATCCACTGGGCAAACTCACAGACTGCCTGTCCACCCTGCCTTCTACTGTCCTCTGACGCCGAGAAGGCCTTTGATAGAGTGGACTGGGCATATCTTCGAGCCATGCAGACCAGGTTGGGTCTCAGCCATACAATGCTTAGCTGGATAGGGTCCTTGTATAGTGCCCGGAGGCTTGGGTGAAGGTAAATGGGACTCTCTCTGACTCCTTCCCTATGCGAAATGGGATGAGACAGGGATGTCCCATGTCTCCACCTTTTTTTGCCCTAACACTTGAACCTTTGTTATATATGATTTGCTTGAACCTTAGCATTAGGGGATTTTGTGTGGGGATGACAGAACATAATCGGTCGGCATACGCGGAAAATGTCTTATTTTATGTAGCTGATCCGCTAATCTCCCTCCCCAATATCATGGCTGAGCAAACAGAGATTCCATTCACTAACAAATTTTAAAATCGATTATATTAAGTCGGAGACTCTGCCTTGCTATTCCCTCTGGTCTGCGTGCCCAGCTGCAATGCTCTTTTTCCTTTACCTGGTGTCTCTCCTCTTTAAAATATCTAGGCATTCATCTCCCAGCCCAATTTTCACAATTATACACGAGCAATTATGCCCCTTTTCTCTCCACGATAAAAGCTGATTTGCTGAGATGGGACGGTACCACTTTCTCCTGGATGGGCGGAGTCAGTATATTGAAAATTAATGTGTTGCCAAGAGTTTTTTTCTTCCTCCAGATGATGCCTATATCGTTACCCAGACCATTTTTCTTGGCCCTCAACAGTCTGTGTTTGAAATGTATTTGGCATGGGCGGAACCCCCGCCTGGCCCTCTGCACCCTGCAATGTCCTAAGCAGTTGGGGGCGTTGGCTCTACAGTGGAAATTGGATTGGCATCAACACGTTCGTACTAAAGCTTGGGTTTCCCTTGAGAAATTTTTGACCGGCTGTAACTTGTCTTGCACCCCTCGGCTCTCCCAGGAATATCGGGGTCTTTTGGATTTGGTCTCCCTGGTCACTGTCCATACATTGAAATTTTGTACTTGCTTTGAATGCACAGGGGTTGCTGTCTCGTGTGTCTCCACTGGCACCCTTGGGAGGCTTCCCCTGGTTCATTCCTGGGAAACACCTCTCTTACTTTCACTTGTGGGCGAGGGATGGGGAGATACAGTGTGGAAGGTTTATACATGATCAGGGCCTAGTCTCTCTGGATTGGCTCCGTGATCAATTTGGCCGTTTCTCAATGGATGATTGGTGTTACAGATCGTTACATCATTTTGTTCATAGTTTACCTCACCCCATCAGAGCCCCGTCCTCCTTGACTCAATTTGAGAAACTGTGCATGTTGGCTGCTCCTGTCCCTCACTCTATCTCGGTCCTCTATGAGATGTTGGTGGAAGCTGAATTTAGGAGCAGGCCAGTCTACGTATTTAAGGGAATAGGAGAGAGACGTACACAGAGAACCAACTAGACCACCTGTATAGCCTTACTCACAAGAGTTCTGTGGACACCAAGATGCAGGAGAACGGCTTTAATGTATTGACCCGGTGGTACAGGGTCCCTGCGACTTTGGCCAGGATTTTTCAGGCAACTTCAGATGCCTGCTAGAGGGGCTGTGGGCTTTGGGGCACTGATCTGCATATTTGGTAGGAATGCCCAAAGCTTCGGCCATTCTGGCTAGATATTCGAGCCCAGCTTAAAGGGGTTGTAAAGGTAAAAATTTTTTCACCTTAATGCATTCTATGCATTAAGGTGAAAAAACTTTTGACAGTACCGCCGCCCCCAGCCCCCCCGTTTTACTTACCTGACGCCTCGAATCTTCGCTGCTCGTCCTCGTCATCTTCATTGCAGCTCAGCCTGGTCGCTGATTGGCTGCAGTGGATGGATTGAAAGCAGCGCAGCCATTGGCTCGCGCTGCTGTCAATCACATCTGATGACGCGGCACGCCGGGGGACGGGGCCGAGTGATACAGCGAGCGGCTATAGCCGCCGGCTGTATCACGGGAGCGCGCCCGCAAGCACTCACCACCATGCGAGGGAGCTCGCATTAAGGTGGTAAATGCTTGCGGGGAGGAGCTGAAACAGCCGCCGAGGGACCCCAGAAGACCAGGTTCGGGGCCACTCTGTGCAGAATGAGCTGCACAGTGAAGGTAAGTATAACATGTTTGTTATTTTAAAAAAAAAAAAAAATACCTTTACAACCCCTTTAAGGTGGTACTAGATGTTGAACTAAGTGATTCTCCCTTGGAATTCTTGCTTCACGTGCCATCCATCACTCTCAGTCACTACCGTAAGTTGGTTCTGTCTCACCTTTTGAATGCTGCCTGACGTTTGATCGCCATCCATTGGAAGATGGCTCATGTTCCTAGTAGAGCTGATTGGATCCGCCTGGTCAATACCATTATTGCAGCGGAGGAGTGGGTGGCGACGTGTAAAGACAGAGATGAGAAGTTCTATGGTATTTGGGCCACCTGGATACTCTATACTTCTAATGTTTTGCGGGCTCCCCAACCTGGCGCTTCTGCATACCTCCAGAAATTTTGAGATGGGAATGAGGGACACCTACTAACAAATGTATGTAGGCATAGGACACACCCCCTGCCACACCCCCTCTAGGAGAATTAACCAAAAAAAAGTTAATTAAATCCAGAAGGATTTTTTTTACCACTACTATTCCTTTATATTGGCTTTTAATATGTACAAATGCATCAATTTAGAAATCAGATTGCTCTGGGAAACACTTTTTGAAAGATAAAAAGTGCATTTTATACACAACTATATAGATCAGACCAAAATGAGGGACAAATGAGGAGGAATGAGGGACAGAGGGACATTGTTCCAAATCAGGGACAGTTGGGAGCTATGCTTCTGGGTCCTCTTTGCTTCTGTCTTTATTACTAAGGAACTAAAGCAATGTTGTATGGTGCTGTCATAGAGTGGGACAGGCTTGCTGCAGATCTGCAAATCTTTAGACCATCTTTGATATCAATGTATCTGAATCCAGTTATAGTGCTGATTGTTTTATCTACAGGTTATTCTTCTTTCTATTATGTACAAACCTATTCCCCATTTCCTTTGGTTCCCCTCTCCCCCACCCACCCTTTATATCCACTCCGATTCTCACTGCTCTTTTTCCTGTTTTCACATGTGGATGTTTAGCTCATGATTGGTACGGCATCTCACAAACGTAATCCCTAGTCTTGTTTGGGAAAGAAATTGAATATGTTATTTGATGTTCGTAACTAAATATACCAATGGGCCACTAATAACATTCTTGACAAATTGTGATTTATGATGTGGTGCCTTTTCACTGCCCTTTTGGATGCTTTTTCCTTCTTTTTTCTGTATACCATTATTATACCGTTATTTTTGAAAACTAAAATAAAGATTTTTTTTTTTTTATAAATAAAGAACAAAATAAAAGAGAAAATAATAGAATAGAGTAAAAAAGAATATAACCATCGTCTGATGTTCGAATTTCACATAGAATGAATTTGAATACAATAGAGAAGAATAGAATAAAAAAAGAACAGAAAAAAGAATAGAATAAAATAGAAAGAATATAACCTTCTTCTGAAATTTGAATAGAATAAATTCAAATTCACATTAAAAAGAATAGAATAGAAAAAAAATAGAATAGAAAAAATATAACCACTTCCCAAAATTCAAATAGAATAAATCTGAATAGAATATAGTAGAATAGAAAATAAAAGAACAGTGTAGACAAGAATAGAAGAGAAAATAAACAATAGAATAGAAAGAATTTAACCATCTTCTGAAATTCAAATCGGTCGGGGGGGTAGAGAGTCACTCTCTCTTTCTTGTCAGGATATTGGCTAACATAACACAGCTGCTTCATCAGGTATGGTCACAGAAAGTGAGAGGAGCTGCAAAGTATATCCCATGAGCAGGTTAAAGGGCCCTGCTACTCCAAAATGGGGAAGACAAAAAACAGGCACTCTGCCACATAAACAAACACATACACATCTTTGACCTTAGTCCTTTATTGAAAAAAATCCCCCCAACAATGTAAATAAATAATAAAAGGAACAGGTCCATAACATTTACAATGGAGACCTTCCAGCGTAAAAAAAACCCAAAAAAAAAAAAAAAAAAAAAAAAACACGTTGATATGTCTGGAGTCTTGCTGTAAATGACAGCTCCCCAGCCGGTAGCAAAATGAATACGTCAGGATATTCAGGGTGACATCACAGGGCGGGGGTGGGTTGATGTCTTTGACCAAATATGGTCATGTCCATATTTGGTGGTGCCCATTGTTTACATTCAGCTAAGGGGCTGGGAACTGTCATTTATGGTGAGCAGTGATTTGGACCGAACGTGTCAGCATTGGCTTTAGTTGGCACCATATATCATGGTTGTTTTTTTTTCCTTTAACCACGTGCCGACCAGCCGCCGCAGTTGTACTGCGGCAACATGGCTCAGCTGCGCGAATCGTGTTACGTCGCTTCTATTTGTGGCCACTAGGGGTGCGCTCGCACCGCCCGCCCCCAGAGCCGATGCGAGTGCCCGTCGGTCGCTCGTGACACGGCCAGAACCGGGATCTCTGAGTGTAAACACAGAGATCCCGGTTTTCTGAGGGGAGAAGAAACAGATCGTGTGTTCATACAAAGTATGAACAACGATCTCTTCCCCTAGCTAGTCCCATCCCCCTTCAGTTAGAACACACACTAAGGAACACAGTTAACCCCTTGATCGCCCCTAGTGTTATCCCCTTCCCAGCCAGTGACATTTTTACAGTAATCAGTGCATTTTTATAGCACTGATCGCTGTATAAATACCAATAGTCCCAAAAATGTGTCTGCCGTAATGTCGCAGTCATGATAAAAAAAAAAAAAAAAAAAAAAAAAAAATCGCAGATCGCCACCATTACTAGTATAAAAAAAAAAATGCCATAAATCTATCCCCTATTTTGTAGACGCTACAACTTTTGCGCAAACCAATCAATATACGCGTATTGCGACTTTTGTTACCAAAAATATGAAGAATACATATCGGCCTAAACTCAGAAAAAAATTGCTTTTTTAAAAAAAAAAAAAAAAGGGGATATTTATTATAGCAAAAAGTACAAAATATTGTGTTTTTTCAAAATTGTCGCTCTTTTTTTGTTTATAGTGCAAAAAATAAAAACCGCAGAGGTGATCAAATACCACCAAAAGAAAGCTCTATTTGTGGGGAAAAAAAGACTTCAATTTTGTTTGGGTACAACGTTGCACGACCGCGCAATTGTCAGTTAAAGCGACACAGTGCCGAATCGCAAAAAATGCTCCGGTCATTCAGCAGCCAAATGTTCCGGTGCTAAAGTGGTTTTTAATAGGACTTTTTTTTCCCCCATGTGTTTTTTTCCCAATATAGATATTTCTCACAGCGTCAATGTGTTTTATTACTTTTTTTTTTCTACTATGTAACTACTGATTTATTCACATAGGGAGGACCGTGTATCTGGGGGCCCCCTTATAATTAAATGGACATTCAGATATTGTTGCCCCCACAGACCCCACACCCAGAAGGTCAGGGTTTTCAGGAAAAGGCCCCTTGTTCTCCTCAACATAGGAGGAATATGCCTTGCCATACTCACGGCCCACTTTTCTCAGCCAGCCAGGCTGCATGCTTAGATAAGGGTCAGGTGTGGATTTTGGGTTGGACTTTCCACTTATTTTTGAATGGGGTTTACCCTTAAAATCCATTCCATGGTCAAGAGGTCTGGTAGGGAAATTTAGAGAGGCCCAACAGTTTTTTTTTATGGGGTTTATCTTAAAATCCACACAAGACCCTTATCAAGGATAAGGGTCACGTATTGACTTATTTTGGGAGTGGGGCATGAGGTTTGTTTTGGGTTTTTATTTCTTAAAAAAAGTAATTGGGCGGTACTGTACACCAACACGACCAATGACCATGTGGTCATCCGTTGCTGGGATATGGATGACCATTCTGCACAGCACCCTTGGTTGTTAGGGTACAGGTTACTTTTTCTTTTTTAACCACTTAAGGACCAAGTCATCTTTGAGATCTGTTGTTTACAAGTTAAAAATCTGTTTTTTTTTTTAAAGACAATTACTTAGAACCCCCAAACATTATATATATATATATTTTTTTTCAGACACCCTAGAGAATAAAATGGCGGTCGTTGCAATACTTTATGCCACACCGTATTTGCGCAGCGGTCTTACAAGCACATTATTGTGGGAAAAAAAACTTTTTTGAATCAAGACAACAGTAAAGTTAGCCTAATTTTGTGTAAGATAATGTTACATCGAGTGAATTGATACCCAACATGTCACGCTTCAAAATTGCGCCCGCTCGTGAAATGGCGACAATGACCCTTAAAAATCTCCATAGGCGACTTTTAAAAATCTCTACAGGTTATCATTTTTGAGTTACAGAGGAGGTCTTTTGCTAGAATTATTGCTCTTGCTGTAACGATCGTGGCGATACCTCACATGTGTGGTTTGAACACCGTTTTAATATGCGGGCGTGACTTACGTATGTGTTCGCTTCTACGTGCGTATTTTCTTATTTATTTTTACTTTTTTTTTTTTTTTTACACGGTCCTTTAAAAAAAAAAAAAAAGGGGTCACTTTTATTCCTATTACATCCCTTGTAATAGAAAAAAAGCATGACAGGACCTCTTTATTGTGAGTTCTGGGGTCAAAAAGACCTCAGGTCTCATATTTACACTAAAATGCAATAAGAATAAATAAAATGTGTTTAAAAAAAAATCCCCTTTTAGACCAATGGGCAGAAGTGGTGTTTGACGTCGCTTCTGTCATTCAATGTTATGGAGCCAAGTGGGCACCATCTTTCCCTCATTCGGCTCCAGGCCTGTGAGGGGAAAGGAGGCAAATCGTCTACACCGCTACCAACGACTCCAGTAAGCGGTGGAGATGACTGGAGCGCGGCGGGAGGGGGGCCCTCTCCCGCCTCCGATAAAAGTGATCTTGCGGCCACGGAGATCACTTTTAATCTTAAAGAGGACTGCCCGCCGTATCAGAAAATACAGGAGTTATGGCAGCTATTTGCTGCCATAACCCTGGTATTCTATGTCACAGTACCGACGTACAGCTAATTATTTTTTTTGTGGAGTCCTGTTTATAATCCATATCAGACCCTCACCTAGGATAAGTTTCTGGTATGGAGTGAAGGAGGGAATACCCTTTGTTTACAAACATAAGGAAGCTGACCAGGAAATTTCATTTAGCAGCCAGCAATTTAAATATTTTCTTTGAAAATGTCACTTTTCTTGTTTACATCATACACGTGCCACTTCACGGCATCTCCCAATCTAATGATTTAAAAGAATTATGCATTTTTAATATTTCACTTTAAATATTATTACAAGAACTGGGCTCAGATCAACATTCAGAGCTTATGAGCAAGTATAGTGAACCTCTCGTGAATAGTAAAATATTTCCCTCTTGCAGCTCTCTAATGTCTAACAAAGTCTGATTTCTGTAAAAAAAGAAAAAAAAAAAACATTTCCCACACTCAGGACAGAAAAATTACTTTTTTAGTCTGTGAGATTTTTGATGCTTAAGAAGGCTTTTCTTCCGTCTAAAACCTTTTCCACATGCAGTGCAGGAATGTGGCATCTCCCCTGTGTGCAATATCTGATGTGAAACAAGGTTAGTTTTCTGTGAAAAACATTTCCCACACTCAGGACAGGAGAACGGCTTTTCCCCAGTATGAACCATCAGATGTTTAATAAGGTTTGATTCCTGCACAAAACATTTCCCACATTCAGGACAGAGATATCGCATCTCCTTCCTGTGAGATCTCCGATGTTTACGCAGAAGTGATTTGTCCGAAAAACATTTCCCACACACAGAGCAAAAATATGTCTTCTTCACAGTGTGAGATCTCTGATGTTTATGAAGACTTGCTTTCTGTGTAAAACATTTCCCACATTCAGAACATGAATATGGCTTCTCCCCTGTGTGAGATCTCTGATGTATAACAAGTAGTGAATTTGATGTAAAACATTTCCCACATTCAGGGCAAGAATGTGGCTTCTTGCCAGTGTGAGACCAGCAATGTATGACAAGTTCTGATTTATGAAGAAAACATTTACCGCACTCAGGGCAGGAATTTGGCTTCTCCCTAGCATGCAATCGCTGATGTCTACAAAGGTGTGATTTCTGTGAGGAACATTTTCTGCACTCAGGACAGGAATACGGCTTCACTCCAGTGTGAGATCTCTGATGTTGAACTAAGGTTGAATTATCTGAAAAACATTTCCCACACTCAGAGCAAAAATACGGCTTTTCGCCTGTGTGCAATCTCTGATGTGAAACAAGGGCTGATTTATGTGAAAAACATTTCCCGCACTCAGGGCAGGAATATGGCTTCTCCCCCGTGTGAGATCTCTGATGTATAACAAGTTTTGAATTCGTTGTAAAACATTTCCCACATTCAGGGCAGGAATAAGGCTTCTCCTCTGTGTGAGATCTCTGATGTCTAACAAGTTTTAATTTGGTTACAAAACATTTCCCGCATTCAGGACAGGAATACGGCTTCTCCCCCGTGTGAGATCTCTGATGTATAACAAGTTTTGATTTAGTTGTAAAACTTTTCCCACATTCAGAGCAGGAATATGGCTTCTCCCCCATGTGAAATCTTTGATGTCTAACAAGTTTTGATTTTGTTGTAAAACATTTCCCACATTCAGGGCAGGAATAAGGCTTCTCCCCAGTGTGAAATCTTTGATGTCTAACAAGTTTTGATTTTGTTGTAAAACATTTCCCACATTCAGGGCAGGAATACGGCTTCTCCCCCGTGTGAAATCTTTGATGTCTAACAAGTTTTGATTTTGTTGTAAAACATTTCCCACATTCAGGGCAGGAATAAGCCTTCTCCCCCGTGTGAAATCTTTGATGTCTAACAAGTTTTGATTTAGTTGTAAAACATTTCCCACATTCAGGGCAGGAATACGGCTTCTCCCCCGTGTGAAATCTTTGATGTCTAACAAGTTTTGATTTTGTTGTAAAACATTTTCCACATTCAGGGCAGGAATTTGGTTTCTTGCCCGTGTGAGATCTGCAAGGTATGAAAAGTTCTGATTTATGAATAAAGCATTTCTCGCAGTTAGAACAGGAATGTGGCATCTCACCCTTGTGAGATCTCATATGTACTGAAAGATTTAATTCAGAGCTAAAACTTTTCCCACATTCAGGACAGGAAAAGGTCTCCCCCACCTGAATTCCAGGACCATCACTCACAGTACGAGGCTGCTCAGAGTCAGAGGGATTTGATGGTCTATCCACAGTGTGAAGTTCACCATCCATAGCTGAGCTCATGGTCTTTTCTCCTGCACAATCTCTTGTAATGTCCTCATCTTCCATTTCACAAGCTGGAGATAAAGTGAGATGATCCTTTGAGGGTTTCTTGATGGCATGTCCTGGAAAAATATAAATAGGTACAAGAAGGTTAGCTCTTTAGGACAAAATTCCATCTGGATCGGGCACGTGTGAGTGAGCAGATTTTCTCTGTGGCTGTCCTAATCAGTTGCAACTTCCCCTCTTCAAGCCTTTGGTCCTCCTCCTAGATAACTTCTAAATTGAGAAAGCCTTGTTAGAAGAGCAGGAACCAATGAGGACTGGGAGGTACATGCTCTTCACACAACCACAAGCCTAGGCACTGGGTCATGTGATCTCTGATAAACAAGAGGTTAAAAATTCAGACTTGCAGAAAAAAAAGGGACAATATGACAGAAAAAAGGGGAAGGGGTGGCGCACCTAAGTATAGAATTAAAACATGGCATTTAATTCATACAAGGTAATTCACGCTTGTAAAAGAATGTCATCTTCCTTGGGGCTGCCACCGTCCTGGAGGTCCATTAGAAGGTCTGGATGGCTGCTGGAGGAAGAGCTGAGACACCTAGAACGTCCAGGAAGTCTATGCAAACCATCGTGGACCGCATGGAAAGAAATTACATCACAGGAAGAGGCGGGGACCCGATCATGTGAAGGATGTGATGACCGTGCAGGCTACGCACTCGGAGCACACAGCTCCTTCTACTGGCCTGCTGTACCAAGGAGGTTACCAGCTCAAATGCACATACTGTATGCGTGATTGTCCACGGCCGTGGAACTACAATGGACATCATTTAAACATATTAAAAACAATACATATCACATGGAATGATAAAATATACATCAGTAGACAGCCAAATTTTCATATTGAACAGCAATATTGAACCAGGATGAAAAGGGGGGAGGAGGTGGGGGGGGGAGGGGAATGGGGGAAATAGTGCATAATTATAATAACCAGCCTAGCCTGCAATCCGGCTGGGAGCAAAAACATGATTGAAATTAGTGAAAGTAACTTGTAAACAAATATTGAAAAATGAAGAGTTGTGGAAATAAATTAAATACATAATGTTCGGTCCTAAGACTATAATTACTAACTATCCGTAAACCACCACCCCCAAGACAAGGATATAGGACATGCGTCATCTGGAGTAGTGTAAGACCATAAGGGTCCACTGTAAAAAATGAGGGGTAAAACAACTAAATATAAAACTTGGTATTGCAATAAGGTATGGACCTCAATTTCCTCATTTATCCCCCCCAGAAGCAAGAGTATTTAACCACTTGCCGACCTGCTCATGCAGATATACTGTGGCAGGTCAGCTCTCCTGTGCGAACTGACGTACCTGAATGTCAGTCCGTACAAGGAGGATAGCGGCATGTGAGCAATGTCCGCGCAGCAAACACAATAAGTGAAAATCTGTTGATCAAAAAGGAAACAAAGTCCAAATACAATAAGTAAAAATAAAGTCCAAATAAAAGTGACTAAAGATGCTCCAACCCAAAGTGAAGGAAATGTAAGGTGCTTCAGAAAAATTCAGGTGTGCAACACCCCCTCATGTATCCCCGCTCACCAGATCAGAACAACCCCCAGCTTTTCAGTCTGGTGGGTCATTTAAAGCTTGGTAAAGAAATCCTGAGATAGCGGATATGGTGATAAGTCTTCAGGTCCAGAATTCCTTTATAGAGTTTCTCAGCCAGAAACAATAGGTACCCAGAAGTAAAACCAGAAATAGACGCTTTTTCTGGTATCACTGACGTCACTTCTGGTCCCGTGGAACGCACGCCAGGAACGGCGTTTTTACACCCACAGCTCCATTTTGAGGCTTGTTTTATCTTACTTTTTGTAAGTACCCACTCCCTTTTACGATAAAACCTTTTTTAATGGTATTTCACTATCAGTTCCCTTCTGTTTTTACTTTTGGGTACCTGTTGTTTCTGGCTAAGAAACTCTATAAAGAAATTCTGGACCTGAAGACTTATCACCGTATCCACCATCCCAGGATTTCTTTACCAAACTTTAAATGACCCACCAGACTGAAAAGCTGGGGGTCGTTCTGATCTGGTGAGTGGGGATACATGAGGGGGTGTTGCTCACCTGAATTTTTCTGAAGCACCTAATGCCGCGTACACACGAGCAGACTTTTCGACCGGACAGATCCGACGGACTATTTGACGGACTTTCGGCGGAATTTCCCAACGAACGGACTTGCCTACACACGACCACACCAAAGTCTGATGGATTCATACGTGATGACGTACGACCGGACTAAAATAAGGAAGCTGATAGCCAGTAGCCAATAGCTGCCCTAGCGTAGGTTTTCGTCCATCGGACTAGCATACAGACGAGCGGACTTTGATAGGAACTGGGTCCAGCGGAGGTCCGACGTAAATATTTGAAACATGTTCCAAATCTAAAGTCCATCACATTTTCGACTGAAAAAGTCCGCTGTAGGTCAGATGAAGCCCACACACGGTCGAATTGTCCGCCGGACTTGGTCCGTCGGACCAGTCCTGTCGAAAAGTCCGCTCCTGTGTACGCGGCATTACATTTCCTTCACTTTGGATTGCAGCACCTTTAGTCACTTCATTTGGACTTTATTTTCACTTATTGTATTTGGACTTTGTTTCCTTTTTGGTCAACATATTTTCACTTATTGTGTTTGCGAGCGCTATATTTATATTTAGAATGGAAAACTGTAAGCAAGGCATTTCCCCGTTCTGCCTAGTGACATGACAGAGATCTACTGTTCCCAGTAATCTATGTCATGTCCCAGGCAGCCCATCCCCCCTACAGTTAGAACACGCTGAGGGAACACACTTAACCTCTAGATTGCCCCCTAGTGTTAACCCCTTTCCTGGGAGTGTCATTTTTACATTGATCAGTGCTATAAAAATGCACTGATAAATGTAATAGTGTCACTGGTCCCCAAAAAGTGTCATTTGGGGTCAGATTTGTCCACCGCAATGTCATAGTCCTGCTAAAAATCGCAGATCGCCGCCATTACCAGTAAAAACAATAAAAGTCCCTAAATCTATCCCGCAGTTTGTAGAAGCAATAACTTTTGCTCAAACCAATCAATATATCGCTATTGCGACAATATACATCGGCCTAAACTGAAGAATAAATTTGGTTTTTTTTGGATATGTTTTTTTTTATATGTATTTTTTTTGGATATGTATTATAGCAGAAAGTAAAAAATATTGTTTTTTTTTTCAAAATTGTCGGTCTTTTTTTGTTTATAGTGCAAAAAATAAAACCGCAGAGGTGATCAAATACCACCAAAAGAAAGCTCTATTTGTGGGGGGAAAAAAAGGACATCAATTTTGTTTGGGTACAACGTTGCATGACTGCGCAATTGTCATTTAAAGCAACGCAGTACCGTATAAAAAATGGCCTGGTCATTAAGGGGGCAAATCCTTCCGGGGCTTAAGTGGTTAAGAAATATATCCAGAAAGTATCCTGCTGGCATAAATGTTTGAAACGGTCTCCTGCAGGCCCTATATACAAACATTTTACCAGGTTGTGTATTCTGACCTCATCAAAATGTGTAAATCTAATCCCAAAAGAACAACTAATCTTACCCCGTTAGAGCAGAAGGCACTAGATGAGTTAGCCAACAACCAAAATATTATCATCAAATCTGCAGATGGGGGGGTATAGTTATATAGGACAAGTTTACACAAAGAGGCTGACAGAGTATAATCTGACCATAATACCTATACGAGACTTGCACTCGCCCTATTACCCACATTCTCTGGCCTCTTTGCGGCTTTTTCAGAGGGCGTTATTTCCAAAGCTGAACTATCCTTCATCAAGAGAGGTTTTTATAGGACGCCATATTTCTACCAATTGCCCAAAGTCCACAAGGACCATCACAACTCCACCAGGATGACCTATAGTGGCCTCAATGGAGAGCGTCACTAGGGGTTTTTCCATGTATGTTGACAAGTTCCTCCAACCTCTAGTCCAGAACCAATCATCATATATCAGAGATGGTATACATCTTCTACAGATGCTCCAAACTTATGATTGGAAGCCCACATACAGGTCACGTCCCTCTACACCTCTATACCCCCATGAGGTAGGTCTCAGGGCCGTAGAACACTTTTTAGCTGAGGACCCACTGGTCAACCCAAGACAGGCCCACTTCATTTTAGAAGCCACACAGTTCTGCCTCAAGCAGAACTACTTTGAGATTGACAGTGAATACTATTTGCAGTCCAACGGCACAGCTATGGGGGCAAATTTTTCCCCCAGCTATGCCAATATAACCAGGGTTTTTGGGAATTGCAGTACATCACCCGCAACAATCCCATTATATTTATTATGGCTGCTATATTAATGATATAGCAGTCATATGGAACGGCACCCCAGAAAGTATTGAGCTGATGGTACAACACTGCAATAATAACTCTTTAGGGCTATTTTTTACCTATGTTACTCATCCGGATCAACTAGCTTTCTTGGATATTGAGTTATGTCATGCGGGCCCCATGATATATGCCAAAAACTTTGTAAAACCAATTACCGGCAACTCATTTCTCCACTACCGCAGTTGCCCCCATCCAAATTGGATTAATAATATTCCAAAAAGCCAATTCCATAGAATCCGTAACAATTGTAAAAGGGACGTCGATTTCCAAATACAGAATGAGTTACTGAGTCAAAAATTTCTTGATAAACGGTACCCCTCTTCTCTGGTGTCAGATGCCTTCCAACACTACGCAAAAAAAAAAAAAAAAAAAACCTTAAAATCAGCTGGGATTAATGAAAATTCACTACCCAATTTCATGACCAATACAAAAGAATGGAGAGTAATCTGTCTAAGCATTGGTCCATATTACTCGAGGACCCCTTCCTGCAGACATCCCTTACAGAGAAACAGAAAATGTCGTACCGTAGAGCCAAAAACATCAAAAGGAAAATCGCACCTAGTAAGATAAATAAAGAATCACCAACCGACAGCATTTACATCCCTTCAATTCCTCTGGTGGGTATGTTTCAATGCCGTAAAAAAACTTTGTCTGACTTGTCAATTTGTACAGCACGGCCAAAAGATCTTTACGCACAAAGGCAAAACCTATGCGATTAAAGAATTCCACAATTGTTCCAGGGAGTATGTTGTTTACTGTCTGACCTGTCCATGTGGGCAATTCTATTCTATGTTGGCAGAACCATCCGTACCCTTCACAAACGATTCGGCGAGCACAGATGCTTCATCGAAGAAGGTTGTGGTAAAGATAGCGTTCCCAGACATTTTATGGAGAAGCATCAGCAATCTACAGTTGGTCTCAAGGTATGAGTGATTGAGGCAAGCTTGCCCACAGCAGAATGTTTCAAAACTGTTTATGCCAGCAGGAGACGTTCTGCATATATCCCTTAAATACTCTTACTCCTGGGGGGTTAAATGAGGAAATTGAGGGCCATACCTTATTGTAATATCCAGTTGTATATTCAGTTGTTTTACACCACATATTCGTAATATTTTGCGTTACTCCGCATGTCACATGTCCTATATCCTTGTCTTGGGGGTGGTGGATTACGGATAGTTAGTAATTATAGTCTTAAGACCAAATGTCATATATTTACTTTATTTCCACAATTCTTCATTTTTCAATTGTTTACAAGTTACTTTCACTAATTCTTCCTGTGACGTCATTTCCTCCTGTGCGGTCCACGCCGGTTTGCATAGACTTCCTGGACATTCTAGGTGTCCCAGCTCTTCCTCCAGCAACCATCCAGACGCTCTGATGGACCTCCAGGATGGCAGCAGCCACCAAGGATGATGACATTCTTTTACAAGCGTGAATAACCTTACATCCTGTAAGGATTCCTAATCTTATGAATTAAATACCATGTTTTAATACTACACTTAGGTGCACCACCCCCTTCCCTTTTTTTCTGTCATTTCTTACAGACATGCTCTTGGGACGGCTGTCACCTACTAAAAACTTTTATTATTCCACTTATGCTGGACTAATGGACACCGTGTGCTTATACTAATGGGGACTGTGTGCTTATACTAAGGACTTCTGTTATTTTTATCATTATATCACAAACCATCCACTTGCAGTGCACCAGATATTTTTGCTTTTTATGAACAAGAGAGAATATGCCTAGGCTGCTGGTGATAGGCAGAACTGGAGGTTGCTTTATGTTACTCCTTACATTTCATCCCAGGAAAACTGTAAATGAAGTTTTATATTAACATTTAGCTAAAAGTATACTCGAAAAAGAGGGACCAATCTAAGAAAAGGCCCAATCTGTGTTATCATATAGAAGAGGAAGAAGGAAGGAGAGAAGGAAGAAAGGAAGGAAAGAAGGAAGAAAAGAAAGAAGAAGGAAAGAAAGAAGAAGGAAAAGAAGAAAATCTGTGTTATTACAGTGCCCTGACAAAGTATTCATACCCCTTGAAATTTTCCACATTTTGTCATGTTACAGCCAAAAACAAATATATTTTATTGGGATTTTTTGTGATCGTCCAACACAAAGTCGCAACAATTGTGAAGCGGAAGCAAAATGATAAATGGTTTTCAAATTTTTTTTACAACTAAATATGTGAAAAGTGTGGCGTGCATTTGTATTCAGCACCCCGAGTCAATACTTTGTAGAACCCCCTTTCACTGCAATTACAGAAGTTGAGTGCACGTGCTCAGCGTCACATCCAGAGGTTGTCTTTGGGAAATAGACGTATGAGTGCTGCCAGCATTGCTGCAGAGGTTGAAGGGGTGGGGGGGTCAGTGCTCAGACCATACGCCGCACACTGCATCAAATTGGTCTGCATGGCTGTCATCCCAGAAGGGAGCCTCTTCTAAGGATGATGCACAAGAAGGCCCACAAACAGTTTTCTGAAGACAAGCAGACTAAGGACATGGATTACTGGAACCATGTTCTGTGGTCTGATGAGACCAAGATAAACTTATTTGGTTCAGATGGTGTCAAGCGTGTGTGGCGGCAACCAGGTGAGGAGTACAAAGACAAGTGTGTCTTCCCTACAGTCAAGCATAGTGGTGGGAGTGTCATGGTCTGGGGCTGCATGAGTGCTGCCAGCAGTGGGGAGCTACAGTTCATTGAGGGAACCATGAATGCCAACATGTACTGTGACATACTGAAGTAGAGCATGATCCCCTCCCTTCAGAGACTGGGCCGCAGGGCAGTATTCCAACATGATAACGACCCCAAACACACCTCCAAGATGACCACTTCCTTGATAAAGAAGCTGAGGGTAAAGGTGATGGACTGGCCAAGCATGTCTCCAGACCTAAACCCTATTGAGCATCTGTGGGGCATTCTCAAATGGAAGTTTGAGGAGCGCAAGGTCTCCAACATCCATCTGAACTCCACCTGAACGCCATGCCCAGGAGGGTGCTGGAAAATAATGGTGGCCACACAAAATATTGACACTTTGGGCCCAATTTGGACATTTTCACTTAGGGGTGTACTCACTTTTGTTGCCAGCGGTTTAGACATTAATGGCTGTGTGTTGAGTTATTTTGAGGGGACAGCAAATTTACACTGTTATACAAGCTGTACACTCACTACTTTACATTGTAGCAATGTGTCATTTCTTCAGTGTTGTCACATGAAAAGATAATAAAATATTTACAAATATGTGAGGGGTGTACTCACTTTACTGTATATATTGCTCACATATAGTCTGCAGTTTTCGGTTTTGAACTTGAAACTGGGTTTTGTTTGGTTTATAATTAACTAGTAGCTCCACTATTGTTTGGAGCCACAGCTGAATAAATAATGGAGGTCTTTGGGACAGGTAACTTCAGCCTTGAAACGATGAGGGTGGTACCGCGCAATACCTGTGCGGTTCGTTTCGTTCCAAATTAATAAATCAGACTAATTTTTCATTATTCGGATAAATCCGTATAGCCGAATCACAATATAAACAAAATTTTACAGAATCCTCCGAATAATGAAACTAAATTTGTCGTATTCTAACTGTACACATATTGCGGAAATCAAAGACTGTGCGCGTTATTAGATTACCATTTCGAAAAAATGCTGGTTTAGTTAAGCCAAAAGGTGATTTAAAGAGTCATTGTAATCATTTCATGAAGATTTTTAATTTTGTTTGTTTACTTTGCCACATTCAAATCGAAAAAAAAAAAAAAAAAAAATTGAATCTAAAGATTTTTATTCGACCAATTCAAAATGTATCAATTCGAATGCTTCGAATTGGAAAAAAGAAAATCAGTAAATTTCGAATACGAATTGAGCGAATCAACCAAATTTAATGAAACTAAATAACTAGATTAACTAAACTAAATTTTTCATCATCCACATGCCTAGAGGGCGGTCTATTGTCTTTTTATTTTTCGTTGGAAGTATCATCTTTTCCTCAATCTTAAATCTTTTCTATCAAATACTTTTATTTATGGACCTCGAAGGTGAGAACCTTTTAGCATTGTCAAATGGGGTTGAATGAGCCTGAGACTACATTAGCACTACTTAAGTTTGGCCAACACAGGTGCCGGTGTTCAAAGCCTGTCCTGTGTATTTTAACCACTTCAATACCGGGCACTTATACACCTCCCTGCCCAGACCAATTTTCAGCTTTCAGCGCTGTCACATTTTGAATGACAATTGCACGGTCATGCGACGCTGTACACAAATGACATTTTTATCATTTTGTTCCCACAAATAGAGCTGTTTTTTTTTTGGTGGTATTTGATCACCTCTGGGGTTTTTAACTTTTGCGCTAAAAATAAAAAAAGACCGAAAATTTAAAAATATTAAAAAAGTTTTTCTTTGTTTCTGTTACAAAACTTTGTACATAAGAAAGTTTTCTCCTTCGCTGATGGGCACTGATGAGGCTGCACTGACAGGCACTGGTGAGGTGGCACTTACATGTAGAACTGATAGGCAGCACTAATGGGCACTCATAAGGAGGCACTGGCAGGCATCACTGATGGGCACAGAGTGCCATCCCTAATGGGCATTGATTGGCATCCCTGGTGGGCTCTAGTGTGCTTACCTGGTGGTCATGGGTGAGCATCCCTGGTGGTCCTGGGTGGGCATTCCTGGTGGTCCTGGGTGGGCTACACTTATGATCAATCAGTGCAGACCCCCCTGTCAGGAGAGCAGCTGATCGGCTCTCCTCTATTCGCGCCTGTCAGTTGAGGAAAAGGCGACACACGGCTTTTCCTGTTTGGACCGTGATCAGCTGTGATTGGACACAGCTGATCACATGGTAAAGAGCCAACGTCATAGGCTCTTTATCTCATCAGACTGATACACCACCGATCACCTTGCTGTGCACCCCCGCGATCGCGGCTTATCCTGCTGGACATTATATGACGCCCAGTCAGGATAACAGAACCACTTTCCGGTCGTCATTTTGCTATATGGTGGGCGGGAAGGGGTTGATGTAGCTAGTGTCAAAGACTCTTCCTGTATCTTGAAAGCGTGAGAAGTTTTGTAAAATGTTCCGTGGGTCATGTATTTTTCATTTTTTATGTCACAATACCATGACAAGAATATATGATGGCTCACCTGTGCTGATCTCTGTAGGAGTGTCCTCCTCTTTGAATGTCCACGTCATTCCATCCTCCCTCGTATATTGCTGATTATCCCTCATATATGTCTCTTCTACTTCATCCTCAACTTTGATGTCCATCAGATCTTCACCCTAAACCAACAGAATGGCAGAAAATAACATCTGTAACATAGAAGTATTTATGATGTGAGATCACATAGAAAATATCATCCTGTAGAGTCCACACATCATCTCCATATGTCAGAGTGTTCAATCACTTTATGTTCCAGGTCCTCAACTCCACCGACCTGATGATGGTGAGGGATGGTGTGACCTTCCTTTGTGGAATCCCGGGGATACAGAGGAAGGGGGCCTCTCTTTGGTGGGTTCCCATTACTGTATTCATCTGTAGGAAACACACACACAGACTGAATACATTGTTTCTATGTGTTTATCAGATGATGGGGGATCTAGGTGGAGCCTCCGTACTGCTCTCTCCTTTACAATAAAGTCTCCTCTTACCCGGTGATGTGAGGGGCGGCTGATTGTCCATCATGACGTCCTTGTAGAGATCCTTGTGTCCTTCTAAATACTCCCACTCCTCCATGGAGAAATAGACAGTGACATCCTGACACCTTATAGGAACCTGACACACACAATGATACAGTCACCATCCAGACACATCCCTTGTCTGTTACTGGATAATGTCCCAGAATTCCCAGCACCGCTCACCTCTCCTGTCAGCAGCTCCATCATCTTCTTGGTGACTTCTAGAATCTTCTCCATGTTGTGTCTCTCAAATTTTAGGGAGTCACATGGAGGCACTGTGATGGTCATATGATCACCTGACTTCATAAGAGGAAATCTCTGTATTGGAAAACCAATAGGAATATCATGTTAGTATCCCATAATCCTCCTCATCTCTCCAATCAGGTCTGTGTTTTACTAATAGAGATAAGAGTGATGTCATGTGACCTCCCAGAATCCTCCTCACCTCTCCAGTCAGCAGGTAGATGATCTCCAGGGTGAGGTTTAGTATCCTCTCAGTCATGTGACTTCGGTCCTCCTCCATCCTCATTGATGTGGTCATGTAATCTGTGCAGTTTTCTCTGTAGGCAGATAGTTATTATTGGTCTTTCATAACAGAAAAAAAAAGAGCTTCCTTCAGCAAAAGTAAAGCAAACGGTTCACAATCCTGATATAACAAAAGCCATACAACGTGGCTCACCGCCAGTCTGTTGGTCCCACACTGGGGTTTAGGGTTCCCACTTGTTTTAGGGTACAAGACAAGCTGCAGGATTTCAGCAAAACCAGGGTCTCAGTCTCCAGAAAGGTAACTCCCTCACAGCTGTGAACCCCTTCACATTCCCTCACAGAAGCCTGCTGCTTTTTAAGACTCCTCTTGCATGTGGCTTAAAAGTGGTTCTAAAGGCTCAAGGTTTTTTACCTTCATGCATTCTATGCATGAAGGTAAAAAAACCTTCTGTTTGCAGCAGTCCCTCCAGCCCCCCAATACTTACCTGAGCCCCATTGTGACCCAGCGATGTGCACAACAGCCGTATCCCCATAGGGGGAAGCCAGAATCTGGGGGCCCCACCTTGTTAAAGGGGGCTTCCAGATTCTGATACGACCCCCGCCTGAAGACCCCAACAACCACTGCCCAGGGTTGTGGGGAAAAGGCCCTTGTCCCCATCAACATGGGGACAAGGTACTTGGGGGGGGGAGCCCTCCTGCCCTAAAGCCCCCGAAAATGTTGATAGCATGTGGCCTGGTATGGTTCAGGAGGGGGGGTGCTCACTCCCTCCCCCATTTCCTGGCTTGCTGGGCTGCATGCTTGGATAAGGGTTTTGTATGGATTGGGGGAGGGGGGGACTCCACACCATTTTTTTCAGAATTTTTAATTTCTGGCTATTCCTTCGTTTACACCGGACTCTGCACCACAAAGTCGGTTCTCTTGTATATATCCCATAACCACAGGAAGTGACACACATGCAGGGGAAACATGTCACACAGTAAAATAGCCCCTTACATACATCAGTCCAATATTTAATCCTTTTACTACCAGTCTGTACATCGAACAGACCTGACAGTGGGGGGTTACACACATTCCGGGTGGCTGCGTGTGTATTGATGACAAGCCAACTGACGGCTGTCTGTCAGATGGAAGCAATCCAGCGGCTGGGAAGACACCTGATTGCTTCCAAAACACCCCCAGTGATGCCGCCCCTCTGCGCATGCCCCCGGCATGCATCCCGAGGGTCACATGCCAGCATGGCGGTTACCGCAGGGTAGAGGGGAGGGAGTTCAGTGGGCATGCATCTGCTCTCATTCCTGACCCGGAATTAACATGTAAAACATCACTTTCGGGTCCCCATGTCAGTTTCCAGGCCTGTACTGTTGGGGAAGAATCTAATGCAGTGAGATCTGCACTGCATTAGGTTCATTGGAGGACAGGTGAGACATCCAAAGTCTTTTATACCCCTGGTGTCTCATTAAAGAGAACCTGTCACAAAAAAAAAAAATCACGTCGTCTACCCCTCCACATTCAAAGGAGAACAGATCACACAAGTTGATAATGTAAAATTAGAAGAAAAGAGGTTTAACCTTAAACTACGTAGAGGATTCTTTACTGTAAGAGCGGCAAGGATGTGGAATTCCCTTCCACAGGCGGTGGTCTCAGCGGGGAGCATCGATATTTTCAAGAAACTATTAGATAATCACCTGAACGACCACAACATACAGGGATATACAATGTAATACTGACATATAATCACACACATAGGTTGGACTTGATGGACTTGTGTCTTTTTTTCACCCCACCTACTATGTAACTATGAATACTGTATATTTATTTCATTGCACTGGGGCATTATTTCTTAGCCACTACCAGCACTTTTCTATATTGGTGCACTTGAGATTTATGCAATATTAATTTACTTTATGTTTGATGTGTATATTGATTTATTGATTTGTAGTGCACTTGTCACATTTATATATGAACTGCGCAGCATTATCTACATTTGAATCCTTGTGTTCCCAGTATCTGTATGCTCAGTCTTCCTACAGAGATTGCATCATTCTGTTACCAGTGTCTGCACAATCGGTACACGCTCGTTGTTAATCTGTATCAATGCTCGTTGGTAATCGTTGCTAATCAGGTGTCTGCAGATTAGTGTCAGTGCGTGTGTAAGATTGCAGATCTGCCAGGCTGGGATTACGTGCGTGGTTCCCTAGCAGCCCAGTCAGCTGACAAACTGCATGTGGGTGGCATGTTACCCTAAGTCGTGTGTCTGAGTTGTGTGATAAACACAAGGATAGCTTGAAAGATAGCTTGAGTAATCCCAGAAGAGTGTGGGATTCGGTAGGCTGCTCCTCAACCCTTAGATCAGGGTTTTTCAACCAGGGTTCCTCCAGAGGTTCCTTCAGCAATGAGCAGTTTCTGCCTCTCAGATAAGTTCCCATTGACACCATTGATCTTTTTAGCTCTCTGTAAGGGGGCAATTCTTCCCAATGACCACAAGTGTAAGGACCATTCTTCCCACTTACCATCACACTAAATGTATCATGAGTTGTAGATATGGTCATTATTAGCAGGGGTTCCCTGAGACCGGAACGTTATTTCAAGGGTTCCTCTGTGTTGAAAAGGTTGAGAAAGGCTACCTTGGAGTATAGCAGATTGTATGTAACCACTTCCGGACCGCCCACTGCACATATACTGCGCCAGGGCGGCCCGGCTGCGCATAACGACGTACCTGAACGTCGTTTCGTGCATGAGATACTGTGGGCGCGCACTGCATGCTGGGGGAGCGAGCGCGCGGGTCCGGCGGACTTGATGTCAGCCGGCCTCCTGTGATCGCTCCACAGAGAGGCAGAATGGGGATCGGCCTATGTAAACAAGGCGGATTCCCATTCTGACAGGGGACAGCACTGAGATCGGCTGTTCCCAGTGATCTCTGTGTTGTCCCAGTGAGCCCATCCCCCACACAGTTAGAACACACACTGAGGGAACACAGTTAACCCTTTGATCGCCCCTAGTGTTAACCCCTTCCCTGCCAGGGGAATTTCTTCAGTCATCTGTGAATTTTTTTTAATCACAGATCACTGTATTGGTGTCACTGGTCCCCAAAAAGTGTCACTTGGGGTCAGATATTTGTCTGCCACAATGTCGAAGTCCCGCTAAAAAAAAAAAAAATCTATCCCCTATTTTGTAGACGCTATAACTTAATAGCTGATCTCAGACCCCCTCTTATAATGTGGGGTGGGGTTATCCATCCTCTCCTCCCATTACTGGCTGATCTCAGACCCCCTCTTATAATGTGGGGTGGGGTTATCTGTCCTCTCCTCCCATTACTGGCTGATCTCAGACCCCCTCTTATAATGTGGGGTGGGGTTATCCATCCTCTCCTCCCATTACTAGCTGATCTCAGACCCCCTCTTATAATGTGGGGTGGGGTTATCCATCCTCTCCTCCCATTACTAGCTGATCTCAGTCCCCCTCTTATAATGTGGGGTGGGGTTATCTGTCCTCTCCTCCCATTACTAGCTGATCTCAGACCCCCTCTTATAATGTGGGGTGGGGTTATCCGTCCTCTCCTCCCATTACTGGCTGATCTCAGACCCCCTCTTATAATGTGTGGTGGGGTTATCCGTCCTCTCCTCCCATTACTGGCTGATCTCAGACCCCCTCTTATAATGTGTGGTGGGGTTATCCGTCCTCTCCTCCCATTACTAGCTGATCTCAGACCCCCTCTTATAATGTGGGGTGGGGTTATCCGTCCTCTCCTCCCATTACTAGCTGATCTCAGTCCCCCTCTTATAATGTGGGGTGGGGTTATCCGTCCTCTCCTCCCATTACTAGCTGATCTCAGACCCCTCTTATAATATGGGGTGGGGTTATCCATCCTCTCCTCCCATTACTAGCTGATCTCAGCCCCCTCTTATAATGTGGGGTTATCCGTCCTCTCCTCCCCTTATCATTGGCTGACCTCAGACCCCCTCTTATAATGTGGGGTGGGGTTATCCGTCCTCTCCTCCCATTACTAGCTGATCTCAGACCCCCTCTTATAATGTGGGGTGGGGTTATCCGTCCTCTCCTCCCATTACTAGCTGATCTCAGACCCCCTCTTATAATGTGGGGTGGGGTTATCCATCCTCTCCTCCCATTACTGGCTGATCTCAGACCCCCTCTTATAATGTGGGGTGGGGTTATCCGTCCTCTCCTCCCATTACTGGCTGATCTCAGACCCCCTCTTATAATGTGGGGTGGGGTTATCCGTCCTCTCCTCCCATTACTGGCTGATCTCAGACCCCCTCTTATAATGTGGGGTGGGGTTATCCGTCCTCTCCTCCCATTACTGGCTGATCTCAGACCCCCTCTTATAATGTGGGGTTATCCGTCCTCTCCTCCCCTTATCATTGGCTGATCTCAGACCCCCTCTTATAATGTGGGGTGGGGTTATCCGTCCTCTCCTCCCATTACTGGCTGATCTCAGACCCCCTCTTATAATGTGGGGTTATCCGTCCTCTCCTCCCCTTATCATTGGCTGATCTCAGACCCCCTCTTATAATGTGGGGTGGGGTTATCCGTCCTCTCCTCCCATTACTAGCTGATCTCAGACCCCCTCTTATAATGTGGGGTGGGGTTATCCGTCCTCTCCTCCCATTACTAGCTGATCTCAGACCCCCTCTTATAATGTGGGGCGGGGTTATCCATCCTCTCCTCCCATTACTGGCTGATCTCAGTCCCTCTCTTATAATGTGGGGTGGGGTTATCTGTCCTCTCCTCCCATTACTAGCTGATCTCAGCCCCCCTCTTATAATGTGGGGTGGGGTTATCCGTCCTCTCCTCCCATTACTAGCTGATCTCAGTCCCTCTCTTATAATGTGGGGTGGGGTTATCTGTCCTCTCCTCCCATTACTGGCTGATCTCAGACCCCCTCTTATAATGTGGGGTGGGGTTATCTGTCCTCTCCTCCCATTACTAGCTGATCTCAGACCCCCTCTTATAATGTGGGGTGGGGTTATCCGTCCTCTCCTCCCATTACTAGCTGATCTCAGACCCCCTCTTATAATGTGGGGTGGGGTTATCCGTCTTCTCCTCCCATTACTAGCTGATCTCAGCCCCCTCTTATAATGTGGGGTTATCCGTCCTCTCCTCCCCTTATCATTGGCTGATCTCAGACCCCCTCTTATAATGTGGGATGGGGTTATCCGTCCTCTCCTCCCCTTATTATTGGCTGACCTCAGACCCCCTCTTATAATGTGGGGTGGGGTTATCCGTCCTCTCCTCCCATTACTGGCTGATCTCAGACCCCCTCTTATAATGTGGGGTGGGGTTATCCGTCCTCTCCTCCCATTACTAGCTGATCTCAGACCCCCTCTCAGAGTTATCCACCTCCTAGTTCATACTCATCCACCTGGTACATCTAGTGCTGCCCTGCAGTGATCTGCCCATCCCCACAGCACACTGCTTCCTGCACCACTATCTTCTTTTCTGACGTCATCAGGGGCCGCTTGTCTGTCCCCATACCACACACTGCGCATGTGCAGTTTTGTGTAAATATCCCTAAAGCCTCCTGAAAGCCGTGATGTGATATCACAAGAGGCCGCGGGTGGCTGGCCCTACATCATTATCACATTACAAATAATAAAATCTGTGATTGTGTGAAAGGGGTTCTGGGGGGGGGACTGGGTGAAGGTCCACTTTAAAAGACCACAAATTCACCCAAGATTCAAATCCGGGAAATCGGGGTCAAATTTCAGTCCAACCCGAATCTGAAGCTCATCCCTCATTACAAGAGACGGCTAAGGTGAGGAGGTGACACATCTCTAAAATGAAGAGAATGTTCCGGTGTCTTGCAGAGGAAGTTCCCCCGGCGGATAAGGACCCCCCTATACTGCGCAGGCGCAGCGCTTGCGCAGTACGAACGACTAGGAGCCGTCGAAAATAGCCGAACCTGAAAAACTTCAATCAGCTGTACACGGCGCCTGTGCCCTGGGTCCAGGTTCAAGCCCCACCATCCAAGTGGTGCCAAGCGAAGCGAGCCCGCGAGGGGCCCTCTTACAGGCGCCATGTACAGCTGATTTCTATTCTATTCGGCTTTGGCTATTTCCGCCGGCTCCTACTGCGCAAGCGCTGCGCCTGCGCAGTAGAGGGGGGTCCTTATCTGCCGAGGGGAACTTTCTCGGCAGAACACCGGCCCTGTAAGTGGGGAAATGTTCTTCCCCTGAAGGGGTTAATCTAGGTTTCCACACTATATATGTGTGTATCATCATCTGCTGGAGATAAAAGACGTCACAGTGACTATGGAGGAAGAGGACGGACATGACGGGGGGGGGTTACTGGTTGTAAATAGAAAATAAGATCTTATTACCTCCACTGCTGCCACTTCCAGCAATGTCTCCTCTCTACTTCCTCCCGCCTCACCTCTGACCCGGAACTTCTAATTTATACCTGACATCACTTCCTGTCTGTACCTGACATCACTTCCTGTCTGTCTTCCATAGAAACTTCCTGTCTGGGTAGAAGTGAGATCACCATCTTATGGAGCTCAGAGGAACTGCAGCTCTGAGAAACATTTCATAGGTGTCCGTTCATGAAGCAGTGAAATCTATTCACTGCTCCATTCTCCGGCATTCACAGTGAAGATCTTTCTCCTCTGTGTGCCAGTTTATGAAGCTTTGTAGATCGCTTCACCTTTGGAGGAGTGAAGTGATCTACAAACGCTTCCAACAGTGGAGAACGGCCCCTGATACTGGAATCTCGTGAGACTTTATGAGATTACAGCACCAGAAATTCACAGAAACACAGAGATGTCAGTTTATTAAGCAGTGATAAATTATCACCGCTCAATACACGGACAGACGGCGTGGATTAATGTTAATAAAATAAGGAGTCCCCCTACATTATATACATATGTATACACACACACACACACATTATATATACATGTATATACACACACATTATATATATACATATACACATTATATATATATATATATATATATATATATATATATATATATATATATGTATACACATAAATATGACAGGGGGACATGCTTACAGCGTTGGGGGGTCTGAACGAGGCATAAGGAAGTTAAAAATCTTCCTTCTTCCCCCTCAGATCCCCCCCCAGATTTCCTCTTCACTCCCCGATTCACCACCTCTGAGCTGGTGAACCTGGGAGTGTGAATTCTGACACATTGCCAGTGAATCGGTGAGATCACCGCTTCATAAACTGGCCGTTACTGTGTCATTCAATGAGGATTCTCCGTGTGTAGAGATAATCGGCGGGAGAACAAGTTCAAACATGTTCTCCCCCGATTATCACTGTTTCATAAACTGTTTATGGACTGTGATCAGCGGCGATCCTCGGGATCACCGCTGATCACTGCTTCATAAACGGACACCATAGTGTGAACACAGTCTTGTTCTGTGTATATACATGTAGCGGTCACCTACTTTCATGTAGGTGAAATCCCTGAGTTTAAATTACAAAGTACGGTTTCAGGTAAATTTAGGCAGGCTTGTATTGTGATTCCAGGCCTGGTTGTTTATTTTGGGAACTGGGAGTGTCAGTGTAGTGCAGGGTGTGGCCACCTGTGCTTGGACCCAGAGATGCCTCCTCTTGCTTTCAGTGGAAATGGTTCTGGAAGGGAGGTTGGACTTGGGATCCGAGTGACAGGCAGCTTGTGTGTGAGTTCTGGCCAATCATTAATTTGTTTGGCAGGAGGCGGGACTCTCATAAAAGCTGGGGTCACATGGTGTGGAGAGAGTTCCAGAAAGGGAGAGCCCGGAGAGAGAGAGGGTCCCCTGCGGGGAGCCAATTGGAGCCCCCCCCTACGGGAAAGGAGGGGGACCAGGATACACGGAGGAGAGGAGTTAGTGACACCGCACAGAATGTAGTTGTTGGTGTCGCTGGATGCCCCTGTGGGGAAGGGAGCGTGCCAGACTGGAGAGAAGGGATGGAGAAACCATTACGGAAGAAGTAGCAACTAAGCGGAAGACAACTGGGCGATCGATTGTTTGTGAGTGGAACATGGACTGTCGATCAAGTGAGTGAAAGCCCAGGGGAAGGGTACTACCAGAGGCTGAGGGATGTTGGTAAGCAAGTCAGTGAGACAGGTGGTGATGGCCTGTGACTTTGGGTTCAACAATACCCCGGGATTGCAACCAGTCAGGCGGGAGGAATTATTCAGAGTGTTCTCTTCCTTAGCTCAACTTGGAAGTACTATACAGACGGGAAGTAGTGGTCAAAAGGCGGCGGTAAAGCTCCAAGCACAAATAGAGATACAGATTGTTCTAAAAAGTTCTGCAGGTGAAGAAGTTATTCAGAGTCACTCTTTACCATATAGTCTCTAGTAAATCTACTCCTGTCTTCCCACTAAAGAAGTCATCCAGAGTGACTTTTCATAGTCCGCATTGTTCTAAGTCTTTATAGATTATAAAGCAGCAAAAGAGCATCTCAGAAAATCCTTCTCTTATCCCAGTTTATGTTACACCAATAAAGCAAGAGAAAATTACAATATGGAATAAAGCAAGAGAAAATTACAATATGGACTGTTTTCTATTTCTATGGGCTAGATTGCAAATGTGATTTACGGATAGAACACACAAATTGCAGCTCCTTCGGGGGTAGTGCGCTACATACAGTACCTGCAGGGGCGGACTGACAACTCATGGGGCCCCCGGGCAATAAGAGATTATAGGGCCCCTGGGCGATAGGAGAAGATTATGGGGCCCCCGGGCAATAGGAGATTATGGGGCCCCCAGGCAATAGATTATGGGGCCATACATACAGTATACACATACAGACACACAATATACACACACAGTATACACACACAGAATACACATACACACACTGAAAAGGTACTGGAGAGGCGGGGCAGCTATAATCTTGGGATTTTCTAAAAAAAACACAGATTTTTACATACTGTCCCTGGTTTTATTGAGGCTGGCAACCCTGATGGGGCCCCTTAGTGGCATGGAGCCCTTGGGCAGTGCCCGTGTGCCCGAATGGTCAGTCCGCCCCTGAGTACCTGTATATATTTAAAGATGCCTACTAGAGATGAGATACAGGTTCACCACTATGAGCTAATTCCTGCAGGTTTTGTGACTCTTGATCCTGGCAAATTTTTGCACGGGTTTGCTGGGGACAATTTTTTTTTTTTAAAGGCATGATGTTTCCACCATGGTCAGCAGGCTCGGAATGACCAAAAGGGGTCTTTCCATTAGCCAGCGCCCTCATTATAAAAGGAAGAGCACAAGTTTAGTATAATTAGTGGGGTACAGCAAGGTTCAGATTTATAAGTTGGGTACCCCAAAGATCAGTGATGTTTGTGCTTTACCTCAAGAATCAGTGTTACTTGTGGTGTGTCCCAAGGTTCAGTGTTATTAGTGGGGTGCCCAAAGAATCAGTGTTATTAGTGGGGTACCCCAAGGTTCGGTGTTGTTAGTAGTGTACACCAAGGTTTAACCACTTGCTGACCGCGCTGTAGCTGTCATTCAGTCGTCAATAGATGTCCTCCCATAAACTCGCCCCCTGAGCGCATCCCGCCCACAGCTGATCACAGCTCAGGGTAAAGGTCCAATCACAGCGGCCCTTTACCATGTGAACAGCTATGTCCAATCACAGCTGATCATATGTAAATGCACTTGTCGGTTATCGCCATTTGTTTCCTTACACGCTGTGTGTGTGGTAGGAAAGGAGAGCCATTAACCAGCAAGGCTGTCAGGACATCGTTCACACTGATTATCAGTGCAGCCCTATTAGTGCCAATCAGTGCAGCCTATCAGTAAAAAAGAAAAATGACTTATTTGCAAAAAATTTTTTGTTTGTTTAGCAAAACATGAAAAAAAAAAAAAAGTGGTGATTAAATACCACCAATAGAAAGCTGTATTTGTGTGGGGGAAAAAAAAAAAATTTCATATAGGTACAGTGTTGCATGACCACGCAATTGTCATTCAAAATGCGACAGCGCTGAAAGCTTGAAATTGGCCTGGTCAGTGAAAGTGTCCAGTAGGCTAGTGGTTAATGTTGTTAGTGGGTTACCCCAAAGTTCAGTGCGTTTAGTCGTGTACCCCAAAGTTTAGTGTTGGGACCCTTACTCTTTAATCAATTTATAAATGATATAGAGTTTGGGATTAAAAGTTCCATTACTGTCCTTGCAGATGACACCAAGCTATGCAGTAGAATAACGCCCTTACAGGATGTCTCCAATTTACAAGCCGACCTCAATGCTCTGTCTAATTGGGCAACTATGTGGCAGATGAGGTTAATGTTGATAAATGTAAAGTTCTGCACTTAGAGGCTAAAAACGTGCATGCATCATACATACTAGGAGGAAAACAGCTGGAGGAGTCAATGATGGAGAAGGATCTGGGTGTTCTGGTAGATCAGAGACTTAATAATAGCATGCAATGCCAAGCTGCAGTTTCTAAAGTGAGCAAAATTCTTCCTTGTATAAAAGAAGGATGGACTGCAGATAGAGATATTATCTGTAGAAATCATTAGGAAGACCTCATATGGAATATGCAGTTCAGTTTTGGGCACCAGTTCACAAAAAGGATATTGAGGAACTGGAGAAAGTGCCGAGAAGAGCAACCAAACTGATAAGAGGCATGGAGGAGCTCAGCTATGAGGATAGATTAGAGGAACTGAATTTATTCTCCCTTGACAAGAAGAAACTAAGGGGATATGATTAACATGTATAAATACATACAGTAAGTGGTGGATTTGAGCTGACTATTTCGTTTTAGCTGCTTCGATGTCAATGTTTTTTTTCCGGCAAGCTTACTGTAAAAAAAAAAGTAATGGAAATTTGCTTATTAGTCTGAACAATGGGCAAAATTTTATACAATTCTTTCCTCCAGAGCATTTAGTGGGATTTGCCGCCCATTTGCCTGAGTTTGGGTTTGCTGAATTTTGAATGAGATTCACTGAACCCTTGGTGAATCAAGCCCGAGCCAATTTTCCCAGGTTTGATTTACCAAGGGCTCAGGGAATCTGAGGCATACATGGCAACACAACTGGAAAACCCAGAAGACAGTCTGTGTTGAAGGTCCTCTCCCGGGTATCCCAGAGGCTCTTGAATAAGATTACCTCTAGCCCAGTAAAAGCTCTTCCTAACTATAAGAAATAATACAGTAGTTGGATGATACTTTGGTGGGCAGCTTATTACGTACAAGCTTTAAGTTTTTTGCAGCTGCATCAAATTGTGACACCAATTACATAATGATTTATGCCTTTCAGTTTCTTAAGGCATCATTATTTGGCTAAATCTAGACTATTTTTTCTAGTGAAAAGTATGGCATCGGCAGTGCCTACAGAGTGGCTCCAGTCTGGACCTTTCCTGGGAGTGGCTGCACATTGGTGGTGGGTCAGAAGAAGGCCAGAGGGAGCCAGTGTCTGAGAGCCACAGTCTCCTCTGGAGTGCTGTCCTCTCTACTAACTCTTCATCTGTCTCCCTTCCCTGTCTGTGCTAAGCCTGTATATGGAGAAGGATACTACTGTCACTTAATAGTGGCTCACAATCCAAGCCTCTCAACTTAGGCTGCCAGCCAGTACACTGGTCCACCCAGCCATTAAACCCAGACTCAGCTTGTATATTAAGTTGTAAAGACCAGGCCCAAGCTGCCCGCACAGCTGTCAAGCCCAAGTCCAGTTTCTCCACCATGTTGTAAAGCCCAGGCTGAGCTAGCCCACCAAAGCTCTCAAGCTCAGATGCAGCTAGCCCATGCAGATGTAAAGGCCAAGCCCAGCTAACTCACTCAGCTGTAAAGGCCAGGTCCAGCTTACCCACTCAGCGGCCAAGCCCAGGCCCAAATAGCCCACTTGGCTGTAAAGCATAAACTCTACTATCCCACTCACCTGTGAACAACCAAGATCAGCTAATCAACTCATTGAACTCATTGATAAAAGCCAAGCCTAGCGTGCCCCCTGCACTGTCAAGCCGAGGCCCTGATAGGTAGGTGCAGCATGCTGTGGTAGGCAGTAAACACTCAGAGTCCCCTTTTGCAAAGCATGTTGTATTGAAACAGCAATTTAAAAGCACAAATATGCCCGGCGGTAAGCTCACCCATCCAGTACCACTTACTACTAGGCAGCGCATAAACAGCAAACAGAAGGTTCAGGGATGCCAGCACCATCTGCCACAAGAAGCAAAGTGCTGCGTTGCCGGTCCAACCCAAAAGGGAAGCTTCCTGAAGAGATAGACATAGTAACATAGTTGGTAAGGTTGAAAAAGGACACCAGTCCATCCAGTTCAACCTGTGGTGTGTGAGTGTGCTTGTGTTTATGTCAATAGTACATTGTATATCCCTGTATATTGTGATCATTAAGATGCCCATCTAATAGTTTGTTTAAACTATCAACACTCCCTGCTGATACCACTGCTTGTGGAATAGAATTCCACAACCTTACCGCTCTAACAGTAAAGAACCCTCTATGCAGTTTAAGGTTAAACATCTTCTCTTTGAATTTCAGTGAATGACCGCGTGTCTTTTTAAATTCCTTTTCACTGAAAAGTTTTTTCCCTATGCTAGGGTCACCAGTACGATATTTTTACATCGCTATCATATTCCCTCTCAAGCGTCTCCTCTTCAGAGAGAATAAGTTTAATGCTTATAGTCTTTCCCCATAGCTGAGATCCTCCAGTCCCTTTACTAGTTTTGTTGCCCTTCTCTGGACTCTCTCCAGTTCCAGTACATCCTTCCTGAGGACTGGTGCCCAGAACTGGACGGCATACTCCAGGTGTCTTGTAGAGTGGGAGAATTATCGTTTTATCTCTGGAGTAGGGATGAGCCGAACACCCCCCGGTTCGGTTTGCACCAGAACCTGCGAACAGACCGAAAATTTGCACGAACGTTAGAACCCCATTGACGTCTATGGGACTCGAACGTTCGAAATCAAAAGTGGTAATTTTAAAGGCTAATTTGCATGGTATTGTCCTAAAAAGGGTTTGGGGACCCGGGTCCTGCCCCAGGGGACATGTATCAATGAAAAAAAAACTTTTAAAAACTGCCATTTTTTTCAGGAGCAGTGATTTTAATGATGCTTAAAGTAAAAAAAAAAGTGAAATATTCCTTTAAATATCGTACCTGGGGGGTGTCTATAGTATGCCTGTAAAGTGACGCGTGTTTCCCGTGCTTAGAACAGTCCCTGCACAAAATGTCATTTTTAAAGGAAAAAAAGTCATTTAAAAACTGCTTGCGGCTTTAATGTAATGTCGGGTCCTGGCAATATGGATGAAAATCAGTGAGACAAACAGCATGGGTACCCCCCAGTCCATTACCAGGCCCTTTGGGGTGAACCCCGCTCCTAAATTAAAAAAAGGAAAGGCGTGGGGCCACCAGGCCCTATATACTCTGAACAGCAGTATACAGGCGGTGCAAACAAGACAGGGACTGTAGGTTTTGTTGTTAAGTAGAATCTGTTTGTAATTTTGAACTGGTACATTTTTAACGTGTTTAGCTCCAGCCAAAAAATCTATTTTAAGCTTTTTGGAAAACATAGGGAAGGGTTATCACCCCTGTGACATTTGTTTTGCTGTCTGTGCTCCTCTTCAGAAGATTTCACCTCATTTTTTGTCCCAATGACAAATGTTTTTTGAAAATTAGTTTTTTTTTGTGAAACAAGGATTGGTGATAAAGCATCAGTGGAAAGGAGAAACGTTTTTCCCATATTAACTCTTACAGGAGAGAATTTCCCTTCCTAGAGGTAGATTTCATCTCACTTCCTGTTGTCTCCTTCCGTTTACAAGTAGGAGTCGTTTGTAAGTTGGATGTTTGAAAGTAGGGGCCTGCCCTATATACTCAGCAGAAATTTGGGCCTTAGGTGTTGTTGTGGCCAAAACACTGTAAGCCCTCACAGGGCCCTGCTGTGAAATATTAGATCAAGAATTGTAATTACATGCCCCTGTTGAACAGGGGCAGAAAAATTGGGCCATTGGTGGTGGTGCTAGTGCCACAACACTGTAAGTCCTCACTCGCTCTTGGTGGGCGCAGAAACGGGCCCTGCTGTGAAATATTAGATCAAGAATTGTAAATGCCCCTGTTGAACAGGGGCTGAAAAATTGGGCCTTAGGCACTGGTGCTGGCGCCCAGAACCAAAAATGTTCTTACAAGCTATCAGCATGATCATTGAGGAGGAAGAGGATAATTACTCAGGATAGTCACTCAGCATCAGCATAGGCAGTCTTTGAAGGGATCTGAGATTTCAAAAAAAATTATTCGGTTACATCAGCATCAGGTGCTTGGGAGCTGGGGGTGATCCAAGACTGATTCATTTTTATGAAGGTCAGTCGATCGACCGAGTCAGTGGACCGACGCACCCTGTGATCGGTTACAAAGCCTCCAGCAGCACTGAATGTGCATTCCGAAAGAACGCTGAATGCAGGACAGGCCAGTAGCTCAATTGCATACTGTGCAAGCTCTGGCCAGTGATCCATCCTCAAGACCCAATAACCCAGATGATTTTCGGTGGGAAAGGTGTCCAAGTCAGATCTTGCCCCTAGGTATTCCTGCACCATGTAAAACAGACGCTGGCGATGGTTGCTGGAACCGATCATACCTTGGGGCTGCGGACCAAAAAATTGTCTGAACGCATCGGTCAGACAGCCACCTTCTCCACCGCTCCTTCTTTGACTGACCGAAGCCTCAGCAACACGTTGTCCAGAAACAGGAGTTTGTAACCTCCCAGTCTCTGGGAACGCGTTGCACAGACCTTTCTGCAAGGCCTCCCGAAGATATTTCATCCTCTGCTCCCTCTGTGATGGCAAGATAAGGTCCGCAACCTTACCCTTGTAACGTGGATCAAGGAGGGTTGCCAGCCAGTATTGGTCCTTCTCCTTGATACCTCGAATACGAGGATCCTTACGCAGGCTTTGCAGGATCAGGGAGGCCATGCAGCGTAGGTTTGCTGAGGCATTCGGTCCGGAGTCCTCTGGGTCACTAAGGACGACATGGTCCGCAGCCACCTCCTCCCAGCCACGTACAAGTCCATGTGTTTCTTGGGACAGATGCCTTAAAGACTGCTGCTGATGCTGAGTGCCAGGCTCCACCTCAATACTGACACAATCCTCCTCCTCCTCTTCCTGTGTGATCGGTGGGCACGCAGGAACACTGTCTGGATAAAGGGGGCCTTGAGAGCTAAGGAAGTCCTCCTCTTCCTGCCTCTGTTCTGCCTCAAGTGCCCTGTCCATTATTCCACGCAGCGTGTGCTCCAACAGGTGGACAAGGGGGACAGTGTCACTGATGCATGCACTGTCACTGCTCACCATCCTCGTGGCCTCCTCAGATGGTGACAGGACAGTGCATGCATCCCTGATCATGGCCCACTGGCGTGGGGAAAAAAAACGAGCTCCCCTGACCCTGTCCTGGTGCCATAGTCACACAGGTACTCATTGATGGCCCTCTGCTGCGTATGCAGCCGCTGCAGCATGGCCAACGTTGAGTTCCACCTGGTGGGCATGTCACAGATTAGGCGGTTCTTGGGCAGGTTAAACTCCTTTTGGAGGTCTGCCAGCCGAACACTGGCATTATATGACCGGCGGAAGTGCACACAGACTTTCCTGGCCTGCCTCAGGACATCCTGTAAGCCCAGGTACCTGCCCAAGAACCACTGCACCACCAAGTTAAGGCGTGAGCCAAACAGGGCACATGGGTCATTTGTCCCTGTCGGAGGGCAGAGAGGAGGTTGGTGCCATTGTTGCAAACCACCATTCCTGCCTTAAGTTGGCGTGGCGTCAACCACCTCTGAACCTGCCTCTGCAGAGCTGACAGAACCTCTGCCCCAGTGTGGCTCCTGTCCCCCAAGCACACCAGCTCAAGCACCGCATGGCATCTTTTGGCCTGCATACTTGCGTAGCCCCTTGAACGGCTACGGAGCACTGCTGGTTCCGAGGACAAAGCACAGGAAGAGGCCATGGAGGAAGAAGAGGAGGGGGTGGAGGAGAGAGGTGTGTCACAATCATTAGTAGTGGCATTTTGGAGGCGTGGTGGCGGAACAACCTCCAACACTACTGCACCTTGTCCTGCATCCTTCCCAGCTGCCAGCAGAGTCACCCAATGCACTGTGAAACTTAGGTAACGTCCCTGTCCATGCCTGCTGGACCATGAGTCAGCGGTAATATGCACCTTACTGTTGACCGCCCTGTCCAGCGAGGCCAAGACATTGCCTTCCACATGCCGGTAGAGAGTTTGGGTACCTGCCAAAGTTTGAGTCTACCAACTGAAAAGGCAGCAGTTGAAGTGCTAGCAATTTTGCCAAGCTAGCATTCAACCGCTGGGCATGTGGATGGCTGGGAACGAACTTCTTTCGGCGGTGCAGCAGCTGGGGCAGGGAAATTTGCCTGGTACAATCTGACGTTGGTGTACCGAAAGCAGATTGCCCACAAGTACTTGGCTGTGACACACCTAATTCTACACCTTCACCCCTCTCAGTGCAGGTCTCAGAGGGGATTGAAGGTATAGTGGGGTTGGAGATCTCAGCTGATGAGGAGCAAGGAGAGGTCCTCTTTGTTCTTTGGTGTGGGTCTTTTAAATACGCTTGCCAACGAACTGCATGACAGGTCAATATATGTCTGGTCAAACATGTGGTGCCCAAGCGGGAGATGTTTTGGCCACACGAGATACGCTTGAGACATATGTTGCAAATAGCAGCGGTGCGATCTGATGCACTCGTCTCAAAAAAGGCCCACGCCAAAGAACTTTTTGAATAACGCGCAGAGACTGCAGCGCCCTGCACATGCGGAGCTTTGGGGTGTGATGCAGTCAGTGTGCTGCCCTTAGGCTGGCCCCTGGAGGGCATCCTGCCTCCTTGGTGATGTGCCGCCTCCTCCTCCTCCCCTCTCCTATCAGGCACCCACGTTGAGTCAGTGACCTCATCCTCCCCTCCCTCCTCATCAACGGAGCAAACCTGGCAGTATGCTGCAGCTGGGGGAGCATGACTGTCAGATTGCTGTCCTTCTTGGGCACCCCCTCTGTCCGTGCTCACGTTACTGCCTTCATCTAGCTCAGTATCATCATCAGAGCCTTCCAAACGCTGGGCATCCTCCTGGAGCATGTACCCAACACTGTGGTCAAACAGTTCGAGGGACTCCTCAGGAGGACATGGTGGGGCTAGGGAAGGAGTCACTGATGACATTGAGCCGAGGGACGAGGCCGCTGCTTTGCCAGACAAAGTACCCTGAGAGGATGAGGAGGATGAGGACGGCTTGGTCATCCACTCGACCAAGTCTTCCGCATGTTGCGGCTCAACACGGCCAGCTGCCGGAAAAAAGGCCAAGCGTGTTCCACGGCCACATGCTGATGAGGATGCACCGTCTCCACGACCAGCACTGTTGCCTCTAGACACAGAGCCTGCTTGCCCTCTTTTATTGGCTTGTGACTGTCTGCCTCTCCTTGTTGGCCTTCCAGACATACTAATGGCCTGTAGCTGCACTAAGCTGGGATATATATATATATATATATATATATATATATATATATATATATATATATATATATATATATGTATGTACTGATACTGCAGCTAGCAAAATCAACTGCCTGCCTGTAGTATGAGAACACCACCAACCTTCTACAGGTAGCTTTAGCTGAACACTGTGCAGAGCTTGCACTACACTAACTTGTAGCTTATTTAGCTGTCTGCGGTAGTGATAGGATCAGGAAAACACCACCAACCTTCTACAGGTACAGTAGCTTTGGGTGAACACTGTGCAGAGCTCGCACTACACTAACTTGTAGCTTAGTTAGCTGCCTGCAGTAGTGATAGGATCAGGAAAACACCACCAACCTTCTACAGGTAGCTTTAGCTGAACACTGTGCAGAGCTCGCAAAAAAATAACTTGTAGGTTTAGCTGAACACTGTGAGGAGGACGCACTACACTAACTTGTAGCTTTAGTTGAACACTGTGCAGAGGTCTCACTACACTAACTTGTAGCTTTAGCTGAACACTGTGCAGAGGTCGCACTACACTAACTTGTAGTTTTAGCTGAACACTTTAAGCAGGACGCACTACGCTAACTTGTAGCTTTAGCTAAACACTGTGCAGAGGTCTCACTACACTAACTTGTAGCTTTAGCTGAACACTGTGCAGAGGTCGCACTACACTAACTTGTAGTTTTAGCTGAACACTGTGAGCAGGACGCACTACACTAACTTGTAGCTTTAGCTGAACACTGTGCAGAGGTCTCACTACACTAACTTGTAATTTTAGCTAAACACTGTGCAGAGGTCTCACTACACTAACTTGTAGTTTTAGCTGAACACTGTGAGCAGGATGCACTACACTAACTTGTAGCTTTAGCTGAACACTGTGCAGAGGTCTCACTACACTAATTTGTAGTTTTAGCTGAACACTGTGAGCAGGACGCACTACACTAACTTGTAGCTTTAGCTGAACACTGTGAGCCGGACACACTACACTAACTTGTAGGTTTTAGCTAAACACTGTGAGGAGGACGCACTACACTAACTTGTAGCTTTAGCTGAACACTGCTCAGAGGTCTCACTACACTAACTTGTAGCTTTAGCTGAACACTGTGCAGAGGTCACACTACACTAACTTGTAGGTTTAGCTGAACACTGTGAGGAGGACGCACTACACTAACTTGTAGCTTTAGTTGAACACTGTGCAGAGGTCTCACTACACTAACTTGTAGCTTTAGCTGAACACTGTGCAGAGGTTGCACTACACTAACTTGTAGTTTTAGCTGAACACTTTGAGCAGGACGCACTACACTAACTTGTAGCTTTAGCTAAACACTGTGCAGAGGTCTCACTACACTAACTTGTAGCTTTAGCTGAACATTGTGCAGAGGTTGCACTACACTAACTTGTAGTTTTAGCTGAACACTGTGAGCAGGACGCACTACACTAACTTGTAGCTTTAGCTGAACACTGTGCAGAGGTCTCACTACACTAACTTGTAATTTTAGCTAAACACTGTGCAGAGGTCTCACTACACTAACTTGTAGTTTTAGCTGAACACTGTGAGCAGGATGCACTACACTAACTTGTAGCTTTAGCTGAACACTGTGCAGAGGTCTCACTACACTAACTTGTAGTTTTAGCTGAACACTGTGAGGAGGATGCACTACACTAACTTGTAGCTTTAGCTGAACACTGTGCAGAGGTCTCACTACACTAACTTGTAGCTTTAGCTGAACACTGTGAGGAGGATGCACTACCCTAACTTGTAGCTTTAGCTGAACACTGTGCACTACACTAACTTGTAGTTTTAGCTGAACACTGTGCAGAGGTCACACTAAACTAACTTGTAGCTTTAACTGAACACTGTGAGGAGGATGCACTACACTAACTGTAAATAGTCTAGCTGCCTGACTGTGGTACTAATAGGATCAAAAGAACACCAGCAATTTTATTCAGGTAGCTGTAAATACTGTAACAAGACAAGCCTGCCTGTCAGTAGGAAGATAACAGGAACGGATCTAGCTAAACTGAATACAGTGTATATATATATATATATGCAACACCTGGGATGCATATATATACACAATACACTATAAGTGCAGCTAACTCACTGACTGTCCTGCCTAATCTAGCTAACTCAAATGAAATGACACTGTCTCTCTCTCTCTATCTAAGCACAGAACACACTACACAGGGCCGCTGTGTAGGCGGCCTTATATAGTGTGGGGCGTGTTCTAAACCCCCTGAGCCATAATTGGCCAAAGCCACCCTGGCTTTGGCCAATTACAGCTCTCTCTACTGATGGCGCTGTGATTGGCCAAGTATGCGGGTCATAGTGCATGCTTGGCCAATCATTAGCCAGCAATGCACTGCGATGCCGCAGTGAATTATGGGCCGTGATACGCCACACAAATTTGGCGTGAACAGCCCATATCGTTCGCAATTCGGCGAACGATCGAACAGCCGATGATCGAGTCAAACATGGGTTCGACTTGAACACGAAGCTCATCCCTACTCTGGAGTGAATCCCCTTTTTAATGCATGCCAATATTCTGTTGGCTTTGCTTGCAGCAGCTCGGCATTGCATGCTATTGCTAAGCCTGTCATCTACTAGGACCCCAAGGTCCTTTCCCATCCTGGATTCCCGCAGAGGTTCTCCCCCTAGAGAGTAATTTGCATTCAAACTTTTAGAAAATGCATTACCTTGCATTTTTCAACATTAAACCTCATTTACCATGTAGTTGCCCAACCCATTATTTTAGTTAGGTCTTCTTGTAAGGTTTCTACATCCCACGCAGAAGTTAATGCCCTGCTCAACTTTGTATCGTTTGCAAATACTGATATTGACCAATTCATCCTATCCTCTATATCGTTTATGAATAAATTAAACAGAATTGGTCCCAGGGCAGATCCTTGGGGGACCCCACTTACCACACCGGACCATTCCGAGTATTTGCTATTTATCACCACCTTTTGGACCCCCCCCGTAGCCAGTTTTCTATCCAGGTACATACCGTATGGCCCATGCCGAGAGACCTCAGTTTGTAAATGTTTGTGGGGAAATGTATCAAATGCCTTTGCAAAATCCAGATACACCACATCTACGGGCCTTCCTTTATCTAGACGGCAGCTCACCTCCTCATAGAAGGTTAATAGATTGGTCTGGCAAAAACGATCCTTCATGAATCCATTCTGATTACAACTAATGATAATGTTTTCATTACTAAAATCTTGGATATTGTCCCTTAACATCCCCTGCAATACCTTGCAGACTATTGATGTTAGGCTGACTGGCCTGTAGTTTCCAGGGATATATCTTAGCCCTCTTTTAACAATTGGTACCATGTTGGCATTTCATTGGCTTTTCTCCAATCAGTGGGTACCATTCCAGTCAGTAAACTGCCAATAAAAAATAGGATAATGGTCTAGCTATCACCTGACTGAGTTCCTTAAGTCCCTGTTCACTCCCTATTCCACCAGAACCTTTTCCTATCACTTCCACTATCTCTAACAGACAGGGAACCTGTCCCTAACCTGTCTAAAGCGTGCCAAACCCGAGAGCCAGGGTCTTGAATAGACTCTGCTTGACCTAAGATGGCCACCAAAGTCACACAGGACGCCACCATCCAATTGGATAGCTGCCTCCTTGTGACCAATGAAACCATAGAGAAACCATGTACCTCTCAACTTCTACCTCCAATCTGCATTGCCGCTGCAGTCGTGCACCACCTGTGGTGGAAAATGTAGACTGCACCTGCCTACATGCCCACTAAGCTTTCAAAACCAGCCATTGGCAGTGGGGAGGTATGTAACCCTTTGCCATCCTTATACCATCATGCAAAATCTCAAGAATTAGGGTGATTTGAGAGGAATTCTATTAGGTGGTCACCACATCCTTGGCGATTTGTGACCAAGGTGAGTGTGAAACGATTTCCTTAATAGGTGATTTTAGCATTTTTATTTTTTTCTTGTCATTTCTGCCCTTTAAATATCTTTTGCTGTCTTTAGTAGCTGCCTGTGTCCACTGAAGAGAGGAAAAGGCTGTAGAACTTTCTAGAATTTCCATATACTGTTTGTAAAGCAGTCTCACATGGATGAGAAGTCTTGGTTCTGCTCTTTAAGACCTCACCTGTGTGGAGGAACTTCTCATCTGAGGGGTGATCATCAAAAGTAACCCCTAAGGTAGCATATCTACCAACAAAGACACATGGAGAAATACTTGTTAGTAAAACTAACTGTACACGAATCAAGATTGAAATATCTCAGCTGAGCATTATATACATCATGGTGTTAATTTACCGAAGCTTGGGTCAAATTAATGTCTTGGGGTTTGGTTTATGCTGGCTGATCTACATACTACAACCCATAAACAGTCACGCCATCACATTCATTGGAGGAATGTGACCAAGTTCTGCTTAGTATGACTCTTCCGTTCCTTCATTTAGGAGTGGTATCTGTTGTAGGAGAAAAAATTCATGGCTTACCCAACCTTATCCATATGATGGCTGTCTGGGTTCTTTGTTGTTCAGTAAGATGGGACTTCCATGATAAACATTTTCCACTGGAATATGGCTTTGTCAGAGAGCTCACCTTGCTGGTCGCGGTGCTGGCCGCCCCGGGGCGCGCCGGTGCACGTTGGTGCGCGCGTTCCTGTGCATGCTGCTGTGCACGCTCTTGCAGGCGCTGGTCTGTGTACTAGCGTGCGTGGGTGTGCGCGCGCGCCTGTGAGCGTCGGCGTGCCTTGCTCCTGCTCAGCACCTGTTGGTCTGTGTTCCTGACTACTGACCTGCTGCTTGAAGATCATCTCTCATCCAGTACTTGGATCCCTTCAGCAGGCTCTCATACCACTCCGCGCTCCCGTGCCTCCTATCTGCTCTACCAGGGGCCGTGAGTCGGATACGTAAGGGAGTCTACCCTCTGCCCAAACGGACTCATCAGTCTGGTAAGTGAAAGTCTGACAGGCTTCTTCCTTCTAGGGATGACATTTGCATTAGCTCCAATGCAGGGTTCGACCCAAACATTGCATGTTTAACATTTGTTTTACACAGTCCAGGTAGTGAAGGACTAGAACCACACAGTAGGCTCCATGAAGGTACAGAAGCAGAAGTCTCTGGTAAAGCAGTCCTGGAAGCAATGAGCAATGCTACCCTACTGGATTGTCTGGATAGATTGACAAATCTATCCAGACAATGTCCACCAATGTGATTAGGACTTATGTTAGTGCTGCATGCTCTAATGCCCTTTGGTAGCTCACTCACCCTTTCATAGTAGGACCCTGTGCTTCATCAGGTATAGTCACACTAAAGCTGACCATACATGGGCCATTTTTTTCATTCAACCAGTAGGTTGAACCAAAATCAATGGACCCAGCTCCCCAATTCACACATTCAAGGTAGATGGGGGGAATCCTACCCTCTGTGCTATTGTATACTGACAGCAGGAAGACACCTGTATTGTCAGAACACACAGATCAGCACTGCAGTCTATTGCTGGCAAAATATATCCCATGGGCATCTTCAGGAGTACAGGGGATGATGAATGATGAAGATCCATTAACTTCACAATGAACGACGCCGGCCAGCTCCCCATCAAAAAAAAAGTACTCTGACATGTCTGGAGACTCGCTGCAAATGACAGCCCCCCCAGCTGACAGCAAAGTGTATAAAAAGGGGCAATTGGCAGGGTATTAAGTGTGATGTCACTGACCAAATAAAGGCATGACCATATTTTGTCAGAGACATCACAGGGGATCTCAGATGATGGAATCAACCAAATATATTCATGTCCATATTTGGTCCTGCTCTTTGTTTATATTCAGCTAAGGGGCTGGGAACTGTCATTTATGGTGAGCAGTGATTTGGAGCGGATGTGTCAGCATTGGTTTTATTTGTCACCATACATCATGATCAGTGGTGGCTGGTGCTCCATTGCTTTTTTGGAGGCGCAAACAAAGCCCTAACCAAGTCACCCCCCCACCCCCGTCGGTAAATAGATAAATAGATAGTAGACAGACAGATAAATAGACACATAGATAGACACTGGGTGGGAGGGATAGATAGATAGATAGATAGATAGATAGATAGATAGATAGATAGATAGATAGATAGATAGATAGATAGATAGATAGATAGATAGATAGATAGATAGATAGATAGATAGATAGATAGCGTTAAATAGTAATAATGTTGGACTATTTCCAGATACAGATAAAGGTCCACAATCCCTGCTAATTATTCAAAAGTAAAAACTAGGGGAGAGAGCCTCAGCTACCTCCTAAAATTTGGGATTTTTGAGTGGACAAGATCATCTGTATGATAAGGTAAGCACAGACTTGGAAATTTGTATAAAATTACATTTTATTAAATACAAAAACACACATAAACAAGTGTAATAAAATCATGAACTACAGTCTGTTAGAGATACTTAGTACTAAATATTATTAGTCCGAAAATTGCCGGTAAAGATGCTTGAATATGCGATGTGCCAACATGTTTCGCAGATTTCCTGCTTCTTCAAGGGCGTCGCTTACATCTGTTGGTATCTCTAGATTATATAAATTCATATTAGGTACTGTTTTATGGTTACATTATTCAAATACAATTTACTAAGCTAATAGGAGTGCTTACCCAGTATAAGTTATCAATGCCTAAAAATGGGGTCTGCAAAGCCCGACTCAGATAGATAGATAGATAGATAGATAGATAGATAGATAGATAGATAGATAGATAGATAGATAGATAGATAGATAAGATAGATTAGATAGATAGATAGATATTGGGTGGGATGGACACACACACACACACATAGATCAGTGATGAGGACTTACATATCTGTCAATGATGTTCTGTCCTGAGCAGACTGCAATCCATGGCTAGTGACAGCTGTTCTGACACCTCCTCTGCCTCCTTCCTTCCATACGCTGGCTGGGAGGATGTCTTATCTCGGTGTGTATTCAGTCACACAAGGCTGGTCTCCTTATTTCTACAGGATGGATGGATGGGGAGGCTTCACATGGGCTGTGTGCTTAACAAGTGCCTCCACTGAGACTGCCAAACCGAGACACAGCAACACCAGTGGAGATAATAGAAGCATTGACGATCGGCACTTGTTAAAAACACAGCCCATGTGAAGCCTCCCCATCCATCCCTCCTGAAGAAATAAGGAGACCAGCCTTGTGTGATCGTCAATGCTTCTATTATCTCCACTGGTGTTGCTGTGTCGCTGTTTGGCAGCGTCAGTGGAATCATTCGGCTTTGCCCCCCTCCTGTGGATTTCCAACTAGAAGCTTGTTGTTTCTCTTTGATCAGTTGAAGACAGTGGCAGTGGAGGAGTCCGCTCCTCCGCTTGGGCGCACTGGTATTACACAGGGAAAACCGGAAGTGACATACTAACTAGTCTGTCACTCAAAGCACACGGCCATAGTAATACATACTATGGGCACTGGGCGGGTGCCGTTCAGCGCTTGGATTGCGCCGCAAGGCGGGATAAAACACCGCAAATGATGCGCCTCGTCTGCAATCTTGTGATTGCATAGACTTGGTGCTTCCCATAGTGCACTGTGTCCGGCGCCCGAACACAGTGCACTTTAGGACCTTTTTTTCAAATTTTTTTTTTAAAGGGCTATTTTCAATTTTTTTTTTGTGACTGCCTGGTGGGGGGGCGGCGCCCAGGTGGCCCCTATGGACGGGCCACCACTGATCATGATTGACATTCATTGCTGGACAATGTGCACGATGATGGATTTACAGCATGGGACATTTTTTTTTGTTTGTCTGCAATGTTTTTATTACGTTTTTAGTAAACAAAGATGAAGCACACATAAAAAAGATTCAAAAATACAATGGACCGTCAACTGGTCACAATTTAAAACAAGTATTTAACAGATATAACAGAGAGAGGTAAGTAAATAGTAATAGTAATAGTCTCTGGGTTCTGTGTAGAGAGCCGATGTTGAAGTCCCCCCCATTTTTTTTTATAGGACAAATAGACTTTTTCAACAATGTGTGTTTTCTTCCAACAGAGGACTTTCTCACAGTGTCAATGTGTTGATTTGCTTTATGAAATTTTCTTTTTGTGAATAAGTAACAAAGAGTACTATGTAGCCCCTTATCTATTCACCTAGGGAGGCAGTCTGGGGCACCATTATTTTTCAAATTTGACATTTAACCACTTGCGGACTGCCCCACGCATATTTACTGCGACAGAGCGGCGGCTCTGTGCCAGATCACGTACAATAGTATGTGATCTGACACCTCCAGGTCTAGGGCACGTGCAGGGGCGTAACTAGAAATAGCAGGGCCCCATAACAAAATGTTGTATGCCCCCCCCCCACAGCTGCCCTAGTGTCAATGCAGCGTGACCTGTGCCACATACAGCGTGACCTGTGCCACATACAGCGTGACCTGTGCCCCATGCAGCGTGACCTGTGCCCCATGCAGCGTGACCTGTGCCCCATGCAGCGTGACCTGTGCCCCATGCAGCGTGACCTGTGCCCCATACAGCCTGGTCTGCCTGTGCCCCATACAGCCTCACCTATGCAGAGGAAGAGGCAAGTCACCCAGATCAGCAGAGAGCGGGATTGCCCGCTGTAACAGCTTTCATTTGAATTTCCCGTCTTCCCGGGGCTCATCGTCACATAGCCCCACCTCTTGGCCCAACGCCTTTGATGACGTCACATGTCCCGCATTGGATCGGCGTTCTGTCTATCAAAAGCGCCGGGCCAAGAGGTGGAGCTATGTGATGTGAGCCCCGGGAACACTGGAAGTTCTAATGAAAGCTATTACATCAGGCAATTCAGCTCTCTGCTGATACAGACATCTTGCCTCTTCCTCTCCTCTCTCTTCCCCTGGCTGGGAGACTGTGCTGGCAGTGCTCTCATCCTCACTGGGCCCTACTCGGCTGCGGGCCCCATAGCGCACGCATGGGTCGCTATGGTGGTAGTTCCATCCTTGGGCACGTGCACGCTGCTGGCGACCCGCTCACACTGTGATTGAACACAGCAGGAGCCAATCAGCGGGTCCAGTGGAGGTGATGTCTGCCCAGACCCGCCGATCGCTCGGGAGACAGGCAGAGTGGCGGTCTGCCCATGTAAACAAGGTAGATCACCGTTCCGTGGGAGGGGGATGTACTGATCCTGTTTCTGCTAACCAGGAACACGGATCTTTACCTTCCCCACTCCTACATACATTTAACCCTTTGATCGCCCTTAATGATGTTAACCGCTTCTCTGTCAGTGTCATCAGTACAGTGACAGAGTATATTTTTTTTAGCACTGATCACTGTATTAGTGTCACTGGTTCCATTTGTCTGCTGCAAAATCGCAGTCCCGCATTGCCGCCATTACTAGTAAAATAAAATAAAAAATCCCATAGTTTGTAGACGCTATAACTTTTGCGCAAACCAATCAATATACACTTATTGGGATTTTTTTTTTTACCAAAAATATATGTAGCAGAACACATATTGGCCTAAATTGATGAAGAAATTCGAATTTTTACTTTTTTTGGGGGAATGTTTTATAGCAGAAAGTAAAAAAAAAAAAAAAATTAAAACCGCAGAGGTGATCAAATAGCACTAAAAAAAAGTTCTATTTGTGGGGGGAAAAAAAGAGGACATCAATTTTATTTTGGTTCAGTGTCGCACGACCGCGCAATTGTCAGTTAAAGTAATGCAGTGCTGTATCGCGTAAAATGAAATAGTTAAGATTTTGTCTCGCCTGCAGACCCCACAACCTCAAGGCCAGTGTTGTGAGGAAAAAGCCCTGACCCTCCTCAACATGGGAATTAGATGCTTTTCATGCTTTTGGCCAGCCAGGCCGCATGCTTCAAAAAAGGTCAGATGTGGATTGTGGGGGACCCCACACTTGTTTTGTGTAGGGTTCATCCTTAAAATCCATACTAGACCCGAGGGATCTGGTATAGAATTTGGGGGGAAAACCACACTGTTTTTTTTTCCCCCTCTTAAAATCCATATAAGGCCCTTATCAAGGATAAAGGTCTGGCATTTATTCTGCAGAGGGGCAGGCTTTTTATTTGTTTGCTTTTTTTCCTCAAGAAAGTCATTGTTTACTATGGTACACTAAGTCTTGGTTCACACTGGGGCGGCTTTAAAGTCGCCCGACTCTGAAGCCGCCCCGTACAGCGCGACGTCAGTGTGGCTTGCAAATTACTTCTTTAATAGAAGTCAATGCAAGCCTCTCCGAAGTCGCCCCACCAAGTAGTACAGGAACCTTTTTCTAAGTCGAATCAACTTGAGTCGCCCAATTAGAACGTTTCCATTGCACTGAATGGAACGTGACTTAGTCAGGTGACTTAGCTGCCTGACAGGTCGCCTCAGTGTGAACGGAGCCTAAAAACCAATGATCATGTGGCCACCAGTCAACCATTGTTAAGATGTGGGTGACCATCCTGCTCAGTGCCCTTGGTTGCTAGCATGCAGTCATCCTATTTAAAAAATGTTGTGTGTTCCTGCTTAAAATTCATATCAGACCCTCCTCTAGGATAAGTATCTGCTATGGATGAAGGGAATCCCCTTTATATACAAACATAGGTAAGCTGGCCAGGAAATGTCATTTAGCAGCCAGCAATTTGAATGTTTTTTTTTTCTTTGAAAAGGTCACTTTTGCTCATTTACATTAGATGTGTGCCACTTTACAGGCAGATTTAAGGTATCTTCCAAACAAATAAATTAAAGGAATTATGCATTTTTTATATTTCACTTTACCGCTTGCCGACCAGCCGCCGTCATTATACTGCGACAGGTTGGCTCTCCTGGGCGAATCGCCGTAGGTGTACGTCGGCCGCTTTAAAAGCGATAGGAAGCGCGCGTGCTGCGATGCTGGAGCCGATGCGCGTGGCTGCCGGCCGCAATGTCCGCCGGCCACCCACAATCCCGCCACAGAGAGCTAGAACGGGGATCTGTGTATGTAAACAAACAGATCCCTACTCTGACAGAGGAGTAGAGAGATCTGCTGTTCCTAGTGATCAGGAACAGCGATCTCTCTCCTCCTCCAGGCAGTCCCATCCCCATACAGTTAGAAACACTCCCTAGGGAACACAGGTAACCCCTTGATCGCCCCCTAGTGTTAACCCCTTCCCTGCCAGTGACATTTATACAGTAATCAGTGACTTTTTTTTAGCTCTGATCGCTGTATAAATGTCAATGGCCCCAAAAAAGTGTCAAAGTGTCCGATCTGTCCGCCGCAATGGCACAGTCCCGCTAAAAATCGCTGATCGCCGCCAAAAAAATAAATAAAAATGGCATAAATCTATCACCTATTTAGTAGACGCTATAACTTTTGCGCAAACCAATCAATATATGCTTAGTGCAATTTTTCTTACCAAAAATATGTAGAATACATATTGGCCTAAACTGATGAAGAAATTTGTATTTTTTGGGGGATATTTATTATAGCAAACAGTAAAAAATAGTTTGTTTTTCAAAATTAGTTTATAGCGCAAAAAATAAAAAAAACGCAGAGGTGATAAAATACCACCAAAAGAAAGCTCTATTTGTGGGGAAAAAAGGATGGTAATTTTATTTGGGTACGTCGTACGACCGTGCAATTGTCAGTTAAAGCGGCGCAGTGCTGTATCGCAAAAAATGGCCCGGTCATTAAGGGGGCAAATCCTTTCGGTCCTTAAGTGGTTAAACATTCTTAAAAGTACTATGTTCAGATTAACATTGAAAGCTTAGAGGAAGTTTAGTGAACCTCCCATTAACTGATCCCAGGTACTTCAGCGCACCGCTACACCCCTCCGTGAGATCTCAGATGTCTAACAAGGTGGCAGAAGAGGCCTTCATGCCTTTTCCCATGACCATCCAAGAAAATCGGACCTCTGAAAAGCGGCCATCACAGAAAAGGTACACACGGATCGCGGATCGCGGCCACCTCCTTAGGGTGCGACAGCCGAGGACACAAGGAAGGAAGGACAATGTCCTCATTCAAATGAAAATCTGACACCACCTTTAGAAGGAGAAAAAAAAAAAAAAAGAGGATGGCTGAAGCACCATCTTGTCCTTGTGTAAAATCAAATAAGGTGGCTTACAGGACAAAACTGCCAATTTCGACACCTGCCGAGCCGAAGCGATAGCGATTAGGAAGGCAACATTCCGCAAGAGCGTAAGCAAAGGAAAATTCCAAATGCTTTAAAATAGAGGCTTCTGTAGAGCTGACAACACCAAATTCAAGTCCCACGGTGGCAAAAGAGAGAGCACAGGGGTCACCATATGACGAACCCCTTGAATGAAAGTCCCAACCAAAGAATGTGTGTCCAAGGGACGCTGAGAGAAAACAGCCAGAGCAGAGACTTGACCCTTGATCGTGCTTAACCACTTAAGGACCAAGCCTCTTTCTGAGATTTGTTGTTTGAGTTAAAAACTGTTTTTTTTTGCTAGAAAATTACTTAGAACCCCAAACATTATATATATATTTTTTCTAACACCCTAGAGAATAAAATGGCAGTCGTTGCAATACTTTCTGTCAAACCGTATTTGTGCAGCGGTCTTACAAGCGCACTTTTTTTGGAAAAAATAAACTTTTTTGAATTAAAAAATAGGACAACAGTAAAATTGGCTCAACTTGTTTTATATTGTGAAAGATAATGTTACACCGAGTAAATTGATACCCAACATGTCACGCTTTAAAATTGCGCCTGCTCGTGGAATGGCGACAAACTTTTACCCTTAAAAATCTCCATAGGCGACGTTTAAAAAAATTCTGCATGTTTTGAGTTACAGAGGAAGTCTAGGGCTAGAATTATTGGTCTCGCTCTACCGATCGGGGAGATACCTAACATGTGTGGTTTGAACACCGTTTTCATATGCTGTCGCTACTCATGAATGCGTTCGCTTCTGCACACGAGCTCGGCAGACCGGGGCGCGTAAAAAAAAAAAAAACAGTTAACCCCTTTATTGCCCCCTAGTGTTAACCCCTTCCCTGCCAGTGACATTTATACAGTATTCAGTGGCTATTTTTAGCTCTGATCGCTGTATAAATGTCAATGGCCCCAAAAAAGTGTCAAAGTGTCCAATCTGAGTGAAAATTCAAAGTGAAAAAAATAAATTAAAAAACGGCCCTTTAAGAGCTATGGGCGGAAGTGACGTTTTGATGTTTTTTCTACCCTGCAATGATATGGAGATGGGTGGGGGCCCTCTCCTGTCGCCAATAAAAGTTATCTTGCAGCGAATCCACCGCAGAGACCACTTTTATCTTGAAGCGAGACCGTCAGCTGAGGAAGAGGATACCGGGGTTATGGCAGCTAGCTGCTGCCATGACAACAATGCTCCTTTTCAAAGTACCGACGTATAACAACGGTGGGCGGTCTGGAAGTGGTTAAAGTTTCTGATCCACGCCCTGCTGGAGGAAGGCCAACACCCAAGCCACTGAGAATGAGCAAGGATGGAACCTCAAAGCTTCATACAAAATGATATAAGCTCTCCAAGTGCGGTTAAAATTATTCTGGGAGGTAGACTTACGAGCCTTTAACATAGTCGGGATCACCGAGCCAGACAACCCCCTGTCCTTCAAAACCTGGCTTTCAATAGCCACCCTGCCAAAGCCAGCAACGGTAAATCGGGGTGGAATACCAGCCCTTGGGACAGAAGGTCCAGTGCCTGAAGGCTTGGATAATCCACTTGCAAGTTTTTGACACCTTGAATGTGTATGGTGGACAGAGCTGGAACAAACCTTTTCGCCCATTGTAGGATGGGAGATGCCTCCAGTGCTGCTGCCGCACTTCTCGTACCTCCCTAATGTTTGATATATGCCACGGTAGTGGCATTGTCCGATTGCATCCTGATCAGGAGACCGATTAGGTGGAGCATACCACAAAGTTCTTAGGGAGTACAAACGGATGCTTCGGACGACCCCAGTCCTTGTTGACAAATTTGTGGAAATATGTGGGTTAAGGGAAAACCTTAGCAGCCCAAACTGGCTTGTGTGTACCAAAGGGGACAGGTACCATCAGATGCCCCAGTGTAATCCTCAGTTTTAGAATCAATGAGAGCGGTGACCAACGCCTTCTCCTGTGCAGCCACAGAGGCGGAGGAACCATCCTCCACATCCAAGGATTTAGGGGATATGGAACAAAAAATAGGGGGTGGGAGGTTTTTGGGACTTTAAATGAGGTGTGTGGGATCACACAGCTCCATCCCTATCTATATGCAAGAAAAAGAGGGTTTGGGACTTTAAATCAGGTAGATCTAGCATGGCTAAAAGAGGAGTCAATGTAACAAGACATGTTTTAATCATTAAACAACATGACATGACAATAGGAGTACATACATGATAAATAGGTATAATAATCACATATTATTGACCAGATATTTATAAAAACAATCATAGCAACTTGAAGATGACATATTGAGGTATCGGACAATTGTCCATAGTAAATAATCGCTTGAAAAGCAGCATGGTGGGGTAGCTTGGGAGTGGATGAAATAAAACCATCTAAAAAGAAAATGGTGCCACAAAATTGGCCCCCCGCACGTTTCATGGTTTCCTACCATATCATCGGGGGCGAGTGCACCAATGTCTGTAAAAAAAGCATAAATAAAACGATATGGTCCAAAGTTACACCCAAACACAGGGAAGACTATATATAAATAAAGGAGGGGAGAAATAAACTTATCCCACTAAGTACTTACATGTCAAATAAGTCTAGACCATGTGAACATGAGAACTGGTGGCTGTTTAAAATGTTCATCCCGGGAGCTGAGGAAGGGGCCCACAGGAGAGCCAGACGCACACAATGATCCCAAGAACAAAGGAAACCAGTAGTCAAAAGGAAACCAATTTGGGCTCAAATGCTGCAAAAATGAACAAATCAGGCAGACCATGAGTACATGAAGGTGCACTGTATATTGCGATTCAGGGGATATGTAATTGGGATTTGCAGCAAATGTCGATCTGGCGGTGGCAAAAACCTAAATCAGGCTCAGAACAATCTTAGGAAGAGGGTGATGGTGGGGGGCACTTCTTGCTCGCCTTGAGTCCAAACGCCGCCTCCACTCGGGAGACAAATTACTCCAGAATGGCGGAGTGAGTTTACAGGAACAGAAGGACCCACCACCCAATGGGCGCTGCTGCAACCAGGGACCTCACAAGGCACTAAGTAGGAGAGACCACCTCCAGACTACCTAGCAGAGAGAGGGAAACCCAAGAAAGGACTCACCACCGGACCACCAGAGGTTGCAAGGATTCATTCACATGCTGCTGTGTCCTGCTCAGAACCATGCTCCATAAGTTCCAGCCCTCACATTCTCTGACCCTCAGAAGGAAGGACATGGCTACAAGAAAATGGCCATTCTGAACCTCCCCCAGCTAGCTCCTATAGCCTATACAGCCAGTCAGTCCCAGGCAAAATTGCCGCTGGGCATGGAAAGTACAGAAACGTCACCAAAACCCAGGAAAAATGGGTCAGCAGCTCCAGAAACATAGCCACCACTTGTGAGCTACCCCCCCCCACAGCAGTACCAAGCCAGTGGAGCATGCAGGTAAGGCTCCCATGACAGATCCTCCTCTCTGCAGAAGTGGGAGGGCTGTTGGCCAGGGACTATAGGACTGTGACACGGATTATAACAATGGTCATATGTGTCGCCACAAGAGGCTTAAGTGGGTTGTTGAGCAGGGACTATAGGACTGTGACATGGATTGTGACATTAGTCATATATGTCCCTGCGAGACGTTTAACTTGCTGGCCTCCCCTGTTCAGGATGGGGCATGTTGGTGCTGACCCAGAGCTGAGCTACAGGTCTGCACGCGCCTGTTGATTGGACTGGGGTGATCACTGGATCTAGATTATTCAGCCCATTGCCCAGCCTGACTCTTGATAAATCTCCGCAGGAAGGAACAAATCCCAGGAAAAATTTTAAATGAAAAAAAATATATAGGACAAGTCCCAGCAGAAAACCAGGTCCGTGCTCCTGAAAACACTTGGATGAATGACTGTGTTGCCTATAGCAGAGAGGTTTTTTTTATACCCAGAGAGAACTGCCCATAGGAGGTGCTGAGTTTTTTTTCAGCCTGTAGGTGGGGCTATAAAACCCTGTTTGGTCATGGATAAAGAAGAGGCTGTGTCCGTCAATGAATGCAAGAGAAAGGGCTTCTCCCCAGTATGAGATTGCTGATGTGAAATAATGCTTGATTTCTGTGAAAAACATCTCCCACAGTCAGGGCAGTCATACAGCTTCATCCCCGTGTGAGATCTCCGATGTGAAACAAGACCTGAGTTATGTGAAAATTTTTTCCCACACTCAGAGCAGGAATACGGCTTCTCTCCTGTGTGAGATCTCTGATGTTTAACAAGGTCTGATTTCCTTGCAAAACATCTCCTGCACTCAGGGCAGGAGTTTGGCTTCTCCCCCGTGTGCAATAATTGATGTGCAACAAGGTTTGATTTCTGTGAAAAACATTTCCCACACTCAGAGCAGGAATACGGCTTCTCCCCTGTGTGAGATCTGTGATGTTTAACAAGGTCTGATTTCCTTGCAAAACATTTCCCGCACTTAGAGCAGGAGTTTGGCTTTTCCCCCTTGTGCAAAATTTGATGTGAAACCAGGTTTGATTTCTTGGAAAAACATTTCCCGCACTCAGGGCAGTAATATGGCTTGTCCTCCCTGTGAGATCTCTGATGGCTAATAAGGTGTGATTTATCTGAAAAACATTTCCCGCACTCAGAACACAAAAACGGCTTCTCCCCCGTGTGAGATCTTTGATGTGTAATAAGTTGTGATTTCTCTATAAAACATTTCCCACATTCTGGGCAGGAATTTGGCTTCTCCCCTGTGTGCAATCTCTGATGTCTAAAAAGGTCTGATTTCTGTGAAAAACATTTCCCACACTCATGGCAGGAATGCGGCTTCTCCCCTGTGTGGGATCTCTGATGTCTAACAAGTTGTGATTTATCTGTAAAACACTTCCCGCACTCAGGGCAGGAAAATGGCTTTTCCCCCGTGTGAGATCTCTGATGTGTAATAAGTTGTGATTTCTCTATAAAACATTTCCCACATTCTGGGCAGGAATTTGGCTTCTCCCCCGTGTGCAATCTCTGATGTCTAAAAAGGTCTGATTTCTGTGAAAAACATTTCCCACACTCATTGCAGAAATACGGCTTCTCCCCTGTGTGAGATCTCTGATGTCTAACAAGTTGTGATTTATCTGTAAAAGACTTCCCACACTCAGAGCAGGAATTTTGCTTCTTGCCCTTGTGAGATCTGTAGTGTATAATAAGTTCTGATTTATGAAGGAAACTTTTACCGCACTCAGAACAGGATTGTGGCTTCTCACCCGTGTGAGATCTCTGATGTACAATAAGACTTAATTCAGAGCTAAAACTTTTCCCACATTCAGGACAAAAACATTTCTCCTCCCCCTGAATTCCGGCACCATCCCTCACAGTACGAGGTTGTTCAGAGTCAGAGGGATTTGATGGTCTATCCACAATGTGAAGTCCTCCATCCATAGCTGAGCTCATTGTCTTTTCTCCTGTACAATCTCTTGTGATGTCCTCATCTTCCATTTTACAATCTAGAGATAAAGTGAGACGATCCTTTGAGGGTTTCTCCATGACATGTCCTGGAAAAATATAAAAACCATGATCAATAGATAGGAGAAGGTTAGTCCACTTAAATTAAGATTCCATTTGGATCAGGTAGATTTTAGCGAGCAGATGTTCTCTGTAGATGTTCCAACTAGCTGTGACTTCCCCTCTTCAGCCAAAGAACCTATGATCTTCCTCCCAGATCACTTCTACATTTACACAGCCTTGTCCAAAAAGCAAGAACTAATAGGGACTAGGAGGTGCAAGCTCTTCACACAACCACACGCCTAGGCACTTGGTCATGTGATCTCTGATAAACAAGAGGTTCAAAGTTCAGACTTGTAGAACCTTTAGCATAGAACAAATGACCACAGGACTAGGATTCTGGTGATATGCAGCACTGGAGGGAGCTTGAAGCAGTATTTTCTTCTGTAAAGTGTTTCAGTTTTTATGTTACTACTTAAGCAAGACTGTAAATAGAGTTTTATGTTAACATTTAGCTATAAGTGTGCTTATAAAAGGCTCACTCTGTGTTATTATATTTGTGCTACTGTAACTAGGAGTGAACCACAACCTAATACTGCCAGATTTACCCCAAAATTGACATATATCCCATCAGAGTATAAAAATTGTGTCTGCAGCACAGAGAAGGGGGTTTATCTGAGAGAAAAGAAGAAATAATATATATGATGTTATCAGTGACTATTATCAATGTATTGTTGGCTTATACAGTATAACTCATCTCCCGCCCTACTCTGGCTCAATCAGTGTGCAGTAACAGAGCAGAGATAACAGAAGAATATATTATGGCTCACCTGTGCTGATCTCTGTAGGAGTGTCCTCCTCTTTGATTGTCCCCATCATTTCAGCCTCCTCTATATATTGCTGATCATCCCTCACATACGTCTCTTCTACTTCACCCTCAACTTTGATGTTCATCAGATCTTCATCCTAAACCAACAGAATGGCAGAAAATAACATCTGTAAAATAGAAGTATTTATGATGTGAGATCACATAGAAAACATCATCTTGTAGAGTCCACACATCGGAGTGTTCAATCACTTTATGTTCCAGACCCTCAACTCCACCCACCTGATGATGGAGAGGGATGGTGTGATCTTCCTGTGTGGAATCCCGGGAATACAGAGGACGGGGACATGTCTCTGGTGGGTTTCTATTATGCAATGGTTCCATCATATTATCCTTGTAGAGATCCTTGTGTCTTTCAGAAAGCTCCCCTATCACACCATACTCCTCATCCTCCTCTTTATATTCTAACAACAATATTATCATCCCTGAAGTTTCTGCTCTGAATATATTATAAACATTCATTGTAACAAACATGCTGTGTATAAATCATAACTACCAATAATTCTTACATAGTTACATAGTAGGTGAGGTTGAAAAAAGACACAAGTCCATCAAGTCCAACCTACATGTGTGATTATATGTCAGTATTACATTGTATATCTCTGTATGTCATTCAGTTGCTTATCTAATAGTTTTTTGAAACTATCGATGCCCCCCGCTCAGACCACCGCCTGTGGAAGGGAATTCCACATCCTTGCCGCTCTTACAGTAAAGAACCCTCTACGTAGTTTAAGGTTAAACCTCTTTTCTTCTAATTTTAATGAGTGGCCACGAGTCTTATTAACCACTTGCCGCTCGCCCTATAGCGGATTGACATCCGGGAAGTGGTTCTGTTATCCTGACTGGGCGTCATATGACGTCCAGCAGGATAACATGCCGCCGCGCGCCCGCAGGGGCGCGCATCGTGGCGATCGGTGGAGCGCTCCACCCTCCGGGGGAGGCTCTTTACCACGTGATCAGCCGTGTCCAATCAAGGCTGATCATGATGTCAATAGGAAGAGCCGTTGATTGGCTTTTCCTCACTCGCGTCTGACAGATGCGAGTAGAGGAGAGCGGATCGGCGGCGCTCCTGACAGGGGGGGTCTGCACTGATTGTTTATCAGCGCAGCCCCCCCCTCAGATCACCACACTGGACCACCAGGTATCGCCACTAGGACCACCAGGGAAGGGGCAACATGTGGATGGCCAGGTATGTACCCCATGGCCATCCACATGTGCCCAATCTGTGCCAATCAGTGCCCACAAATGAGCACTGATTGGCACCATTATGTTTTAGTTATGCCCAGCAATGCCACCAATAAATTTTATCAGTGCCACCAATCAGTGTCATTAGTGCCACCTGTCATTGCCCATCGGTGCCCATCAGTGGCACCTATCAGTGCCACCCATAAGTACCCATCAGTGCCACCCATATGTACCAATCAATGCCACCTATGAGTGCCCATCAGTGCCGCCTATGAGTGCCCATCAGTGCCACCTATGAGTGCCCATCAGTGCAGCATACCAGTGCCACCTCTCAGTGCCCATCAGTGCCACCTCATTGGTGCCACCTCATCGGTGCCCATCAGTGCCGCCGTATCAGTGCCCGTCAGTGCAGCCATATCAGTGCCCGTCATTGAAGAAGAAAACGTACTTATTTACAAAAAATTTTAACAGAAACAAAGAAAAACTTGTTTTTAAAAAAATTTTGGTCTTTTTTTATTTGTTGCGCAAAAAATAAAAACCGCAGAGGTGATCAAATACCACCAACAGAAAACTCTATTTGTGGGAACAAAATGATAAAAAATTTGTTTGGGTACAGTGTAGCATGACCACGCAATTGTCATTCAAATTGCGACAGCGATGAAAGCTGAAAATTGGTCTGGGCGGGAAGGTGTCTAAGTGCCTGGTATTGAAGTGGTTAAACTCCCTTTCGTAAAAAAGTTTTATCCCTATTGTAGGGTCACCAGTACGGTATTTGTAAACTGAAATCATATCCCCTCTTAAGTGTCTCTTCTCCAGAGAGAATAAGTTCAGTGCTCGTAACCTTTCCTCATAACTAATATCCTCCAGACCCTTTATTAGCTTTGTTGCCCTTCTTTGTACTCGCTCCATTTCCAGTACATCCTTCCTGAGGACTGGTGCCCAGAACTGGACAGCATACTCTAGGTACGGCCAGACCAGAGTCTTGTAGAGCGGGAGAATTATCGTTTTATCTCTGGAGTTGATCCCCTTTTTAATGCATGCCAATATTCTGTTTGCTTTGTTAGCAGCAGCTTGGCATTGCTGAGCCTATCATCTACTAGGACCCCTAGGTCCTTTTCCATCCTAGATTCCCCCAGAGGTTCACCCCCAGTGTATAGATTGCATTCATATTTTTGCCACCCAAATGCATTATTATCTTTTTGCAAGGTTTCCACATCCTGCAGAGAAGTTATTACCCTGCTTAGCTTAGTATCGTCCGCAAATACAGAAATTGAACTGTTTACTCCATCCTCCAGGTCGTTTATGAACAAAATAAATAGGACTGACCATTCCAAGTACTCCCCATTTATCACCACCCTCTGAATTCGCCCTTGTAGCCAGTTTTCAATCCATGTACTCACCCTATGGTCCATGCCAACGGACCTTATTTGTACAGTAAATGTTTATGGGCAACTGTCCAGATACACCACGTCTACAGGCTTTCCTTTATCTAGATGGCAACTCACCTCCTCATAGAAGGTTAATAGATTGGTTTGGCAAGAACGATTCTTCATGAATCCATGCTGATTACTGCTAATGATACCATTCTCGTTACTAAAATCTTGTATATAGTCCCTTATCATCCCCTCCAAGAGCTTGCATACTATTGATGTTAGGCTAACTGCTCTGTAATTCCCAGGGATGTATTTTGGGCCCTTTTTAAATATTGGTGCTACATTGGCTGTTCTCCAATCAGCTGGTACCATTCCAGTCAGTAGACTGTCAGTAAAAATTAGGAACAATGGTCTGGCAATTACTTGACCGAGTTCCCTAAGTACCCTCGGATGCAAGCCATCTGGTTCCGGTGATTTATTAATGTTAAGTTTCCCAAGTCTAATTTTAATTCTGTCCTCTGTTAACCATGGAGGTACTTCCTATGATGTGTCACAAGGATAAACACTGCAGTTTTGGTTACTGAAGCCCCCAATTCCCTCGTGAAGACTAAGGAGAAGAATAAATTCAATACCTTCGCCATCTCCCTATCCTTTGTAACCCAGATGTCCTTCCTCATTCTTTATGGGGTCAATATGGTCTGTCCTCCCTCTTTTACTGTTTATATACTTAAAGAATTTTTGGGGATTTTTTTCCTCTCCTCCTCCTATGTGTCTTTCGTGTTCTATCTTAGCTGCCCTAATTGCACCCTAACATATGGGCGGCACAGTGGCGCAGTGGGTAGCACTCTCGCCTAGCAGTAAGAAGGGTCGCTGGTTCGAATCCCGACCACGACACTACCTGCCTGGAGTTTGCATGTTCTCCCTGTGTCTGCGTGGGTTTCCTCCGGGTACTCCGGTTTCCTCCCACACTCCAAAGACATGCTGGTAGGTTAATTGGATCCTGTCTAAATCGGCCCTAGTATAGGTATGAATGTGAGTTAGGGACCTTAGATTGTAAGCTCCTTGAGGGTATAGGGACTGATGTGAATGTATAATATATATATGTAAAGCGCTGCGTAAATTGACGGCGCTATATAAGTACCTGAAATAAATAAAATAAACATATCTTGTTGCATTCTTTGTAAAGTCTAAATGCCGATGATGATCCCTCAGCCTTGTATTTTTTGAAGGCCTTCTCCTTTGCTTTTATAATGATTTTCAGATTAGAGTTAAGCCATCCAGGACTTTTGTTCGCTCTTTTAAATTTATTTCCCAATGGGATGCATTGGCTAATGCCCTTATTTAATAGGCTCTTAAAGCAAACCCATCTCTCCTCTGTGTTCTTTGTTCCTAAGATTTTATCCCAATTTATGCCTTCTAGCAAGGTTCGTAGTTTAGGGAAGTTGGCTCTTTTGAAATTCAGTGTCTTTGCATTCCCCTTATGTTTCCTACTTGTGTGATTTATACTAAAGCCAATTGACCTGTGATCTCGGTTTTCTAAACTGCCCCATATTTCCACAGCCATGATCAGGTCTGTATTGTTGGCAATCAGTAGATACAGTAACACTTTATTTCTAGTTGGTTCTACCATCTGAACCATGAAATTGTCCTGCAAGACATTTAGGAACTGGCGAGCCTTAGACGAATGCGTGGTTCCCTCCGCCCAGTCTATTCCTGGATAATTAAGATGGAATCCTTATGGGTAGAGCTCCAAAGGGATGAAGCTAAGGGGAAAATAATACTGGGAATATGCTATAGGCCCCCTAACCTGAGGGAGGAGGGGGAGATGGATCTCCTATCACAATTTGGACTAGCAGCAAGGATAACACTTCCCATCCTTGCTGCTAAACCAAATTGTGATAGGAGATCCGTCTCCCCCTCCTCCCTCAGGTTAGGGGGCCTATAGCATACTCACTGTATTATTTTCCCCTTAGCTTCATCCCTTTGGAGCTCTACCCATAAGGATTCCACCTCCTCTCTAGCTCCCTTAGTGATGTCATCTCTCACATTCACTTATTCTTGATATATAGGCATACCCCTGCCCCTTTTTTACCCTCTCTATCCCTGCAAAAAAGGGTATACCCTTGAATGGTTGCCAGCCAATCATGAGAGCTGTTGAACCAGGTCTCTGAAATTCCCACAAAATCCAAATCCTCCTCATACAACAGTATCTCTAGTTCACCCATCTTGTCCGCCAGGCTTCTGGCATTGGTGAACATGCCACGTAGTTTACTATCGCATACTATCCTCTTATTGGGTGTTCCGAGATTGCAACTAGGACTTGTTACTATACTTACCTTGGGTTTATGTGCTTTAGTGAATCTACCACTAATGCCCCCAATACTACCCTCGGGAATATGTTCCGCGCTGACTATCTCTGCCTCTGGGCCCTCCACCCCGTCACCTAGTTTAAAAACCCCTCTAACTTTTTGGCCATCTTCACTCCCAAATGATCTGCACCCTCCTCATTTAGGTGCAGTCCATCCCTTCTATAGTACTGGTGATTGACTGAGAATTAGGCCCAGTCCTCCAGGAACCCAAACCCCTCCTTACTACAACAGCTCTTCAGTCACTTGTTTACTTCCCTAATCTCCCTCTGCCTTTCTGGTGTGGCTCGATGTACCGGTAGTATTCCTGAGAATACTACCTGGGGAGGTCCTTTTTCTCAATTTAGCTCCCAAGTCCCTTAAATCGTTCTTTAGGACACTCCATCTGCCTTTGACTTTGTCATTGGTGCCAACGTGCACCATGACAGCCGGGTCTTCCCCAGCCCCTTGCAGTAATCTGTCCACCAGATCCGTGATGTGCTGAACTCGAGCGCCCGGTAGACAACATACAGTTCGGCGCTTCAGGTCTTTGTCACAGATTGCCTTCTCTGTCCTTCTAAGAAATGAGTCCCCTACCACCAGAATCTGTCTTTCCTTTCCCTTCATTTCCCCCCCCACTCTCACTGGAGTTCTTCCCCTGACAGCTCGGGGAGTCCCTCAGCTCCAGCAGTGCTGGTCCCTGACTGGTTTCACCAATGTCACTCAATTGAGCGTACTTATTGGGATGCTCCAGTCCTGGATCGACCTCCCTGGCACATACCCCTCTACTCTTCCTGACTGTCACCCATCTACTCTTTCCTAGTGCTTGCATCTCTTTGTCTCCACCCACCTCTGTGCTGGCCCCTGCCGGCACCTGCCGTGTACGTTCCTGGCTCTCCTTTAGTATGGAGGGACTTCTCAGTGCTGACAGTTGCTTCCCCAGATTCAGAACCTGGGCTTCCAGAGAAACAATGTGCTTACATTTTGCACAGCAGTATTCACCCTCGATCAGATGATCAAGGAACGCATACATGCCGCAAGATGTATACTGAGTCGCATCTCAACACCCACCGGGCATCGTACCTATTTAATGAGGATTGGGGATTATACCCTGTTCACATTACCTAACAACTAGCTTCCTGACACTAATACTCAACAAGACAATACACAGGTACTCGTTGACCAACGTGCACTCGCTGACCAATGTGCACACACAATACACAAGTACTAACGATCCACACACTACTCGGACAACACTCAGGTACTCACAATACACAGGTGCACACTCACCCTACACAGGTACTTGACACCTGTTACAACCTCTTGTTTTCAACTCTGTTTTTTAACTCACCACTTAGTCCAGTTCCACTTGGAGTAAGTTCCAGCAAGCTCAAAGATGAGCAGGCTCACCATGAGTTCTACAGGAGGTTATATAGGCCTCAAGCACTTGTGACCAATTAACCACTCCCCTTAATTAGTAGGCTAAAGGAAGAAAAGAAAAAAAGCTGTTTAAAAAGCCCCAGAAAAGGGTGTTAAAAAGCTACAAGGAAAAGCCCCAAAAAGAACCTAAAAATGCAACCCAGCAATCACCAGCAGTCAAAAAGCAAAACTTGTTCACACTCTCCTCTCAAGGTCCTCACTGTTTAGCTTCCAACCAGCAGTCTTGTTCCTCATCTACAGTACCTGATGATGGTGAGGGATGGTGTGAACTTCCTGTATGGAATCCCGGGAATACAGAGGACTGGGACATCTCTCTGGTGGGTTCCCATTACTGGATCCATCTGTAGGAAACACACACACTGACTGAATACATTGTTTCTATGTGTTTATCAGATGATGGGGGATCTAGGTGGACCCTCCATACTGCTCTCTCCTTTACAATAAAGTCTCCTCTTACCCGGTGATGTGAGGGGCGGCTGATTGTCCATCATGACGTCCTTGTAGAGATCCTTGTGTCCTTCTAAATACTCCCACTCCTCCATGGAGAAATAGACAGTGACATCCTGACACCTTATAGGAACCTGACACACACAATGATACAGTCACCATCCAGACACATCCCTTGTCTGTTACTGGATAATGTCCCAGAATTCCCAGCACCGCTCACCTCTCCTGTCAGCAGCTCCATCATCTTCTTGGTGACTTTTAGAATCTTCTCCATGTTGTGTCTCTCTGGTTTTAGGGAGTCACATGGAGTCACTGTGATGGTCATATGATCACCTGACTTCAGAAGAGGAAATCTCTGTATTGGAAAACCAATAGGAATATCATGTTAGAATCCCAGAATCCTCCTCACCTCTCCGGTCAGGTCTGTGCTTTATTTATAGAGATAAGAGTGATGTCATGTGACCTCCCAGAATCCTCCTCACCTCTCCGGTCAGCAGGTAGATGATCTCTAGGGTGAGGTTTAGTATCCTCTCAGTCATGTGACTCCAGTCCTCCTCCATCCTCATTGATGTGGTCATGTGATCTATTCAGGTTCCTCTGTAGATGGATACCTGAAAATTATCTGCAGTGTATTACTTATACATTTTTAGGATAGTGACATAAAGGGTTAAAAGGCAGACTGTCGGGGGTTGAGGCTGATGATGATAGCATGAAGAAGCAACAATACAGATCTCTGCATCCCTCAGCCCTTTCAGCCAATGATTCACAACCTTAGTTAAGAAATGCCTACCATCAGGTTGCAGATGTGCCTACTTCCCTGAAAAGCCAAGCTTGAAGCAGTTCTGGAGGCCTTTGCACTATACATTGAGGGGTCTGTACACAAAGAACTTGCCAAAACCCGTGAAGATGTGACACAATTGCACCCCAGGGTCATAGCACAGAATTCCTCCCCAGCGGCTTTGCAAGCTAGAATTGTGGGCTTTAGAATCATCACACAGGAACTGCGCTGTATGCATCTACTTTTAGAAGATGGAGAAAACAGTAACCATTGTAATAATCTCAGGATCAGAGGAATCCCAGAAGTCACATCTGGCAAAGATCTGTAAAGCACGGTAACAGCAATTTTTAACATTCTGTGGGCAAATTATCAACAGATCTAATCGAGATAGACAGGGTCCACAAAGTTGTTGGCTCACGTGTACCCATGTCAGACCACCCAAGAGACATTTTGTGCCAAATTCATTTTTATACAACCAAAGAGACATTATGAGACAAAAAGTACCTTTGACTTCAATGGCACCACAGTTCAAGTGCTGCCAGATCTGGTGAGATGGACCTGACAGCACCACAGGATTTTGAAACCCCTCCTTAATTTAATTCACTCACCTGGAGCATTATATATGGGGTCAGGAAGGAGAACAGAACCTTCCTATTACACTACCCTTCTGAACTCTCTGATCTCTATACCTTTCTATACCTTTATCTGTACCTTACTAGTTCGATGTCCATAGCGATAATCCCTGACCACAAAGAAGACAGGGATTCAATTTTAATTGTCCTAACTACCAAAACCTGAGACGAGACCCTGGACAAACAAAACCATGGTCCTAGGTTGTTGGGTCTGAGGCAAATTTACTTTGACTCCTCTGTAGGCAGAGGAGCAGGGGTTAATTGAGTTAGGAGGTTGTGCAGTGCTTCACAGGCTGTGGCTCTGTTCCCTGTACCTGCATTCTGGAACTCACTGGAAGTTTCCAGAACAAGGTGGGGGGGGGGGGGGGGACAGAGGCTGCAGCCTGAATATTCATAGGACTTCTACGAATCCCTGGGGAGGCAGATCCAGAGGGTGGGGAAGAAACCCATAAATACTGTGAAGCCTGGCAGCCTGTGAGCAGAGTCCAGTCATCTGGGAGCTCTCCCCTTGGGAGAAACAAAGGAAAGAAAGGAAAGAAAGAAAAGAAAGGAAACAAAGAAAGAAAGCTCCAGGTGACATAAACAAGCTTCATCTAGGCGATCGGAGCAGAAGTTCTCCCTCCAACTTCCTGGAACATGTCACAGGAGGCTTCAGGACCATTCACAGGGCACAGCGCAGCTCACGCATGTGAACTGCATGAAGTCACAGCCGGCTTTTCACAGTCAACATGGTGGCGCCGGGGACCCCAAGACTGGTAAAGAGCCAGCCCAGGTGAGGACAGTACTGGATCCTTGGACTGGAAAATGTCTCTTTTATTAAAAGTGCCACCCAAGTCAATTCTGACATTTCTGTCATACAGCAAAAATCTGCATTTTTTTTTTCGCTAGAAAATTACTTAGAACCCCCAAAACATTATATAATTTTTTTTAATGCAGAGGCCCTAGATAATAAAATGGTGGGTTTTGCAGAATTTTTATGTCACGTGGTATTTGCGCAGTGGTTTTTCGAATGCAAATCTTTGGGAAAAAATACACTTTAATGAATCTTAGTACACACAAACACAATATATTACCCATTTTTTTGGTATGCCAAACATGTCACGCTTTAAAATTGAGCACGCCCGAGGAATGGCGAAAAACTACGGTACATTTTGCTTCCACTCATCTTCCTGTCTGTAGGGCACCAAAAGCAAAATGTCATCCCCTCCTGGGGTTCATTTTAATCTTAATCCCCACTTACCTCGTCGATTGCATCAAGCTGAAATAGCATACTTATTCACCCGGTGAATCTAGTGCTGCCCTGCTGTAATCTGCCCATCCCCCCACCGCACACGGCTTCCAGCACTGCTATCTTCCTTTCTGACATCTTCAGGGGGTCAGCTGTCTGTACTTGCCCCCTGATATCATGAAGTGCGCACACGTGCAGTGCGGTGTAAACAGTCCCAAAGCCTCCTGGGTGCTGTGACGTGATATCACAAGAGGCTGTGGGTCGCTGGGACTACATCATTACCACCTAGGTGAGGACTGTGGAAGTCCCAGATGGCTACATAAAAAAAATATATAGATATAGAAAAATAATCTATGATTCTGTCAATACTGGTTCTGAGAGAACATGATTATAAAAAAAGGTGAAAAACTGGGTGAAGGTCCACTTCAGGAGACCACAAATTCACCCAAGATTCAAATCCTGGAAATTGGGGTAAAATTTTAGTCCAACCTGAATCTGAATCTCATCCCTCGTTACAAGAGACGGCTAAGGTGAGAAGGTGACACATCTCCAAAATGAAGAGAATGTTCCGGCCCTGTAAGTGAGGAAATGTTCTGCCCCTGAAGGGGTTAATCTAGGTTTCCACACTATATATGTGTGTATCATCATCTGCTGGAGATAAAAGACATCACAGTGACTATGGAGGAAGAGGACGGACATGACGGAGGGTTACTGGGTGTAAATAGAATATAAGATCTTATTACCTCCTCTACTGCCACTTCCAGCAACGTCTCCTCTCTACTTTCTCCCGAGTCACCTCTCACTCGGAACTTCCTATTTATACCTGACATCACTTCCTGTCTGTACCTGACATCACTTCCTGTCTGTACCTGACATAATTTCTTGTCTGTCTTCCATAGAGACTTACTGTCTGGGTAGAAGTGAGATCACCGCCTTATGGAGCTCAGAGGAACTGCAGCTTCAAGAAACATCTCATAGTGTGAACAAGGGCTTGCTCTGTGTATATACTGTATACAAAATGTCTACTAGAGATAAGATACAGTTTCACCACTACCATGGGTTTGAGATCATTTCTACAGGTTTTGAGATTCTTGATCCTGGAAATTTTTCTCACAGATTTGTCTGTGGACAACCTTTTTTAAACCATAATGCATTGCATGGCCTTTCCACTATGATCATCAGGCTCAGAATGGCCAATAAGGTTTTTTTTTTTGCATAAGCCAGCATCCTCATTATAAAAGGATTATCACAGGTTTAGTGTTATTAATGGGGTACCCCAGGATTCCATGTTATTAGTGGTACACCCCAAGGTTCAGTGTTATTGGTGGTACACCCCAAGGTTCAGTGTTATTAGTGGTATAACCCAAGGTTCAGTGTTATTAGTAATGTACCCCAAGGATCGGTGTTATTAGTGGTGTTCCCCAAGGATCAGTGTTTTAGTAATGTACCCCAAGGATCAGTGTTATTAGCGGTGTACCCCATGGTTCATTGTTGGGACATTTACTCTTTAATATGTTTTAAATCATATAGAGTTTTGTCAAATAAAGCTTATCCTCCCTTATGTATTTGTACTTGGTGATCATATCCCCCTTAAGTATTTATTTATTTATTTTTTAACAAGAAAACCCCTTATGTATTTATACATGGTGATCATACCGCCCCCCCTTATGTATTTATACATGACGATCATATCCCCCTTATGTATTTATACATGGTGATCATATCCCCCTTATGTATTTAAACCTGGTGATCATACTCCCCTTATATATTTATACATAGAGATCATATCCCCCTTATGTATTAATACATGGAGATCATATTCCCCCTTATGTATTTCTACATTTTCTCAAGAGAGAATAAATTCAGTTCCTCTAATCTTTCCTCATAGCTGAGCTCCTCCATGCCTCTTATCAGTTTGGTTGCCCTTCTCTGCACTTTCTCCAGTTCCCTGATATCTGGAATATGCAGTTCAGTCTTGGGCTCCAGTTTTCAAAAAGGACGAGGTCTTACTAATGATTTGTACAGATGATGTCTCTCTGGGCACAAGAAAGGATTTTAGAAACTGCAGCTTGGCATTCCATGCTATTATTAAAGTGGTTGTAAAGGCAGGTTTGTTTTATCATAATATCATAATGTATTAAGATAAAAACTTTCTGTGTGCAGCAGCCCCCCTCACCCCCTAATACCTGAGCCCCATCTCAATCTGGCGATGTTGCGCGAGGGACTCTCTCTCCTGATTGGCTGAGACACACAGTGGGCACCATTGGCTCCCGCTGCTGTCAATCAAAGCCAATGAGAGGAGAGAGGGGGAGGGGCCAAGCCATGGCTTCATGTCTGAATGGACACACAGAGCAGCGGCTGGGCTCGGGTGCCCCCATAGCAAGCTGCTTGTTGTGGGGGCACACGGCAGGAAGGAGGGGCAAGGAGCACCGACGAGGAACACGAGAAGGGGAAGATCTGAGCTGCTCTGTGCAAAACCACTGCACAGAGGAGGTAAGTATAACATGTTTGTTATTTTTAAAGAAAAAAAAACAGACTTTAGTTTTACTTTAAGTCTATGATCTACCAAAAGACCCAGATCCTTCTCCACCATTGATTCTCCCAGATTTTCCCCACCTCGTATGTATTATCTATACATGTTTCTAGCTCCCATGTGCTGAACTTTACATTTATTAACATTAACCTTATTTGCCAAACAGTTGCCCATTAAAACAGTGCATTGAGTTTGGCTTGCAAATTGGTGACTTCCTGTAAGGAACCGCTCACTCATCTAAGGCTTGCCATTTCCTAAATGTCTTGCTGGATAATTTCATGGGTCAGTTGGTGAACGCGCCAACAAGAGACAATGCATTACTAGACCTACTGATTACAAACAACATGCAGATGTGGAAATAGCGATCACAGGTTGATTATATTCAGCATAAACCACAGAAATAAGAAGCACAAAGGGAGCACTAATACACTGAATTTCAAAAAAGAGCCAACTTCCCTAAGCTGCGCTCTATGCTACATGATATTAAATGGGATAAAATCCTAGGAAGAAAGAACACTGAGGAAAAATGGGAGTGCTTCAAGAGCATACTAAGTAAAGGTATTGGCCAATGCATCGCAATGGGCAATAAGTATAAAAGAGCTAACGTCAAACCCGGGTTGCTTAACTCTAATGTAAAAATGCACATAAAAGCAAAAGAAAAGACCTTCAAAAAACACAAGGCTGAGGGGTCATTGTCAGCATTCCAACAATACAAGGAATGTAATAAGAAATGTAAGAGTGCAATCAGGGCAGCTAAGATAGAATACGAAAGGCAGATAGCGGAGGAGAGTAAGAAAAAATACATTTTTTCAATACATTAACAGTAAGAAAGTGAGGCCAAAGCATATTGGCCCCATAAAGGATGATGAAGGGAATTTGGTTACAAAAGACAAAGAGAAGGCAAAAGTTTTAAATGCATTCTTCTCCTCAGTTTTCACTAAGGAAAAATGGGGGTATTGAAACCAAGACTATAATGTTAATAACACATCACAGAATGCACCCTCATGGCTAACAGAAGACAGTATCAGAAATAGACTTGAAAAACATAACATAAATAAGTCACCAGGACCAGATAGCTTACATAAGACAAAAAAGAAGTTCTGGACAGCCGCACTCCAGAATACAGCCTTTATTTGTAAAAAGTCCAACAGATGCAAGCCACAGCAAAAAATGGGACAAACGAGCTGACGCGTTTCACGCTTAACAGTGCTTAGTCAAAGCGATGACTAAGGACTGTTAAGTGTGAAACACGTCATCTCGTTTGTCCCATTTTTTGTTGTGGCTTGTATCTATTTAAACAGAGATAGTTCCCCTGGTGGACTTTAAAGGCACATATGAAAAAAATGTGTAGGAGAGTGTATTAAGTAGACAATAATTTATTCATTACAAAAAGAATCTCATAAAAACATCAAACAAGTAATACACATAGCGAGGAATGCGATTTCATGTATCTATACATATATGGCTATTGATACCAATAAGCTTGCACCCGACGCGTTTCTGAGTTGTTTTAGCCTCCTTCTTCAGGGGTGGTTGTAAGCTTTAACAAAGATTTATTGGTATATATGTATACTGACTACGCATTCCAGAAAGGTTTAAAAACAACGGTGACACATACTGCCCATCAAGCGTGTTTTCCAATCGTGGTATGTTGGACTTAGTTTAGTATGCCCAGAGTATTCGTATAACCTCTGTCGAAATGAAAGTAGCTGGGTATGGATATATAGGGTGGTTTTACTTCCTTATGATAGGAAGAAAGGCCCATCAATTGAGGGCATACAAATATTTTGGATCTGGGATCTCACTGAGGCCAAATGCGGGTCCTAATAGGCCTACTGTACAGAGTTCGAAAAGGAACACCAAACGATGATAGGTGTAGACCAGATGGATCTCGGATAAAGTATGTAGCGGCAGCTCACACCGACAGCGTCCTGCCCACAGCAGATGACATGGCTTGTATCTATTGGACTTTTTACAAATAAAGGCTATATTCTGGAGTGCAGCTGTCCAGGAACTTCCTTTTTGCCTCATGTTGCTATATTAGGGATGCACCGAAATTTCGGCCGCCGAAACATATCTGCCGAAAATGGCCTTTTTGGCAAAATACCGAAAGAGAATTCTTGCCGATAATAGGGCCGGAAATTGGGCGGGGCCTGCTGTGCGGGGGACCCGCCCTGCCCCTGGTGCCGCCCATCACGGGGGTGTCATTCTGGAGTGCACGTCCTTACTCTCTCCTTCTCCCCTCCCCTCCCTCCTCGCCCATGCTGCAGGTGGCCTGTGGGGTCTCTGTGTAATGTCCCTCTCTCCCCAAGCTGTGGCTGCATATGGATCCTCAGCCGATGTGTAAATCGGCTGTGCAGGAGCTCGGTCACGCTGTTTACTCTGAAAGTGAAAGTAAGGGAGAGGTGTCTACAGTGCAATACCCGGCATGGAGATTGAAGGTACAGAGCTGCAGCTGCCAATTTTTAAAAAGGCTGTCTATATATGTTTGTATGCATGTGTGTTTTATATGTGTGTATGTTTATATGTGTGTGTGCACTTGTGTGTGTGTTTTATATGTGTATGTTTATATGCACTGGTGAGGCACAGGCAGGCTCTGTGACGGGCACTGGTAGGCTGCTGGGCACTGGTGAGGCACAGGCAGGCTGCAAATGATGGGCACTGGTAGGCTGCTGGGCACTGGTGAGGCACAGGCAGGCTGCAAATGATGGGCACTGGTAGGCTGCTGGGCACTGGTGAGGCATAGGCAGGCTGCAAATGATGGGCACTGCTAGGTTGCTTGGCACTGGCAGGCTGCATATGATGGGCACTTGTGAGGCTGCATTGATTTCCTGTGCCATGTCTGCAGTCTGTGACCATCTCCTGTAGTATGTCTGCGGTCTCTGATCATCTCCTGTGCCATGTCTGCAGTCTCTAACCATCTCCTGTACCATGTCTGCAGTCTCTGATCATCTCCTGTGCCATGTCTGCAGTCTCTAACCATCTCCTGTTCTATGTCTGCAGTCTCTGACCATCTCCTCTATCATGTCTGCAGTCTCTGACCATCTCCTGTTCTATGTCTGCAGTCTCTGACCATCTCCTGTACCATGTCTGCAGTCTCTGACCATCTTCTGTACCATGTCTGCAGTCTCTGACCATCTCCTGTACTATGTCTGCAGTCTCTGACCATCTCCTGTACCATGTCTGCAGGCTCTGACCATCTCCTGTATCATGTCTGCAGTCTCTGACCATCTCCTGTATCATGTATGCAGTCTCTGACCATCTCCTGTACTATGTCTGCAGTCTCTGACCATCTCCTGTACCATGTCTGCAGTCTCTGACCATCTTCTGTACTATATCTGCAGTCTCTGACCATCTCTTGTACTATGTCTGCAGTCTCTGACCATCTCCTGTATAAAAAGAAATTTTTTAAAACAGTCACTTTCGGTATCGGTGCTGTTTCGGTATCTGTATTCGGGATCAAGGAAGATTTATTTTCGGTACCAGTTTCCGCACCAAAAAACCCATTCGGTGCATCCCTATGCTATATGCTTAGCCGGCACCTGGTGTTCCAGTTCTGAGGAGAGTTCTATATCCACATTTCTACCTGGAGCGGTGATCCCCTCCCTTCACCAGATAGCTTACACCCGAGGGTCCCTAAGGAACTCAGTCAGGCGATAGCCAGACCATTGTTCCTAATTTTTATGGACAGTGTACTGACTGGCAGAGTATCAGCTGATTGGAGAAAAGCCAAAGTGGTACCAATATTTAAAAAAGGGCAGAAATATATACCTGAAAACTACAAGCCAGTTAGCCTAACATCAATAGTATGTAAGCTACTGGAAGGGATAAAGGGACCATATCCAAGATTTTGCTGATGAAAACAGTATCAGTAGTAATCAGCATGGATTCATGAAGGATCGCTCCTGCCAGACCAATCTATTATTATTCTATGAGGAAGTGGGCTGTCATTTAGATAAAGGAAGGCCGGTGGATGTGGTGTATCTGGATTTTGCAAAGGCATTCAATGCAGTCCCCAACACACGTTTACTTTACAAACTGAGGTCTTTTGGCATGGACCATAGGGTATGTACCTGGATTGAAAACTCGTTTCAAGGGCGTGTCTAAAGGGTTGTGTTAAAAGACCAGTATTTGGAATGATCCGGTGTGGTAAGTGGGGTGCCCAGGGATCTGTCCTGGGGCCAATTCTGTTTAATGTATTCGCTACTGATATAGAGGATGGGATAAATATCTCAATATCTGCGGATGATACAAAACTAAGCAGGGCAGTAACTTCTGTGCTGGATGTGGAAACCTTACAGGGAGATCTAAATAAAATAATGGGGTGGGCAACTACATGGCAAAAGGAGGTTTAATGTTGAAAAATGCAAGCATTTGGGTGCCAAAAATACAAATGCGAGTTACTCGCTAGGGGGAGAACCTCAGGTGTAATCCAGGATAGCGAAAGATCTGGGGGTCCTAGTAGATGACAGGCTCAGCAATGGCATGCGATAATAAGCAGCTGCAAGCAAGGCCAACAGAATATTAGCATGCATCAAAAAGGGGATCTAATCATGGGATAAAATGATAATTCTCCACTCTACAAGACTCTGGTCCGGCCGCATCTTGAGTATGCCATCCAGTTCTGGGCACCAGTCTTCAAGAAGGATGTGGTGGAACAGTAGAGATGGGCAACCAAAACTAATAAAGGAATTGGGAGGACCTCAGCTATGGGGAAAGACTACAAGCATTGAATTTATTCTCTTTGGAGTGGAGATGCTTGAGAGGGGATATGATAGCGATCCACAAATATCTTACTGGTGACCCTAGCATAGGGAGAAAAACTTTTCAGTGAAAGGGAGTTTAAAAAGACACGTGGCCATCTACCTGAAATTGGAAGAGAAGTTGTTTAACCATAATCACCGTAGGGGGTTCTTTACTGTTAGAGCAGTAAGGATGTGGAATTCTCTTCCACAAGCAGTGGTATTAACAGGGAGTATCGATAGTTTAAAAAAAAACACTATTAGATGGCATCTTAATGATCACAACATACAGGAATATGCATTTTACTATTGAAATAAATACATTCACACACACACACAAATTGAACTGGATGGACTGGTGTCTTTTTCAGCCTTACCAACTATGTAATGTTATTTAAATGCATAAGGGGGATATAATCTACATGTGTAAATACATAAGGGGGGATATGATCTACATGTATAAATACATAAGGGGGATATGATCTCCATGTATAAATACATAAGGGGGATATGATCTACATGTATAAATACATAAGGGGGATATGATCTCCATGTATAAATACATAAGGGGGATATGATCTACATGTATAAATACATAAGGGGGATATGATCTACATGTATAAATACATAAGGGGGGATATGATCTCCATCACTGTGTATAAATACATAAGTGGTCCACTTCGTTAATTTAGTGTAGAGTTATTCACTTTCAGATATTACAAAGGAGAAGGGGGCACTCTTTATGTCTAGGTAAAAAAAAAATTAGCCTACACATATGGAAAGGCAAGAACTGTGAAAATGTGGAATTGCTAGCGCTGGAGCAAATTCATTCCTGCTTTATTGTTTTTTGTGTTTGCCTTCCTCTGAAAGCTCAAGCCCAACACACCCAGTGCACTGTCAAGCCAAAGCCCACCTAGCCCACTCTTCTTTCAAGACCAGTCATTGGCAATCGGGAGGTATATAACCCCCTTGACATGTCTATACCATCCTGCAAAATCTCAAGAATTAGAAAGGTGATTAGCGTGGGATTCTATTAGGTTGCCACCACATCCGTGGTGATTTGTGACATAGGTGAGTGTGATACAATGCCATTAATAGGTGATTTTAGCATTTGTCCTAATCTTTGTCATTTCTACCCTTTAAACATCTTTTGCTGTCTTTAGTAGCTGCCTATATCCACTGAAGAGTGGAAGAGGCTGTAGAACTTTTTTTTTTTTTAGAATGTTCATCTCTGTAATGCTGTGAGTCTCAAGTGGATGAGAACTCTTTGTTCTGCTCTTTGAGACCTCACCTGTGCGGAGAAACTCCTCGTCTGAGGGGTGATCATCAAAAGTAACCCCTAAGGTGCCACATCTACACATTTCCTTCCAAACTATGTCATCATAGAGACAACCCAACAAAGTCACATGGAGAAAGGCTTGTGAGTAAAACTACACAACTCAAGTGATTAAAATCTCAGCTGAGCACTATATACATCATGGTGTTAATTCACTGAAGCTTGGAGCAAATTAATGTCTCGGGGTTTGGTTAATGCTGGCTGATCTATATACTACAACCAATAAACAGTCACACATCACATTCATTGGAGGAACGTGACCAAGTTCTGCTTAGTCTGACTTTTATATTCCTTTATTCAGGAGTTGTATCCTTTGTAGGGGAATAAATACATGGCTTACACAACCTCATCCATATGATGTAATGCAGCATATAAAATCCTCCATATATGACAGCAACATTGAAGCCTTGAACAGATATTTCTCAAGCACCACACAAAATCATTGATTATATATTTTTTTCTACGGCTGGACCCACAGTCAGATTTGGTGTGGGCTGACCATATGAAAGATACAGTACTTGATTAGTAAACTGACTCTACACTATAGTGGAGTTCTTTGATGTTTAGTAAGATGGGATTTCATTAAAAATATTTTCCACAGGAATAGGTGCCCCTACTTCTTTGCATTTGGTCCAATGTAGGCTTTGACCCAAACTTTGCATGTTTGCCATTTGTTTTACACAGTCCAGGTAAGAAAGGACTGGAACCCCACAGTAGGCTTCATGAAGATACAGCAGCAGAAATCTCTGGCAAAGCAGTCTTGGTGGCTAAGAGCAATGCTACCCTACATGAAAGGCTATATTGGTGAATCTATCAAGACAATGGCCACCAATGTGACTAGGGCTTAGGTTAGTGCTGCAGGTTCTTATGCTCTTTGGTGACTCGCTTATCCATCTTGACATAGCAGGGCTCAGTACCTAACACAGGTTCTTCATCAGGTATGGTCACTCTAATGCCGCGTACACACGAGCGGACTTTACGGCAGACTTTGCCCAGCGGACAATTCGATCGTGTGTGGGCTCCAGCGGACTTTGTTTGCTCAAAAGTTGGATGGACTTAGATTTGAAACATGTTTTAAATCTATCCGTCGAACTTGAGTCCAGTCAAAAAGTCCACTCGTCTGTATGCTAGTTCGACGGACAAAAAGCTACGCTAGGGCAGCTATTGGCTACTGGCTATCAACTTCCTTGTTTTAGTCCGGTCGTACGTCATCATGTACGAATTCGACGGACTTTGGTGGATTGTGTGTAGGCAGGTCCGTTCATTCGGAAAGTCCGTCATAAAGTGTCTGTTTGCTGTTTGCTGTCTGTTTGCTGTTTGCTGTCTGTTTGCTGTTTGTTTGCTGGGTTGCATTTTTGGGGCTTTTCCTTTTAGTTTTAATTTGCCTTTTGCTGTCACTTTTTAAATAGCTTTTTTTTTTTTTTTTCCTGGTTTCATTAGTCTATCAATTAAGGGGTGTGGTTAATTGCTCACAGGTGCCTATTTAACTGGTTGTAGGACTCAGTCTGAGCGTGCTCAGTCTGAAGCTGTGGAGCTTGGTGTAAGTGGAGCTGGAATAAGTGGGAGTTAAAACCAGAGTTTAAAACAGGAGGTTATAACAGGGGTCATAGTACCTGTGTAGTGTGAGTATCTGAGTGTTGTCTGAGTAGTGTGTGTGGATCGTTAGTACTTGTGTATTGTGTACTTGTGTATTGCGAGTGCACGTAGGTCTGTGAGTACCTGTGTATTGTCTTGTTGTGTACCTGTGTATTGTCGTGTACCTGTGTATTGTCTTGAGTATTAGTGCCAGGAAGCTAGCTGTTAGGTAATTTGGACAGGGTAAAATCCCCAAATCCTCACTAAATTTAATAGGTACGATGCCCGGCGGGTGTGGAGAGGCGACTCTTTGTACATCTTGCCGCATGTATGCGTTCCTTGATCATCCGATCGAGGGCGAATACTGCTGTGCAAAATGTAAGCACATTGTTTCCCTGGAAGCCCAGGTTCTGAATCTGGGGAAGCAACTGTCAGCACTGAGAAGTCCCTCCATACTAAAGGTGAGCCAGGAACGTACACGGCAGGTGCCGGCAGGGGCCAGCACAGAGGCGGGTGGAGACAAAGAGGTGCAGGCAAAAGCAAAGAGTAGATGGGTGACAGTCAGGAGGGGTAGAGGGGGAAGTGCCAGAGAGGCCGATCCAGGACTGGAGCATCCCAATAAGTACGCTCCATTGAGTGACATTGGTGAAACCAGTCAGGGACCAGTACTGCTGGAGATGAGGGACTCTCCTAGCTGCCAGGGGAAGAACTCCTCCAGTGAGAGTGGGGGGGCAGTAAAGGGAAAGGAAAGACAGATTCTGGTGGTAGGGGACTCAATTCTTAGAAGGACAGAGAAGGCAATCTGTAACCAAGACCTGAAGCGCCGAACAGTATGTTGTCTACCGGGCGCTTGGGTTCGGCACATCACGGATCTTGTGGACAGATTACTGGGAGGGGCTGGGGAAGACCCGGCTGTCATGGTGCACGTTGGCACCAATGACAAAGTCAGAGGCAGATGGAGTGTCCTAAAGAACGATTTTAGGGACTTAGGAGCTAAATTGAGGAAAAGGACCTCCAAGGTAGTGTTCTCAGGAATACTACCGGTACATCGAGCCACACCAGAAAGGCAGAGGGAGATTAGGGAAGTAAACAAGTGGCTGAAGAGCTGGTGTAGTAAGGAGGGGTTTGGGTTCCTGGAGGACTGGGCCGACTTCTCAGTCGGTAACCAGTACTATAGAAGGGACGGACTGCACCTAAATGAGGAGGGTGCAGATCTGCTGGGAATGAAGATGGCCAAAAAGTTAGAGGGGTTTTTAAACTAGGCGATGGGGGGGAGGGTCCAGAGACAGTGATAGCCAGCGCGGAAGATATTCCAGAGGGTAGTATTGGGGGCATTAGTGGTAGGTTAACCAAAGCACAAAAACACAAGGTGAGTATAGTAGCAAGTCCTAGTTGCAATCCTGAAACACCCAATACGAGGACAATATGCGACCGGTCTAAACTATGTGGCATGTTCACCAATGCCAGGAGCATGGCGGACAAGATGGGTGAACTAGAGATACTGTTGTACAAGGAGGATTTGGATTTTGTGGGAATTTCAGAGACCTAGTTCAACAGCTCTCATGATTGGCTGGCAAACATTCAAGGGTATACCCTATACCGCAAGGATAGAGAGGGTAAAAAAGGGGGAGGGGTATGCCTATATATCAAGAATAATGTACAAGTGAATGTGAGAGATGACATCACTGAGGGGGCTAGGGAGGAGGTGGAATCTTTATGGGTAGAGCTCCAAAGGAATGAAGCTAAGGGGAAAATAATACTGGGAGTATGCTATAGGCCCCCTAACCTGAGGGAGGAAGTGGAGACGGATCTCCTATCACAAATTGGATTAGCAGCAAGGATGGGAAGTGTTATCATAATGGGGAATTTTAATTATCCAGACATAGACTGGGCGGAGGGAACCGCGCATTCATTTAAGGCTCGCCAGTTCCTTGGTGTCTTGCAGGACAATTTTTATGGGTCAGATGGTAGACGCACCAACTAGAAATAAAACATTACTGGATCTACTGATTACCAACAATACAGACCTGATAACAGATGTGGAAATACGGGGCAATTTAGGTAACAGCGATCACAGGTCAATTAGTTTCAGTATAAATCACACAAATAGGAAACATGAAGGGAACACAAAGACACTGAATTTCAAAAGAGCCAACTTCCCTAAACTACAAACCTTGCTAAAAGGCATAAATTGGGATAAAATATTAGGAACAAAGAATACGGAGGAGAGATGGGTTTGCTTTAAGAGAATATTAAATAAGGGCATTAGCCAATGTATCCTATTGGGTAATAAATTTAAAAGAGTGAACAAACATCCTGGATGGCTTAACTCCAATGTAAAAATGCATATAAAAGCAAAGGAGAAGGCCTTCAAAAAATACAAGGTTGAGGGATCATCCTGAGCATTCAGAATTTATAAAGAATGCAATAAGAAATGTAAGGGTGCAATTAGGATGGCTAAGATAGAACATGAAAGACACATAGCGGAGGAGAGCAAAAAAAATCCCAAGAAATTCTTTAAGTATGTAAACAGTAAAAAAGGGAGGACAGACCATATTGGCCCCATAAAGAATGAGGAAGGACATCTGGTTACAAAGGATGGGGAGATGGCAAAGGTATTGAATTTATTCTTCTCCTCAGTCTTCACGAGTGAATCGGGGGGCTTCAGTAACCAAAACTGCAGTGTTTATCCTCATGACACAACACAGGAAGCACCTACATGGTTAACAGAGGACGGAATTAAAATTAGACTTGAGAAACTTAACATTAATAAATCACCGGGACCAGATGGGTTGCATCCGAGGGTACTTAGGGAACTCAGTCAGGTGATTGCCAGATCGTTGTTCCTAATTTTTACAGACAGTCTATTGACTGGAATGGTACCAGCTGATTGGAGAAAAGCCAATGTAGCACCAATATTTAAAAAGGGCCAAAAAAACATCCCTGGGAATTACAGACCAGTTAGCCTAACATCAATAGTATGTAAACTCTTGGAGGGGATGATAAGGGACTATATACAAGATTTTAGTAATAAGAATGATATCATTAGCAGTAATCAGCATGGATTCATGAAGAATTGTTCTTGCCAAACCAATCTATTAACCTTCTATGAGGAGGTGAGTTGCCATCTAGATAAAGGAAGGCCCGTAGATGTGGTGTATCTGGATTTTGCAAAAGCATTTGACACAGTTCCCCATAAACGTTTACTGTACAAAATAAGGTGCGTTGGCATGGACCATAGGGTGAGTACATGGATTGAAAACTGGCTACAAGGGCGTGTTCAGAGGGTGGTGATAAATGGGGAGTACTCAGAATGGTCAGGGGTGGGTAGTGGTGTTCCCCAAGGTTCTGTGCTGGGACCAATCCTATTTAATTTGTTCATAAACGACCTGGAGGATGGGATAAACAGTTCAATCTCTGTATTTGCAGACGATACTAAGCTAAGCAGGGCAATAACTTCTCCGCAGGATGTGGAAATCTTGCAAAAAGATCTGAACAAATTAATGGGGTGGGCGACTACATGGCAAACGAGGTTCAATGTAGAAAAATGTAAAATAATGCATTTGGGTGGCAAAAATATGAATGCAATCTATACACTGGGGGGAGAACCTCTGGGGGAATCTAGGATGGAAAAGGACCTGGGGGCCCTAGTAGATGATAGGCTCAGCAAGGGCATGCAATGCCAAGCTGCTGCTAATAAAGCAAACAGAATATTGGCATGCATTAAAAGGGGGATCAAATGCAGAGATAAAACGATAATTCTCCCGCTCTACAAGACTCTGGTCCGGCCGCACCTGGAGTATGCTGTCCAGTTCTGGGCACCAGTCCTCAGGAGGGATGTACTGGAAATGGAGCGAGTACAAAGAAGGGCAACAAAGCTAATAAAGGGTCTGGAGGATCTTAGTTATGAGGAAAGGTTGCGAGCACTGAACTTATTCTCTCTGGAGAAGAGACGCTTGAGAGGGGATATGATTTCAATTTACAAATACTGTACTGGTGACCCCACAATAGGGATAAAACTTTTTCGCAGAAGAGAGTTTAATAAGACTCGTGGCCACTCATTACAATTAGAAGAAAAGAGGTTTAACCTTAAACTACGTAGAGGGTTCTTTACTGTAAGAGCGGCAAGGATGTGGAATTCCCTTACACAGGTGGTGGTCTCAGCAGGGAGCATTGATAGCTTCAAGAAACTATTAGATAATCACCTGAATGACCGCAATATACAGGGATATGTAATGTAATACTGACACATAATCACACACATAGGTTGGACTTGATGGACTTGTGTCTTTTTTCAACCTCACCTACTATGTAACTATGTAAAGTCAGTATTAAAGTCCGCCGGGCAAAGTCTGCCGTAAAGTCCGCTCGTGTGTACGTGGCATAAAGCTGACCAAAAAAACTGACCCAGTTCCCCCATCCACACATGCCTGCTGTGCTGAGAGCGCAGAGACTCCCATTCTGTCTAGTGTCTAGTGCTGCACAACTGATCAAATGTTTTTTTTATTTGACAGAGTGGTTGAACAGAAGTCGATTGGTAGATCAACTTCTGTTTAACTGTAGCGGCCATGCTAAACGGTCTGAATTTTGATCCATATATGGCCAACTTGATATCCAGAAGGCACCTCTGCAAAATATATCCCATGGGCATGTTCAATAGCACAGGGGAGAATGAGTGATGTACTGTAGATCCATAAGATTTACAATGAATGACATCTGCCAGCTTGCCATCCAAAAAAATTACTCGACACATCTGGAGACTCGTTGAAAAATGACAATCCCCCAACTAACAGTAAAATGTATAACAGGGGGCAATGGGCAGGGTATTTAGGAGTGATGTCACTGACCAAATATGGACATGATCATATTTGGTCAGAAACGTCACAGGGGATCCCAGGTGATGCAATGAACCAAATATAGTCATGTCCATATTTGGTCCTGCTCTTTGTTAATATTCAGCTAAAGGGCTGGGACCTGTCATTGATGGCGAGCAGTGATTAGGAGCGGAGCATTGGTTTTATTTGGCATACATTATGATTGACATGTATATACTTTGCTGGACAATGTGCTTGATTGATTTACAGCCTGGGACTTTATTTTATGGCACAAATGTACTTATTCAACAATGTGTGTTTTCTTCAAAAATAGTGCTTTCTCACCATATCAGTGTGTTTATTTGCTTTATTGCAATTTTTTTTTTAAACATTTAACAGCATAAAACAAACTATGTCTACCAACTTTACACAATCCGAGTTGGTTCTTTGAAACTATTCACAGGTAGATACAATAAGCAAACAGTCAACTGTCTCAGCAGCAATGCATACACTCTCTTATTTGTGACATAAAGGAGTATACCAAATACATCTCGTCTACTGTGCAGTTTCCACAAAAAGTAGTGATGCTGCCATACCATCCGTCAAATATAACAGGAACCACTTGCCAAGTATTCTACGCAGTAGACAGGGCCTGCCACTCAGGCAACCCTGCTCTCATGAGAACAATCTATGTAGGTGTAGGGATGTTGGTATCATGCCCAGGGTGGCCAGCCACCAATCCCAGAGTTTTTCAAATTTTCAATGCGCAGTTTCTATGCTGGTAGATTTTTCTCTGTTTGGTACTATTCACTTGGTTTCTCCAGTCTTCCAATGTAGGGGAGTATGGGAACGTCCACTTCTGAGCTACCAGCTTATGGGTTATGAATAGTGGTCTAACAATAGGAACATACGTGTTCTTGGGCAGGGTAGATTTGTCTATCATATCTAAAGTGGTTCTAAAGGCTAAAGGTTCTTTACCTTCATAAAGGGGGATCCTAGGGCTAGATCAGTTTTCTCCAAACCGGGGCCCTCTGCTTGTTTTTATCTGGCCCTTGGGGCACTTTTCCTACCACTGATGCAAGACACTATTCCTCCCACTGACACTACCAATGGGGCATAATTCCCATTACATCAACGGGGCACTATTTTTCCAACTGAAAAATTGAAACCAACAATGGGGCATTATTCCGCCCACTGATGCAAAACACTATTCCTCCCAATGACACCAACAATGGGTCACTATTCCTCCCACTAATAAAGAAGCACTATTCTTCTACTGAAGCCAATGATGGGGAACTCTTTCTACCTCTAACGCCAAAGATAAAAACATTAGCTAGAAGGAAATGTGTATGGTCAAGAGAGCAATCTAGGAAGATATAGTGCCTCTCCGGGTCGAAGGTGGACTGGCTGCAGGAGAAGGTAGAAGAGGAAGAAATTTAAACACTCACCCCTCTGTTGTAAGAGGAGTATTGGGTTCTGAATCTAGCCTTATGTAGAAGGGTAATAACTTCTCTCACTATGTGTGTCTCCTGCAGACAGACAATGTTTGGGTTAAACCCCAGTAAAGTAGAAAGAACCGCCTGTTTCTTAAAATGGAACCAAGCCCTCCTATCGTTTTCAGCCAAGGAAGCTGCCATCTTGGCCTGTGTTTGATCTTCAACTGCCATGATTCTGCACATGAGATCAAGTATGACACCAGCCATTTGATGGTTTGACACTTTGGTTGAGAGCACAATCAATGTGACAGTTATCCTGAGAATGCAACTGTTTTTTGAAACCGTTAAATCGATGGGTTTATTTCCACTTTAAAGTGGAGCTTTACCCATATAAAAATAGATTAAAAATAATGTTCTTTAGCAAGGAACATATATTCCACATTAATAATTATGCTACCAAAAATAGCTTGTGCTGTAAATTACCTCCAGCATTGCTCCTGTTTCTTCTTGCTGGGGGCCACCATTTCGTTGAAGCCCAGAGCCCCTGAACAGCAGTACATCCTAAAGCTGAACCCATCGTTTTAATGGTTTAAAAAACAGTTACCTTCCTGGAATGCAGGGATTGCTAACTGTCACATTGCTAACTGTCCTTTACAAAACTGTCAAATTGCTGGTGTCATAACTGATCACATGTGCAGCACTGTGGCAGTTGCAGATCAAACAGAAGCAGCTTCCTTGGCTGTAAATAATAGGAGTGTTTAATTCTGCTTTAAGGCTGTCAGCAGATCGACTTCTGCAAACTCGGCAATGACTAAAAATGGAGAGCCTCTGCTGCCGGAGAGGGTACAGATACTCAGACCAAGGATATGTGCCAATTTTCAGAATAGCAGCGAGAGCGCTCAGGGACACATCCACTTACACTGGTTCTCAGCCACACTTCCGTTTATTTGGTTTTGATTTTTTTTTTTATTATGAATAGGTAACAAAGGGTACTATGTAACCCCTTATTTATCCACTTAGGGATGGAGTCTGTTTCTGGGGCCCCCTTCTTTTTAAATTGGACAATCAGATTTCGTCTCCCCCCCAGACCCCACAACCTCAAGGTCAGGCTTGTGGGGAAAAAGCCCTTGCTTCAAAAAGGGCCAGGTGTGGATTTTTGGGGAGACTATACTTTGTTTTCCGTAGGGTTCACGCAAAATCCATACTGCACTGAGGGGGAGACCCAACAGTGTTAGTTTCTATTCCATGGGGTTACTCTTAAATTCGAAATAGGGCCCTTATCAAGGATTAGGGTCTGATATTGATTCTGCAGGGGGAACGCTTTTTGTTATTTTTTTCCAAAATAAGTCATTGGTTGCTATGGTACACTAAAACAACCAATGACCATGTGGCCACCGGTTTCCAGGATGTGGGTGACCATTCAGCACAGTTTCCTTGGTTGCTAGGATTCAGGCGACGTTTTATTTTTTGCAAGGTCCTGCTAATAATCCATATCAGACCCTCATCTAGGATAAGTATCTGGTATGGATGAAGGGAATCTAGGCATGAAATGCCATTTAGCAGCCAGCAATTTAAATGTTTTTTTTTTTATATGTAATTTCTGCTTGTTTACATTCACAGGCAGGTTAAAGGCATCTTCCAAGAAAACTCTATAAAAGTGACACGGACATTTTGATGATAGGCAACTCCTATCCTCATATTGATTAGTGGTTCCAAATTAATAACTATTGCAGTAGGGAACAGACACAAAAGATACGCTCAGCATCTTTCCAAATAACTGTTCTGCCTTATTATGATGCAATTGAAGGTTTTTATGCACATGATTACGTAGGTATCACATTAATATTACAATTGTACATTTACGGTAACAAGGGGCGTAACATAGGCAGACAAATTATAATCAGGACTTGAAAGAATGTAAACGTGTAATGAAAACATTATTAGTGCTGTGTGCACAGTGAAGGTAGTGTGCAATACATACAAAATAGAATACAATTATATACAGAACTTACAAATTTCCATTACAAAAGGAATTATGCATTTTTAATATGCCACTTTAACCACTTCAGCCCCTGAATATCTGTTACTTTTTGCTATAATAAAACTATTTTTTTCCTCAGTTTAGGCCGATATGTATTCTTCTACATATTTTTGGTAAAAATTAAGAAAAAAATGGCAATAAACGTATATTGATTGGTTTGCACAAAATTTATAGCGTCTACAAAATAGGGGATAGATTAATGGCATTTTTATTATTATTATTTTTTTTTTTTATTTACTAGTAATGGCAGGGATCAGCGACTTTTATCGGGACTGCGAGATTATGGTGGACACTTTTGCCACCAGTGACAATTATACAACGATCAGTGCTATAAAAATGCACTGATTACTGTATAAATGTCACTGGCAGGGAAGGGGTTAACACTAGGGGGTGATCAAGGGGTTAACTGTGTTCCCTATAAGAGAGAGAGAGAGAGAGAGAGAGAGAGAGAGAGAGAGAGAGAGAGAGAGAGAGAGAGAGACTTAGTATGAACACACGATCTGTCTCCTCTCCCCTGAGAGAACCAGGATCTGTGCGTTTACACACACAGATCCCGGTTCTCGCTCTGTCACAAGCGATCGGGGGTGCCCGGCCGTCATCGCACCCGCCGGGTACTCGCCTAGTGGTCAAAAGGCGAAGCGACGTAAGGGAACATTGTTTCGCCCAGGGGAGCCAACCTGCCGCAGTACGACTGCGGCGGCTGGTCGGGAAGGGGTTAAACAATAAAGCAACTGGTTTCAGATTGACATTGAGAGCTTAGGAGCAAGTTTAGTGAACCTCCCGTAGCCTGAACCCAGGTAGGTTCAGCTCATCTCTACACCACTCTGTGAGATCTTAGATGTATATAAAGGTCTGATTTCTGGATAAAAGATTTCCCACATACAGGGCAGGGATTTGGCTTGTTCCCAGAGTGAGCTCTCGAATGTGTAACAAATGTAAATTTCCGTGCAAAACATTTCCCGCACTCAGGGCAGGAATACGGCCTCTCCCCTGTGTGGGATCTCTGATGGCTAACAAGGTTTGATTTCCGCGTAAAACATTTCCCGCACTCAGAGCAGGAATGTGGCTTGTCCCCCGTGTGAGATCTCTGATGGTTAACAAGGTTTGATTTCCATGTAAAACATTTTCCACACTCAGAGCAGGAATATGGCTTCTCTCCTGTGTGCAATCTCAGATGTGTAGCAAGGTTTGATTTATCTAAAAAACATTTTCTGCATTCAGGGCAAGAATATGGTTTCTCCCCCGTGTGAGATCTTTGATGTTCAATAAGTTTTGACTTTGTTGTAAAACATTTCCCACACTCAGGGCAAAAATTTGTTTCCTCCCCCGTGTGAGAATTGCAATGTATGACAAGTTCTGATTTATAAAGAAAAACTTTCCTGCACTCAGAACAGGGATGAAGCGTCTCACCCATGTGAGATCTCTGATGGACAGAGAGACTTAACCCAGAGCTAAAACTTTCCCCACATTTAGGACAGGGAAATTTCTTCTCCCCCTGAATTCTGGCACCATCCCTCACAGTACGAGGTTGTTCAGCATCAGATGCACTTGCTAGTTTATCAACAATGTGAAGACCACCATCGCACTCAAGGCACAAATGTGACTTTTCTGCTGTGTGAGATATCTGATGCTTAACATGTTCTGATTTCTGTGAACAACATTTCCCACATACAGGGCAGGGATACTGCCTATTCCCTGTGTGAGATCTCTGATGTCTAACAAGTTTGAATTTCCGTGTAAAACATTTCCCACACTCAGGGCAGGAATAAGGCTTCTGTCCGGTGTGAGATCTCTGATGTGTAACAAGTTCTGATTTCCTTGCAAAACATTTCCCACACTCAGGGCAGGAATATGGCTTCTCCCCCGTGTGCACTATCTGATGAGCAACAAGATTTGATTTCAGTGAAAAACATTTCCCACACTCTGGGCAGTAATACGGCTTCACCCCTGTGTGAGAACTCTGATGTTTAACAAGGTTTGGTTTCTGCGAAAAACATTTCCCACACTCAGGGCAGTAATACGGTTTCTCTTCTGTGTGAGATCGCTGATGTATAACAAGCTCTGCTTTCTGTGAAAAACATTTCCTGCACTCAGAGCAAGAGTACGGCTTCTCCCCCGTGTGGGATCTCTGATGTATAAGAAGTTGTTTTTTCAGTGCAAAACGTTTCCCACACTCAGGGCAGTAATATGTTTTCTCTCCTGTGTGAGATCTGTGATGTTTAACAAGGTCTGCTTTCTGTGAAAAACATTTCCCGCACTCAGGGCAGGAATACGGCTTCTCTCCAGTGTGAGATCTCTGATGTCTAACAAGGTCCGATTTCCTTGCAAAACATTTCTCACACTCAGGGCAGGAGTTTGGCATCTCTCCCGTGTGTAATATCTGATGGGAAACAAGGTATGATTTCTTTGAAAAACATTTCCTGCACTCAAGGCAGCAATACGGCTTCTCTCCTGTGTGAGATCTCTGATGTATAACAAGGTCTGCTTTCTCTGAAAAACATTTCCCACACTCAGAGCAAGAGTATGGCTTCTCCCCCGTGTGAGATCTCTGATGTATAAGCAATTGTTTTTTCCGTGTAAACCGTTTCCCACACTCAAGGCAGGAATGTGGCTTCTCCCCCGTGTGTAATCTTAGATGCACAACAAGGTTTGATTTCTTTGAAAAACATTTCAAGCACTCAGAGCAAGAATACAGCTTTTCCCCTGTGTGCAATCTCTGATGTGAAGCAAGATTTGATTTCTGAGCAAAACATTTCCCGCAATCAGAGCAAGAATACGTCTTCTCCGCTGTGTGAGATCTCTGATGTATAAGAAGTTGTTTCTTCTGCGTAAAATATTTCCCACATTCAGGGCAGGAATTTGCTTTCTCCCCCATGTGAGATTTGCAATGTATGACAAGTTCTAATTTATGAAGAAAACATTTCCCGCACTCAGAACAGGAATGAAGCTTCTCACCCGTGTCACTTAGATTAAAACTTTCTCCACATTCATGAGAGGAAAACTTCACCTCCTCCTGAATTCCGGCACCATCCCTTACAGTATAAGGTTGCTCAGAGTCAGAGAGATTTGATGGTCTTTCCACACTGGGAAGTCCTCCATCCATAGCTGAGCTCATTGTCTTTTCTCCTGTACAATCTCTTGTGATGTCCTCATCTTCCATTTTAAAACCCTGAGATAAAGCGAGATGATCCTTTGAAGGTGTCTGGATGGCGTGTTCTGAAAAAAATATCAAAACATGATCAATATACTTAAATCAAGATTCTATCTGTATCAGGTAGACTTTAGTGGAATAAATTAAAAAAAAAAAAAACGCAGATCACCGCCATTACTAATAAAAAAAAAAAAATAATAATAATAAAAATGCCATAAATCTATCCATTTTGTAGACGCGGTAACTTTTGCGCAAACCAATCAATATACGCTTATTGCGATTTTTTTTTACCAAAAATATGTAGAAGAATACATATCGGCCTAAACTGAGAAACAAACTTTTTTTTTTTTTTTTTTTTATATATATTTTTTGGGGATATTTATTATAGCGAAAAGTAAAAAAAAATATTGCTTTTTTTTTTTCAAAATTGACGCTCTTTTTTCGTTTATAGCGCAAAAAAAAAAAAAAAAAAAAAAAAACGCAGAGATGATCAAATACCACC